>NC_092635.1:49460754-49771825 GCF_039555335.1 Amphiura filiformis
TTTACCGGAACTCAGTAGGGTTGCACAAATGGCGCATTGATTTAGTGGTGTGCTCCCTAAACAAACACGCGAAAAATAATGTAATTCTACAATAATTCTAATAAACTTTTGACGTTTTCCAAACTTTCAGGCATCTAAGCTTGCTGCAAGGTTTACACAAACGTTTACTGCATCAGAGTGAGTCCGTACGTTGAATTTAGGCTGCTACTAGTACTAATTTTAGTAAGCTTACTGAGTAAAAAAAGTGAGTTTATTCACGCATGATAATTTGATATAATTCTAGTCAGTCATGTCCAATCTGCATAACATGCACGATTTTTACAGAATAACTGTGCCGGTATCCACTACGATAAAAATATTGGACCTGCCTGTCGTCTATTATAGGTAGAGGATAGTAAAAAAAAATTCCTATCGTTTATTCTCATTCTTAGTCAGTTAAATCATGGTAGGTATTATAGAAGGAGAATTCACGAACCCAGTTCCCTTTGTACTATGATCGTTATGAGTCAATACTGAGCAATCAGGTATGACTATCGATTTGCTAAGCTAGACATGTCCACATTGCTTATTATAGAGGGCGACATTCAATCTAAAAAGTTGGGACCACAGTAGCTCACAGACAATGGCTTGACTGTGTAATCCCCATAGGGAAATACAAAAATTTGAAATTTGGACACCAGAAACTTGGAGACGTAGTCTAAAAAGTGTTGGTACTTTATCCTTCATACAGAAGTCATCATGCAGTGAAAGTTAGATTTCATAAAATAAAATCGCCTTTGTGTAAAATGGATCATCGTGGTAAAAAATGATGCATTACATGCTCTTTTTGTACAGTAAGTCATTGTAAGGCATTGTCAATGATGGTCGCATGAAAAGTGCAGTTTTTAAAACATACATTTTCCCATAACCGCTAATTTTTGACCTACAGACATGGTTGACCCCTCATTTTTTAAGTTAAATAATCACCTTTTTAAACAAAATAATTTCCATGTGAAATATCCTACTTGAAAATTTTGTGAACATGCCTAGCTAAGCTTCTTATCTATTGAGCTTGGCCGGTTATGAACCACCGTTATCGCGACTTCTAAGCAGAATGACGTCATTTTTACCCACAAAGCATTGTGGCCGTGACCATAAACAAAGGAAAACAATTTAACCGGTAATTTTATAACGCCAATATTTCTTATGGCCAAGCTTGGCGGATGATAGAAACAACATTGCCAGTCTTGGAAAACCTTTCCAAATCATTTCCACTGGTTTAAAAGTCCCGCAGACACCCGCCAGTATTACTAATCATGATCAGAAAAAATACATAAATTCAACGTAACTTTGGAAGGAAATGAGGGAATTCGATCAGGTTTTCACTAGTAAATCAACTTGAACTCGGAAACACAATGATGCAATCGAAGATCATGTGACCGATGCAAAAGGGCACTAATACCATCCATTTCCGGTACGGGTCACCTGAGGGGTCTGTTTAAATTAAATTTTAAAATAGATGATCGATATTGTCGCATAACGATCATAAACATCAAAGGCTGTGTTTGAGGGACTGCACTGATTAAATCCATTCAAGTGATGACTCGCGTTGAATAGCGTAATCGGCTTAACCCTATTCAGTGGATTAGGATTTTTCTGTGGAACCTCCTTCTATAATACCTACCATGGTTAAATATTACTTAAATAACTGTAAACTATTTTTTAAAGCAAAAATTAAGTTACCGTCATAAAAACTCCCCTTTTTCTAAAATGAACGAAACTTCACATCTTTTGTTGCGCATACTGCTAGTGCATGTGAGTATTCTGCACTGCGTCTCACGCATGCAACGCGTGTTACATACGCACACCTCTATGAGCGTGTTACTGGCGTTATCAACACTCATGATGACGTGGGGGCGTCTACAGCCTGATAGAGCGACACCCAAAATCATGCGATTGTCCAATCAGATTATGAGTCTACGTAATACTGGTAATAGACCACTCCCACTGACTCAGAATTATGTTTAGTTCCTTTGTTCCTCATGTTGCCCACCGAGTTCTTCATGCTGGTTTAGTGAATCTCGCATTTCTTTCATTTGGCTTTTTCCCTGTTCTTCAGGGCTGTTCCTGTGGACCCAAAAAATATGCCAAATTACCAACCTCAAATCGTGCACTGTCTAGTTATGTCAGTACAGTGGCTGTGGTATAATAACTTCTAAATGCTGAATTTAATTGGTCCTGGATGTCGTCTATTACACGGTAGACAGCAGTGAATGCATTGTTACGCCAACATGCTTGTTCAGGCACGCACTATGTATAGCGTGTTGTAAGTGTATTGCAAAAGGTGTATGTAATGAAATTATTAGTTTCCCGTTACCCGCCCTCATAACTTTTTCAATTTGACCAAAACTTTCCTTATTTTCATATAAAAGTCTATTATCTGAAAATTGAGATGGAAGTAATCAAAATTGAAACTCAAAATGTTTGACATCCCCTGCTGATCATAATCAGCAGTTTTTCTTAGAAGGGGTAGAGGATGTGGTAAATAATGGAAATTTAAGGATTACCTCATCATGTTTCTAGTAGTAGTGATTACAAAAATTGCAAATTTCTTTTCATTTTAATAAAAACAAATTCAAATCTTTTCTCAATCTGTTGCAAAATGTCTGTAATGATGATCTTAGCATTAATACCTGTTTTGAGCTGGTCTTTTATCAACAATATAGGTAATAGCCATATAAAAATGAAAGTTTTGACAATAATTAAATTTTCCAAAATAATGAATAATGAAATCATGACTTCATATTTCACTGAAAAAATGTGACAGGAAACTAATCATTTCATTTCATTAGCCTAATATGCGAAGCAGTATGTGCAACTGATGTGTATGTCCTGCACGCCGTGTACATACCTCAAAATAATTATCTTGTTCCCTCAAGATGATTATCTCATTCCCTCAAGATAATTATCTCATTCCCTCAAGATATTTTTGTTCCCTCAAGATAATTATCTTGTTCCCTCACAATATATCTTGTTCCCTCAAGATAATTATATATCTTGGTTCCTCATGATATACCCCCCTCATTCTTTTGAGATAATTATCTTATTTCCTCAAGATATATCTCGTTCCCTTAAGATAATTATCTTGTTCCTCAAGATACATCGTTCCCTTAAGATAGTTATCTCATTCCTCAAGATAATTATCTTATTTCCTCAAGATATTTCTTGTTCCCTCAAGATAATTATCTTTGTCCCTCACGATTTATCTTGTTCCTTTGAGATAATTATCTTGTTCCCTCAAGATAAGTATCTTGTTCCCTCAAGATATATCGTTCCCTTGAAATAATTATCTTGTTCTCTCAAGAGAATTACCTGATTCCCTTGAGATAATTATCATGTTACCTCATGATATATATTGTTCCCTTTAAATAGTTATCTCATTCCCTCAAGATAACTATCTTGTTCCCTCAAGATATTTCTTATTCTCTCAAGGTCCCTCATGATTTATCCCATTCCTTTGAGATAATTGTCTTGTTCCTTAAGATAATTATCTTGTTTCCTCAAGATATACTGTTCCCTTGAAATAATTATCTTGTTCCCTCGAGATAATTATCTGGTTCCCTTGAGATAATTAGCATGTATTTAAATGGAATGAAATAATTATCTCATTCCCTCGAGATAATTACCTGGTTCCCTTGAGATAATTATCATGTTACCTCATGATATATCTTGTAACCTCTAAATAGTTATCTCATTCCCTCAAGATAACTATCTTGTTCCCTCAAGATATTTCTTGTTCCCTCAAGATAATTATCTCGGTCCCTCATGATTTATCTCATCCTTTGAGATAATTATCTTGTTCCCTCAAGATAATTATCTTGTTCCCTCAAGATAATTATCTTGTTCCCTCAAGATAATTATCTTGTTCCCTAAAGATTATTATCTTGTTTCCTCAAGATATACTGTTCCCTTGAAATAATTATCTTGTTCCCTCGAGATAATTATCTGTTTCCCTTGAGATAATTAGCATGTGTTTTGATGGAATGAAATAATTATCTCGTTCCCTCGAGATAATTACCTGGTTCCCTTGAGATAATTATCATGTTACCTCATGATATATCTTGTTACCTCTAAATAGTTATCTTATTCCCTCAAGATAACTATCTTGTTCTCTCAAGATATTTCTTGTTCCCTCAAGATAATTATCTTGGTCCCTCATGATTTATCTCGTTCCTTTGAGATAATTTTTCTTGTTCTCTCAATTAATATCTTGTTTCCTCAAGATATACTGTTCCCTTGAAATAATTATCTTGTTCCCTCAAGACAATTACCTGGTTCCCTTGAGATAATTATCATGTTACCTCATGATATATCTTGTTCCCTTTAAATAGTTATCTCATTCCCTTGAGATAATTATCTCATTCCCTCTAGATATAGCTAGTTCCCTTGTGATAATTACCTCCTTCCTTTGAGATATTATCTCATTCCCTCAATATTATTATCTCATTCCCTCGAGATACATATCTCATTCCCTCGAGATAATGAACTTGTTCCCTCAAGATATATATCTTGTTCCCTGGAAATAATTATCTTGTTCCCTCAAGATATATCTCCTTCCCTGGAGATAATAATCTTGTTCCCTCAAGATAATAATCTCGTTCCCTCAAGATATATTTTGTTCCCTCAAGATAATTATTTCATTCCTTCAAAATATATCTTGTTCCCTTGAGATAATTATCTTGTTCCCTTGAGATAATTATCTTGTTCCCTTGAGATAATTATCTTGTTCCCTCATGATATATCTTATTCCCACTAAATAATTATCTCATTCCCTTGAGATGATTTTCTCATTCCCTCAAGATATATCTTGTTCCTGGAGATGATCTCATTCCCTCAAGATATAGCTTGTTCCCTCATGATAATTACCTCCTTCCCTTGAGGTATTATCTTGTTCCCTCAAGATAATTATCGCATTCCCTCGAGATAATTATCGCATTCCCTCGAGATAATTATCTCATTCCCTTGAGATAATGATCTTATTCGCTTGAGATAATGATCTTGTTCCCTCAAAATATATCATTCCCTTTAAATAATTATCTTGTTCCCTCAAGATATATCTCCTTCCCTGGAGATAATTATCTTGTTCCCTCAAGATAATAATCTCATTCCCTCAAGATATATTTTGTTCCCTCAAGATAATTATTTCATTCCTTCAAAATATATCTTGTTCCCTTGAGATAATTATCTTGTTCCCTTGAGATAATTATCTTGTTCCATCATGATATATCTTGTTCCCTCAAGATTTTGAGGGAACAAGATATTTTCATACGTCACGTCCGCCTCCAAGCCACGTGCAGTGTGGCAAATCTACAAAGGATATGTATGCTAAAACGGGGTGTACAATCCAAATGGGGTGTATGCGCTACGTTCGCAACCGGGTGATCTTGTCTACCTCTACTCAGATCGCAAGAAATCTCATGCTAGAGATCGCTACTTAGTCACTACTATCGAAGGCCCATGGTGCAACATCCGCAAATTTGTGGGTTCTCAGCTTCGGAATACTTCTTATCGTATCAAGAAATCTGAGTGCTTTAAGGTCCAGTATTATCCTGACCTGGATTCTCGTCCCTTTCCCAAGTCGTCTCCACCCACCGAGGATTCCGAGTTTGTTGAAGTGGTCCCTAGCTGAATGTACTCCTCCAGAGCCTCCTTTCATACCTGGCGAGTTGTCCACACCTGCTACTTGTGACCCCCTGCCCAGGAATGCTAATCACTCGCACCCCAGTTCTGAGTCAGATCCTCGCGATCCCTTGCGCGATAGCGGTCATAGCTCCAGCAATACCTCCGGTTTGGTTGCACAGTCTAATCCATGTACCGGTAACAGCAGTGAGGTTAGTGAAAGTATCCCCCAAGCTAGTATGGTTGGCCCTGAGATCATGCCACCATTGCTCACACAAAGGCGTTCTCTTGGCGCCCTCACAAACTTCCTGAGCACCTGAAAGACTATGTGTTAAACTAAATGGACAGGTCACTGTGTACTATGACATTTTAATCCATCACCGGTGTCCTCCTATGGTCACTTCATTGAACTTTGAACTGATTTACGTATGTCATTTGGAATTCTAAAAGAAAACTCTGGAACTGGCGTTTACTTCATTGAACTTTGAACCATTTTACATTCATGTTGAATGTCAGTTTGTCATTGCAGACAAAAAGACTCTTGAACTGTTGATGTTATTGACTGTTGGCACATTGCCTATTTTGAGTGTTCTACACATAACCAACAGTGTCTTCATTCACATAAGCTGTTAGATTGGTTTCTGCAAGTCAGTTGTTAGTAGTAGTTGTTTAGTAGTGTTATTCTCACTTCCTTATGAGGAAAGTGATCTTGTTTTTTTCTTAAAAAAAAAAGAGAGAAAAGGTGAAGTTACGCCAGTTGATTCATAGTTGTGTGCCCTTAAGGTGCACTGAGCCTGGATGGGCTCTCTCTCTCTGTCTCTGCACTCGTGGAAGCTACATGTGCCTGGTTGTGATTATCACATTAGATTAATCCCTATAATCCTTTTATTGGCGCTGAGACTTTTGACTGATTGCACACGGTCTGTTTCTTTCTCGTCTGTGCTGCACGTTTATATAGCATGCAGCGCTGCATGCGTGCAGGAAGTGGCATGCATGCATCATGCGTCCACGAGCTGCAAGTTTGAGTGCAGAGAAGATAACTGTGCAATGCGTGCGCTGCATGCTTCAAGTTTGGGTGCAGAGAATATTAGGTATGCAAATGCATGCGCTGCACACTTTAAAGTGTGTGCAGAGAATAATATGCAAATTGCGTGCAGCGCACAGTTTATTATATGTGCAATTGATACTTGCATGCATATCCTGCATGCACATGGCTAATTTGCACACAGGAACACGCTCTTGCTCGCTTCTGCACACTTATTTAAGCATGCAGCACGCCGGAACACACCTTTTTTGCCTGCATTTTCGTAAAGGGTTATACGGTCGGTGATCTTGTGCTTGGCACAAGAGGGGTCTAAGGTTTGAATCCCGGGGGTACCAAATGAATTCTTTGCTCAACTTCTCTCTTGTTCGTTCTTCTTTAAATTCCAATAGCAAAAAGCAGTGTTAGGGTTATTTCAATATTGTAATATTTCTACATTATGTATAACATTTTTTTTCTTCAATTTTTTACCACATGTTAAGTAGGTATATCACCTCAAAAATAATTGCATCAGAAACACGTTATTTAATGTTCCTACATTATTGAGCTTTATTAAGGGGTGGGGTATGAGCGTTTGGACAGTATTTATTGTGGGACATTAGAGCACATCAGACATATCGAATTGCATTCTGAATACGAAGAATGTCCTTCTGATATCAAATAATTTTGATTTTTGAAATTCGCAATTTAATACACATTTTATGACAAATCATTAAAAATTGATATTTTTGATATTTAACAGTACTTGAAGTAAACTTTACAAATCTGATGATTTATACTTAAAGTGTATGTAGGTGGGATGAAAACCGACGACATTGAAAATTTTGACCTTTCGTATTGAAGATATGGATTTTTTTTCCCAAAACACCAAAAAAAATTAGGTCTTTTGGGAAAAAAATCCATATCTTCAATATGAAAGGTCAAAATTTTCAATTGACCATCGGCTTTTCCTCCTTGCTACATACACTTTAAGAATATGTCATTAGATTTATATAATTTACTTCGAGGACTGTTATATATCAAAAATTTGAAAAATATCAAATTTTATAATTTGTCATAAAATTTGTATTATATTGTGATTTTCAAAAAATGAAAAATATTTGATATCAGAAAGACATGCTTCGTATTCAGAATGCAATTTGATAGGTCTGAGGTGCTCTCATGTCCCACAAAAAATACTGTCCCTTAAAGCATCAAAAATCAAAAAACAGAATTGAAATCGGTCAATGCATTGTGACGTAATGTCAATTTAAAGATGCTCGAAGATGGAATGAAATCCTGCCACAAATGGCTGTAATGACAAAATTGGCACATTTCGAGATTTTGAAGGTTTATTTGGACGCTTGCTTGAAAAAGCAGCGTTAATTTAAATATCACATTTTAAATGCCTATCTTATCTGACTTCGTTACAGAAAACAAAATTAAAAAATCTATCATTGAATAATTATAATAAATTAACCAAATATACTATTTTAGCCATTTCGGCCAATCTGTAGACAAATTAAATCTCAAAAAATGACTAAGTTCAGCTAATTAATATGCAAAATTGATGCCAATAGAAAACCATACATGATATAAAGGTGCAGGTTTTTTTGCACACATATGTATATAAAGTTCTTACAATTGATAACAAAAAATACACAAAAAGTAATTAATTATGCAAATTAGGTAATTAAAGCTAATTATGTATTTATGATATTATTATGCAAATTAGGCATGAATAATTTGGGTTTTTGTCAATATTTAATGAACGTCTGTTCATTCATCATAAATCTTTTTAGTATGATCCTGTTATGAGGTTGAATAAATCCCGGAATAAATGAACTGCAGTTAATTATTTAAAAACAATACAAAAAAATAAAAAGTTTGACATTTTGACGGTGTCTGGAATATAATTTTCATTTTTACTGTAAACATGGTATGTGTCACCATTACTCAAAGCCAAGTCCGAAAAGTAAAAATAAAAATTCAGTTGCAATGAGACTTTAAATTAACTTTTTGTCATCTGGATTAACATGGGAGGACAGTCGGTAAAAGGAACATCCAATTTGCTGTACCGCGTATACAAAAATAGTATGGCCTTGGACACACACAATGGCTTAGAGCTATTGTGGTTTGGAAAATTACTCCCTAAAAATATCATTGATTAATGTTTTGCTTCAACTAGTTTTAGGGAAGTGCTTCATTCGTTGTCGACGGAAATAATTTACATGCTAAGAAAGATTAGTATTCCAGCTAAATGGTGGTAGGTCCCTTTACTTCAATAGGCCTATATTTACTGGTTTATGAGCGATCTTCAAAAATCCATAAAAAGAGGCAGTAGCTCTTAAACAAAACAATTTTAAATTTTCGAGGACCCGATGTTAGCCTCGGAAAGGCTTCACACACCATATATTAACAATTTAAACAATTTGGATAAATGAAGCATAATGAGAAATTCATTTATCGACATGGATGTTTTCTAAAATTGGCCAAGTTTGAAGCGCGCCCTTTTCAATTCACTGTTATGCTTGCATACACAGTGTAGCAGAATTATTGTGCAGCCACTGTGACATACCTATATAGCATTGGATGAAAATTACATACATGTATTGTCACTGTATATAATAATGTACTGTAAAACAGGGTGACTTTGGATGGTGGGGTGACTTTGGACACGCAAATAGGAAAAACTATTATTTTATGTAGGCTGTTTTACCTTTTAACATTTCTAAGAATATTTTTATATGTTCTTATGTGGTAATGTATATATATGGACATTACAAATGACTTAAGTTTCCCAGTATAAGGCCCTTCGCACTTGATTATTAGTTTCCTGTTTAAGATTTTGAAAAAGGGATGAGGTGACTTTTAATTATTAATTATTAATTATCTTTTATTTTCTTTATTTAGTTTGAACTATTACAAGCAACTATTGACTTGTTTTGACCAGAGCGGGCATTTAATTATTTCACAACAATATTTGATTTTATAAATAAGTGAAGGTGGAGTTGCACTCTTTGTTCATTCATCATTATTGTTGATATTATTAAAGTCAGAAAATGTCAAGTAGAAGTAGTTGAAAGTCATTTTAAAGGAGAAAATTTGAAATAAAAATAAAATAATTAATTATTTTGAGATTTTCAATTTTGGACGCGGGCGGTAAACAGGAAACTAATAATTAAGTGCGAAGGGCCTAATGTGTTATCTTATATGTTTTTCATAACTTTTTAGCAGGGCCCATAAAATACAGGATTTTTGTGGTGGTCAAACTTTCGGTACTCCACCGGAACATAAGAGTGGAAACTCAAGCCTGTTGGTTGGATAGTGAACACAGCTAGATGAACCAAGAACCTACCTGGATAGTCATGATATCTATACCCACTCTGAAGAATTTAAAAGCAGGCTGTGTCCAATGTCACCCCAGGGTTTGGCTTCCTTTCTGGGGTGACTTTGGACACAATAAACGAATACCAAAAAATTTGACACTTAATTGTTTAAAAGCTTTTAAAATACACCACAGTGACCATGCCCTACCCCAACAGCATCCTCTGTGCTCCTACCCACCTCACATCTACTTCCACCCTCTCCATTGCTCTACTCTTCAGGTCGGGGTGACTTTGGACATGCACTTGAATACATGGTGTCCAAAGTCACCCCAAACCCAAGGGTGACTTTGGACAAACTTTGCGCCCCAAAAATTATCGGAAAATAAAATAAACTTGAGTTGACTCTATGGCCATGAACTGTCCTCTATTGGTACTTGCCAAAGCCAACATGAAACTCAGAATTCTACTGATCATTATAAAAATATTTACGACAATATATCAAAAGCGTCCAAAGCCACCCCGTTTTACGGTATGTATTTTACTGTCGACTGTAGATATCAATGTATGAAACTTGCTGTTGTTAGAAATGCAACTTGCTGTTGTTAGAAATGAATAATGTATACAAAGCAAATTGCTGTCTGCACTCTGCAGTATTAGGCCATCATAATTTAATAGTTTGTCTTAACGCGGCTGTGTACTCTAGCCATTGTTTCTTTCTCAAAATTGAGTTTTTTTGATATGTTTGTACCTTGTTATGTTTTTATAAATACAAGAAATGAAAATCCAGATTTGAAAACTCCAACTGCAATATTTTAAGGATTTTATTTCACTGTTCCACTCATGTTTGAAATTGAAAAGGAAAGAAAATCTTTGTTGTACCAGCAAGGTACACGCGCGCAACAACGCATGGCGTTGCGAATCGCGCAATTTGTTAACGCACAAATACGCTACGCATACACGACGCTTATCTGCATGCGCGGCGCATCTTATGGAAACACCACGGAAGCACTGATTTCACAAAAACCTAGTGGTCAAATGGCTCCGTTTTAGCTCATAAAATGTGGTTTTTTTCAAGTTCTTTCCCCC
Source organism: Amphiura filiformis (assembly GCF_039555335.1). NCBI lineage: Eukaryota > Metazoa > Echinodermata > Ophiuroidea > Amphilepidida > Amphiuridae > Amphiura > Amphiura filiformis. The sequence goes on from NC_092635.1 coordinate 49,471,849, forward strand.
GATTTAAATATCAAGTTATGAATGAATTTCTGTCAAACTTCTCAAGGGGCTGTGGATTTACCCGATGTTCACGTAATATAAGATACAAAAACGAAAACTGTCGCATTCTCCTGTGAGATTCGATGAAAGTGCAAAATGTGACCACTTTAAACTTCACGGGCATTATTTCAATGTTCATTTTCTCGGTAAAATGACGATTTAGGTACTACGATAACTCAATAAATACAGCATCTATAGGTAAACAAATTTGATCATCGTAAAAAGCATGATCGACTCAAGAAACAGTTTTCTCATTTTTTTATATTTTGGTCTATTTCCGATTTTAGGCATCATTTTGTGCAAATAGGCGTTTTTGAATTTTAAAAGTTCATTTTGATGCCTTATATGGTCAATATCTCAAAAAATAAGGCCAATATCAAAAAAAAAAAAAAAAACGTTTTTGGAATGGACCTCAAGATTGAGCTAAAAACAAAATAAAATATTTTGGAAAGAGTGTTTTTTGTTATGATGTACCTAACAAATATTGCCAAAAACTCACTTTTTTGTGATTTTCTTCAAAACTGTTGTTTTTACCCCAAATCTGTATTTATATTAAGATTTATTGATGTCAAGAAAAAAAAAAAATGTATACTTTTATATGTTTTTGTGAATAATTACAAAGTTATTGCACTTTTACTACATGCATGTCTGAGAGTACACAGCCTCCTTAAAGCCCTTCCCAAGTTAAAAACCTAAATTATTATAAGGAATGCTGTTTTTTTGGGGTTTTTTAATTTAATTTTTTGTTATCTGTGGGACGAGCTTTTTGACAAGACTAGACCACCTTTTCATCTCTCAAGGTTTCACTGTGGTCAAGATGAAGTATTTTATTCAGATTTACGATTTAGGCTATTATGACGTCTGACGATGTGAGATTATTGTGTGATGGATTTGTAAAATAAATAAAACAGCTGAAATTTATTAAATCCAGGTAGGCCTATAACTCGCAAAAGGCGGGCAATTTTACTAATGCGGTCGGGAGCTTTGAGACGAACTATTAATTTAAGATGGCCTTGAATGCAAAATTGCTATCTCCTATAGACTTGCTGTCTACTGTAGATAGCAAGGCATACAATTTGTTATCTACTGAAGATAGCAAGGCATATGACTGCAGAGCAACCAATCACATGGTGGGGGTAAGGTGGGGTAGGGGATAAGTTGTGGGTAGTGGGGTCATGGTGAGGTGGAATAGTGGGTAGTGTAGGGTGATGGGTGGTAAAGTAGTGGGGAGAGGGTGGTGGCCGGTATGGTGTGTGGGATAAGGGTAGTTGTTGGGGTAGATGAGTCGGGGTCGGTGTGGGGTAGGGTGGTATTTCAGCCTCTGAGGCTCTTATTTCCCTTAACAAAAATGGCTAATTTTCAGCCAGTGACTGTAGACCATTGAGTTTATGCTAATGCAGTTACGTAATGAAGTATCTTAATACTAATTACGGCGTGTCCGTCCCTCTGTCCGCGCGCTATCGCGTGCGCGCGGTTCACTAACGCGTGCTCGCGGTGCTCATTGGGGATATAATAATCACTGCGCCCCTCGGGATATTCCTCGGTTCCAAAGGCAAAATTTTTAGATTTTTCACAATGCCCTCCAAATAACTAATGCGCAGTTATTAACCTATAATTCATAACCTCATTAATAAACGTGTTGCGTGCGATCCAATTACATTTAGTTATTTGTGAAAATCTGAACGCAAATCGAGGTCATTAATATCTCACAATTGACCGCAAAATGCGTAATTGTTCCAATGTCGCACACAATTGACCTCCGCATGTGCCGTATTGTGCATCCAACAAACTGCGCGCGCGCTGGCTGCCGTATTTGGATTGCGCGTTACCATATTTGCACAGATTCTGATACACACTTTTGTTATTGGTCGTCTTGTTTTAGCCTGATCGATTTTGGGAAAGGGAAGATGTAAATTTTTTTAATTTTTACAACCTTTTGAGGAAAAGTTTGTATTATTTTGTAAAGATAAAAGATCAATGTGACGGTTATGAATGAGGTTAATAACTTTGCATCGGTAATATGTCGGGCATATATATTCCTCGGTTCAACCTGATTTTATTCAGAGCTCACCGATCGAGTGCTGAATAAATATGTCGCCTGCGTGTGTATATTGAATCATTGAGTAAACTGTATGCATATCGCTATTCTGAATTTGTAGTACGTCTTGTTTGTACATCCCATCAGCTGTGTGTAGCTCCGCCAATAATCTTGATAAATAATATGATTGGCGAGATCATACACGTATTGTAGTTGCTGTACGTCGACTTGACGCATAAACTGATATCGCTAGTCGTCTTATATGTCTTGTTTGTACATTTAAATAGGAATCTATTTTTTGTGCAAATCACACATTATTGCTTTAAAGAACGTTTTTCAAACATTTTTGAGAATTGTCCGCCCTTTTTCCTTCAATAACTGATTTTTTTTTTAAATAACTGTCTTTGTCGTCCCTTCTTCTTCTGCCACTCCTTCCTTTTTGCCACCTCGCTTTTACCCCCACGGGCTGGCGCCCCCAAAGCCCACCCCAAATATGTGCATGTATATGTACACATTATCACTTCCTTCATGTATGCTGGGTGCTTAGTGGTAGGGCCTACTACAGGGTGTATCAAAATGATTGGTACCCATCAGTTTCCAGTATCTGGGCAAGACCACCACAACTTTTGGTGTTGTGGCGTATATGCCATTCCAATCTGGGATGGCATTTGGTGGTTTGTGCACATTTTATTATTGTTGTTAAATTTATTTTGATGCTTTGTACTTGATGTCTTACCATTTTTCTGTATTTTTGTATATGTTGCAAAGCTAAATAAAAACTAAACTAAACTAAACAAAATGCAACCCGGGAATGCAACATAGGAGCTACCTTACTTATAGATCTATTAATGTTATGAAAGGGCATAAAACTATCCAAGGCATTTCAAGAGGCTCAACTGTTGCATATTAAAGAAGCAGGTTTGTCAACAAACAACAAAAAACGATGTGTAGGCCTACCAAACATTTTGATACAGCCTGTAGTACTGATAGTAGGCCTACATAATTGCCATCATTATGAATTTTTCAATCAAATATAAACATCCCCTTTTGATTGAAAATAAATCAAGGCACAGTCAGTATGGATAGATCTACCGGTCATGCCGGTATTCAGTGAGTAACTCAGAACTGTCTTGATTAAGCTTACCGCAGCTCTCAGGCTGTGTACGTGTTACCCATGAAATAAACATAGAAAAGTGCACTAACCTTTCCTCAATCTTTATAAAATTGAAAAACAAATATAAATCTTGCTATTTTGTTTTTAAAATGATACACAAAATGCTATGCGGCTGCCTAGTCTGCCGTACACCATGGCATCGGTGACAAAGTACACGGTCTATTTTGTAAACAAAGTTAAAGACCCCGCGAAACTCTGTGTTGACCATATATTTGGATATGACGTCATTTGTTCTGGTGCTGCCACTTCCGGGTTTAATTCTTTAACGCAGGAAGAACATGCCTTTTGCGATTTTTAGCGAATGGCAATGAATGGAGTAATTTGCCGACGGAAAAAAGACGATTTTATGCTCGATATAACAATGTGGTCGTCAATTTGAACTCAAATGTGTGTACCTTTTCCCTTTAGCTAGCAACACCATAATTATATAACCAGTAGACGCTGAGGAAAGAGCAGTTTTCAACACCGTATGTGATCGACAAAAACAATAAATTCATCAAACCATCCGAATTTGGCAGCCTGGTCACATCAAAATCAGTAAGCTTAAAAATATTATTGAAACCTTTCTGGCCGTACAACATAGACATATCAATTTATGTTCTTTACAATATGTATACATGCACCTAAAATCAGCAGATTATTATTTGTAGATGCTGAGTGAGGTTGCATGGACGCGTGCACGTTAATGGCATTGTTGATGATTGAAGTTTGAACTCCAAAATTTGCAAAAAATGCATTACCACCCTCAGAGTTTTTATTGCGAACAATTTTACTTGTAAAATTGATCAGTTGATCAGTTGTTTCATTTAATTCATTTTAATCAACTTCTTCTTTGTTGCCCCCGTGTTGTCCCTATCCTCCCATTTTTCCACTGTTCCCCTTTAGCTCACAACCCTCTTATCCGGTCTGCCTCTTATCTGTCCCTATAGTAGGAATTCCAACTGAATGAACGCAGCTTTCAACAGCTGTACTCGATAAACCGCGATCGTCAGCCCTCGAATTAAGGATCTGAAGGGGCACGGCAACTTTTTTAGGGCAAGTTGATAATTGCCTTGGATTTTCACTGAAAAGGCAAGGCAGCATGGCAGTTTGTAATATTTCAAGAGGGCATCATGGCAACTGTTGAAAATTTGAGAAGGGCACCAAGGCAATTTCTCAAAAGTGAAGAAAACATGCACAAACATAGATAGATGATTTTATAATGAAGGGGCAGGGCTGGGGCACCAACGGCAACTTCATTAGAGGGCACGGCAAGTGACTGCCTTGGGTAAAGGACATATTTAGAGGGCATTACGGCAGTGGGGATGGGCACCCACGGCAAAATACCATAGGTGCTGTGGGTTAATTCGAGGGCTGGCGATCGTATATCGCGTATTTTGAACTACAACACGAACGCACGACCTTGGATACAATGTTAACCAATCACGAGTGCGTTTGCATGGTTGGATTCACTTCCGCGTTACTCTCACACAGTCGCACACGCTGACGTTCATGGCGCAGTATACGCAAAAAACGTCACAATATTGAAAGCTGCGTTCATTCAATTGGAATTCCTACTACATTGTATAGTATCATGGTTTTAGTACTTCTTCCTAGTCAACTGCAAAAAATTTGTGAATGTGAAACATAAAATGTACAAGTCGGTATAAGTAGGTCCTATGCGCAAAAATTTATAACAGCTATTGATTTATATTTTTGCCATGTTCGCAAAGTTTGATGGTCACCCATGCATCGCGGATTGTTAAATAATATCCCCAACCCATGGCACCCATGCACTCTACTCTCCTCATTCATTTTGATTTTCCTGTGTTTATTATTCCCACTTGCTTTAGAGGCAGCGTGTTGATATGATGCGAACTAAATGATACACATTTTTTTTGACGCGGTGTGTAATATGCGAAGATGTAAGATTTTTTTTTGTTTGACGCGATGTAGTTGTTAGGCGGACATAGTAACTGATGCTCAGTCGCTCACTATTTAAAAGTCCCTGGATATTTTGTAAGGTTCTTTTGCTCATTTTTAGACTTAATCATTTTAAAATGAGGTGAATATGCAGCGTAACTCGGTGAATGATTAGGTTTGCAAAAGTGAAATTTGCAGTTGCATCACCACTTATTATACTCAACAAACTCATCTGGTTTTTTTTGTGTGTATAGGGTTTAAAAGATCAACTTTTGCCAGGCACACTATCACCATGGCAGACGTTGCCATTGCCAAGGCTTCTGCTTCAAATGCTAGTGCGGAGACATCAAAAGAACCAGAAGAGAGACCACACAGCGAAAGCACAGAAGCTGCAGTAGAAACAGGTATTATTTGTTGTTTATTTGTTTACCCAAGTTGTTCTGAGACTGACTGTGAGGGACACATGCTAATCCATAGGAAATCCATGGACTGTTCCAAGCTCATATAGTCATACAATAAAATCCTCAAGCCTGGATAGCCAGTGTAGGCTAATAAGATGCATGCTGGCCCAAATAGCTTTGATAAACAAAGCAAGAAATGGAAGAATATAGCAAGGAAAAGGAGAAAGGAGAGAAGGCCACTCCCAAACATAATACTATTAGTCCTTACTTACAATCACAAGCCCCAATGCAAAGGCTGTTATGTCTAAAAGTTAGTTCACAAACTTTGACTTTGACTTGGCCAATGTTTCCCACGGGAATCAAGCTGACAGGAAAGGTGTGCGTCTGCTAGGCTGCTATGTCTACATTTCATTTGAATGAACACAGAGTTCACAGCATGACGATTCTCTGCTTACACATAGAATAGAATGTATGAACCAACCGAATATTAAATGGAAAATGTCACAATAACACTATTTGTGTGTCAATATCATCTCTGGTTGTTTCTGATCTTTGTCATTTTTGGTCCTAAGGTGTCTTCAGGGATGAGGTGTCTGTTTAATGCATGTAATGAATCCGATGCTGTTTGTGTGTCAATGAAGGTGTGGTTTTTCTTGCAGCCTGGGTAGTACGCAGAGGAAAAGAAAGTGAAGGGCTGGTGGCTGTGGTATGTCTAGGAGAATGAAGGGCAAGTGGCTGTAGTCAGGTGTAGTATTTGCAGGAACAGAAAATGAAGGTCCAGTGGCTGTAGCAGGTCGAGGAACTGAAAATGAAGATCTGGTTGCTGTAGTTAGTCGAGGAACTGAAAATGAAGGTCTGGTGGTTGTGGCAAGTTTGGGCCTAACTCCTTGTCAGTCGTCAATGAGTTTTTATATTTCAGACGGCTTCTTCAGAATGCCCAGTAAAATGAAGGGCAAGTGGCTGTAGTCAGGTGTAGTAATATGCAGGGAACAGAAAATGAAGGTCCGGTGGCTGTAGCAGGTCTAGGAACTGAAAAAGAAGGTCCAGTGGCTGTAGCAGGTCGAGGAACTGAAAATGAAGGTCCGGTGGCTGTAGCAGGTCTAGGAACTGAAAAAGAAGGTCCAGTGGCTGTAGCAGGTCGAGGAACTGAAAATGAAGGTCTGGTGGCTGTAGCAGGTCGAGGAACTGAAAATGAAGGTCTGGTGGCTGTAGCAGGTCGAGGAACTGAAAATGAAGGTCTGGTGGCTGTAGCAGGTCGAGGAACTGAAAATGAAGGTCTGGTGGTTGTGGCATGTTGAGTCCTAACTCCTTGTTCAGTCATGAATTAATCTTTATTTCCATAATCTAAAACAAGCAAAATACTTTGAAATTACACATCAAAATATAAAATAATACAAAGACAATTATGATGGTTGAAAGTCAAGAAGGCGAGCATTGACCATCCCCTAACAGAATTTTTTTTTTTTAAATATTAAGAGTTATTACACAAGAACATAAACAATAATATGATAAACTCTGTTTACAATGTTCATTTTCAAAATCCAAAGTAGTTCAATTTAAGTAACGTAACAGTTTCAAATGTCATGGTCAACATTCTTCCTCAGAGTGTTAAACTTTGATCCAACATACTTCCTGATGAACTTTGGCATGTAGAGGGCATAGCACTCGTCGATAAACACTGGTCGTAGGTGACTGCCACATGGGTAATTAAGCAATATTATGTATTACACCGCATGAATACAAGTCCTCAAGCCAAATTGTCATTTAAATCCCCTATGTTTGGGTCTCTGTCTCCACTGTAGGAGGGTGCCATTGCTTTTCTATAGTCCTTGAATAGTTTGTCTAACCGATTCTTGAGCTGTAGCCTCTGTCATCCTAGACATGCAAAGAATGGCTGCAAAAGTAGTATTACTTCTTTGATATCAATATTGTTTTACTAAAATAATAACAATAATAATAATAAACAAAGATTTAATATAGTGCCCTATGAAAAAAGCCTCAAGGTGTTTGCAGAGATAGCAAAACAACTGAATAAAAAAGTTAATACTATCAAATATTTATAACTTAAACTTACACATGATACAACTTGATATCAGAGTCTTGATATAGACAAAATATAATAATACAATTACAACATGATAAAATAGAAAGCAATTATATGTAAAGGACTGCCAGCTTTTTTCCCCAGGGTAAAACTCCATGGTTGAATTCTGCTGTTGGAATGTGGGTGTGTGAAACTCCACACTACAAGAGGGGCGTACATGTACATGTGTGTACAGTGTGTCAGGAATTTATACATTTCAATTTTCAAATATTTCAATGCATTATGCTCAAATCAGTTGAAATAAGTTGTCAATGTACTTACCAGTTTTTTGCTTCATGGGAAAATCATATGAATTCCACAGGCCTTTTTCCCACTGATGTTATATGCACATCTATATATTTAGGCTGTGATTCCCTGTCTGATTAGTTTTTATGGTAAGGTATATCTGGGCATTAACACTAAAGCCAAGAATTTTCCGTGTTGCGGAAATTCTGCGAAAATCGCGGAATTCGAAGGTAAAGCGGAAAACGCATTTCTGGGAAAAAAAAAAAAAAAAAAAAAAAAAAAAAAGCAAAAATGACCTAGAAAAAGGAAAAAATACAACTAATAAGAAATAGATAAAATACTAAATGAAATGGGTCTTCAAAATTCATCAAAATAAAGTAAAATCCGTCATAGATTTACCGTACAACGCCTGTCCTACCGCCCATTGCAGCCATCATACCCAATCACCCATCCCAACTTTGCAAATCGCAAAGATCGTCACACGATTCTTGTGAAATTTTATTATGTCAGAAATGTGCTAAAATTACAAAGCGGAGAAAAGCGGAATTTAGCATTTGTAAAGCAGAAAATTCTTGGCTTTAATTAACACCATAAAACTATCCACTTGTAAAGACTGCCAACAGGTTTGTGCCTAGGTAGCTATTAACCACCTTGCTGAAACTGGACAAAGGTCTGATAGCAAGGAGAGCATTCCACAAATGGGCTGTAGATGGTACAGATGTCTTTGATAGCTGACAATATAATGATCGGGGTATCTTAATTGCTAGATCATAGATCTTACATCAAAGCCTATGATCTGGTTTCTATTCATCACATAGAAAGAGTAACACTTGAAATATTTCATCATTTATTCTGCAAAAAAAATTGTAAATGTTTGTTTTAAAAGAGCTCTGTAACATGTCGTTTGAAATTGGTATTTTTCAGGAATTGAAGCCACTGGACAATCCGATGTAGCAGAGTTGACCAGGGACATGTTTTCCAAAATGACCGACTACCTGAGAGGCGATCTAGCGTCCACCGCTGAAGATTACAAACTCTTAGAGCAAATGAATAGACTCACAACAGACAAATATGGAGAGATGAAACAGATGGGACTAGAAATAGGCAAATCTATGAAGGATTTGAATGACAAATATCGTAACATTCAACCATACTTGGACCAAATTGATCAGGTGGAAGAAAGTGTTGCTAATTTAGAGCAAGCCGCACTCAGGCTAGAAGCGTACTCAAAGAGACTAGAAGCCAAATTTAAGCAACTGGAAAAGAAATGAAGATGAATGAATTTTATTTTACCTCCCTGGTACACCACAATGTACTTTAAAGCCATATTGTATATTTTTTTCACAAAATTTAGGTTTCACTATCAGTTTGGCCCAAACAGATGATGAGGCAATACAAAGAAAATTGTGATTTAAATTTAATACCAGCGCATGTCGCCAATGCCAGCCACTCCTTCGAACGTGAGTCGAGTCGGTTCTTTTGATGTTACGACACATATTGTGTTATAAACATTGCATACGCTTCTCTAATATTTCTGTCGTAATAATTAAACGTCTTGTTCAGACGGTTTATTCAAAATTTCAGATTTTGACAGAACTACCGAACCCAAAGTCTTGATTTTTGCAGGGTATGTTAGTCTACTAAAGTACATTACAATCATGTACTAAAACAGAATTTTGAAAAATAGTGAGGTTGCATCCTCAGCAAATGTTACCATATGGCTTTAAGTATTGTTTAAAGTGTAATTAACCCAAAACACCCGAATAAATCAATAATGAAGAAATAAGGTGGTATACATGTTTGTATGGGTCACCCTAGCGAGGTGACAATGAAAGAGGACAATTAATATAGGCAAGGAGCGGAACTAAATTATGCAATCCCAATTTTTTTATTTACTTGTAATTTAATGATTGAGATCATGATTGTGTCTTGCATTGTCTAACACCCTGCAAAGCTGCCTCATGTCCTCATTATTTAATAGAATTGGCCACTTAGACACAGTGAGAGAGAAGTCAATGTTTACACTACAAGATTCCTATTGCGGCCGCCTGCATAGGTACACCGTCGCCCGACTGGTACACACTGAGTACCTACACTGTACCAGTGCTGCTACATGTACTGCACAGGTTCCACCAGCAGTGGTACTGCACTGGTACTACATCAGTACTCCCCTGGTACTGCACAGTAGTGACAGTACCAGCCAATGCGATGGTGTACCTGTGCAGGCGGCCACAATAGGAATTTGGTAGTGTAGTTGTGATTACGCGGATAGTACCAGCTGTGAACTCAGGTGGCGCTGTGGTATAAAATCTTGAATGGTAATCGTGTGACTGGGTTTCAATCCCTGCCGAGCTCTGATATGTTCGCTCCACAGAATTAGAGAAGGAGAACCTATACCGCCATATTTACTGTGTTGAAACCACAGAATTAAAACCAGACAACCAGGAATCCACCATCTTGATACAGGCATGGAGCAAAAATTGGGGGTATTCGGTTTTCCCTCGGAATACGCTCGAGGCATTCGTTGTCATGCAAGCGCGACATCAATGATGGGCGCATTTGAGAGACGCACTTCATGCGACCTGCACGCGAGTACCAAGATGCTTCAGATGAGACGCAGAATTGTTTTCGTTCATCTCCGCGCACCGTCGGCAAGGACCCGAATACCCCCAATTTTCTCCCCATAGCTGACATGCCGATTGTACGTGGCGGTATAGGGAGTCCCGGTTCTACATCTCTAATTCTGTGGTTGAAACACACTTGTCTTTGATTGGCTGCTGAGGCGATCTGCTGTTGCAGAGTGGAAATTTATCAATTTATATACTTAGCGGCGTATGCGTTTTTAGCTTCGACTTTGCAACATCAAGGTTGTATGTGCTCGTCCAAGGTTTACTGCAAAATATCTTAATTCATAAACTAAATTTCCGCCAAAATGTCACTTACGACATTCTTGGACTAATATGACATCTTGATGCCATATCTTGCCTATCTTTTAGGTGAACACAAGTTACTATTGGAGCCATTAAACCAAAAATATTATGTACCACAATGCTACGACACACCTTCCCATGATTTTGTACATATACACGTATTGTTCTTCCTGTAATTTCTATCTGTGCACATCAAATATATATTAATACAAATATAATTATATGGTGATGCAAAACAAGGCAAGATGCGACAGTTATACAATGTATTGTATGTCAATTTTTAAGTATAGTATATGAATTAAATTTATGATGAATTTCAAATTACTTGTATAATTGAAAACAGCTCAGGATGTCTGTAAAATTAATGTGTTAGCAACAAAAAAAGAAATTGTGTAAATCTGAATAACAAAAACGCCCAAAAACTTCCATCCCTGTGCCTCTCATATATCGTATTGTCTGTAATAATCACCCTGGGTGTGCAATTTTGCAAGACGGCATATATTAGAGGCAAATTTTAATCGGAAGTATCACTCGCTTCCTGTTCATTTCTGGGTTCAAATCTAATATGAGGGTGCCTATGGAATACAATATTATCAGGATAAATACTATGAAAGTACATCTGTAAGTGCATTTTAAGCAAGAATGTGAGTTACTTGGTGTAATTATACCAAATAGCAATGAACTGAATGGAAGTTTAAGTTAGAATAGGTTTTATCCATGTAATTTAGCGATTGTGATGGCCAGCACTGACATGACTGATGCTTACACAATGTGGCATGAAAATTTTTGAATTTCGGTAACTTTTTCATTGAAAAATAGCAGGGAGACATTAGGGGTGTTTATTTCTAATAATTTGGTATAAAGCAAAAAAAGTTGTTTATTACACCTGTCATATTTTGGATTGCAGGAGAGGTAGGGGATGAGCTTAGGGACTGTGCAATAATTATGAGCCCTGTGGGAGGGTAAAATTAGGGGGGGCGAAGCTTTTTTGGCAAGCAGATTTGGGGCAAGCAATTTTTGGCACACATACGAAAACACTTCACTGTTCAAACCCTAACATTTGGGATGTTCAAAGGGGGCAAAGATTTCTTAGCAGGCTGAGAGGGGTGTGGGTAAGTGATTTTTGGCAGTCCTAGAGGGAAGACAAGCAATTTTTGGCACGCCGTTTAAAAACTTAACCCTTCCAAGGGGCTCATATTTATTGCACACTCCCTTAGATATGAAACTAGGGCTTCATCAATCTTTTTTTTTTGGTTTGTTTGAATATTGAGAATTCATGAAACACTTGTTTTTATGTCAGCTGTTCTGGATCTGGACTTTATGCTCTAATAACCTGCATCTCATCCGTGTTGGTAAATTGGGCGCTGTTGAAAATTTCAAAATCAATCAGCGATGATACCAAAACCATGTTAGTTTATTGTTTTTATCAATATGATACTAAACTCTTCAAGCAAACAATACTAGTTTGTAATATGTTGTGTACATGTAATCATAATATTACTTTCATTCCAGTATGAAATAAAGAACACTTAATTGTATAATCATTGTGTTGATATCGTATTCCTCTGTTCAGTGACAGCGAAGTACACTTCCAATTTCAGAAAAAATGTTTTGATTAAACAAAATATTATCCTGTGTTGCCAATTTGCTGGAAAATCCAAGGGGACATCACTTCAATTCCAAGTTCTTGTGCTTGTCATCTTACTAATCACATTTTGAATTTCTGAGGGAAAACCACACAGTGTCATCGCCCCGATATCTTGATGGCAGAAATCGCCATGGTAGGTTGAATCCACAGCCACGCATGGCCATTTTGTTCTGACCTTTGAGACGCATAATGAGCCGAGGGACATCTGACTGGTAATTGACCTCTCTTGTGTGTGAATGAGCATGTATACGCCATTATGAGGTCAATGGTCATATTATGCTTTTAGACTGCTTGCACGAGTGAGTGCAGCTAGCCTACGCTGCACTATAGTTCGGCACATATAAAATCAGAATATTTTTGTCAGTTTTTGAGTTCAAGACGCACGCTTCTTTCTCAAGACACTAGCTAACGACTATCATATCCATTGAACACATATATTTCAAGTGCAAGGAACCAAATGTGGCTTCTTTAGACTAAATCAATTACGGGAGATATTCATCATTTTCTACCCTGGTATCCAAAGATTTATCGTCTAATATCAAATCGTGCATAGCACATTCGTGTATCAATCCCGGTATTCATTTCAGTGTCTCTGCTGTATAATGTAATTATTAACCGGGCGATGTCGGTGTGAACCATAGCCCCTTCTAACCAAACTAATCAGGTGTTTTCCACTTTTTCTCTCCACTGATGGGAGTGGATCTAAAGCTGGCACATGAAACAAAATTATACTTATTTATTTAGTGTTTGGAAGCATGAAAATTCGTTTGTGCACCATTTTGAAGTTCAAATGGGAGGGGACAAGCTGTGAATCTTTATTTTGGTCCGAAGCATATTCTATAAAAACAAAGAACAGACAACACACACTCAATAATATCAATTTCAGATAAATATATTTATTCGCTGCTTAGGATATCATCATCATCATACAAATCCAACCAGTGTTATATACTGTTAGTACTATTATTGCACATTACATGTCACAAGTTTGGGACATTTTTTTTTACACGGGACTATTAGTCCTTGCATGTTTAACATGGAACAATACCACTCACTACTTTGTGCTCTAAGTACATTTTGTGTTTAACCACATGAAACCATGTATTGGAGGGAACAAGTTACTGTTAATATTACGTTATTTTCAATTTTTTTCAAATCTGGATAAAGTTGTATGTTGTAATTACTGTTGCTTCTATTGAACAGCCATGGATACATTGAATTAGTATGCATTGCTAGCTGTTCAATATAAGTTAAAGTAATTAAAATGTACAACTTAATTACCCAGCTTCGGAAAACGATACTTTCATAACTTTCTTTTTAGTGGCAGTTTTTCTTTGGTTTCTAACCTTGAATTATGATCTATTCTTTTTCTTCAAATTTTGTAAAAAAAGTTACTGTTATTTTTACCGAATGTTATCTGAATGTTACCAATGCTGACATAACGGTACCGATCTAATACCCAATCTGATAATCAGTTCCGCCTTTAGTTTCCAGTGGCAGCATTGAGTACTACAATTGGGGCATGCATGGGGCACCACAGTGTCTCCAGGCAGAACAATTTTTTTTTTAATTTGCCCCTCCCCCTCGTGCTGCATTGCCCTACCCTGGTTTACATACCTACATGGTTTACTGTAGTCAAACACTTTTAAGGTGATAGTGTGATTACATTACACAATATACAAAGCTTGCTATAATATTTCTATGCTTACATATTTTGTACTTGCCACTACTTGGTATACATGGCATGGCTTTGAACCAGAACAAGCTATATCAAAAAATTGCATCTTGAGAAATATGAGTTTAACATTGTGAATCTTTCCAATCAGGTAGAACCAAAGAACACTGAATCCTCCATGTTTGCATCAGAAAACACTGGGGGTACATTATTTGCTCTCCATGAGCAACAAAACAACATGGCGTTATATACCGGGTAATTTCGAGTCGGTACACTTTGGGTATAATCTTTTTGAGAAAAACACAATTTTTTACAGATATGTTGATCTTGCAATCCTTTTTGAGTTATATTAATTTTGGACATACACCGTGTACATGCTTTTGGTACAGAGAATATATTGTATCCAAGAATTGTTAAAATTTACAGCACACAACTAGTTCTGGTTCTAAGCCTTCGGTATACACTCAAATCTCCAGTTTTGCTTCCTCAGACAGTGATATCAGTATCAACTGTGGAATTCAGCATAAAAATAATGCCCTCCATTATGCTACCTTGGTATGCATTATGTGCAAACTGCAATCAGTACTTATGTGTTTTTACCACTTACTACAGGATACACTAAAGAAGCAAAATATGGCTAAGTACCTTGTTAGCTCCCTAGTTATAACTAACACCCCTTGTGTACTTCACTATTTCTAACCCTCTTAGTGCCCTTCTAGCATGTTATTTGGTAGAACACATTAATTCACTAAATCCATCTTAACATTGGGTTTTTGATGGCTACGACAGTTGTTTACAGTGAATTCCAATCTTGTTTTTGATGTTCAGACCATGCTACATGATCAGGACTCACTTTGTTAAGCGCCTGGGTGCTATTAGGTTGGAATACAATATTGATTTTTTTAGTATACTGTCTATGCTTACAAACCCTTCTGGTTATTTTAACTATTTAATCATTTTGGGTTAATAGTGACCCCTCTTTTTTCGTTTAAATTTTTTTTACATAAATTAATGTTACTTACTGCCAAAGAAATACAAAATAAATACAGCCCTTGAAACCCTTTTACATTAAATGTACATAACGAAATTTCTGGATTTAAAGTAACCATACTCCAAAATACCATCAATTTCAATCAATTTTTGGTTCAACAAAATGGAATGTCAGTTTTAAAAGCTAACTTGAAAACATTAGACTATTCTAGTTGAAATCCATACATCACCCCAGGGCATGACATCTTAATCTCCCATACAGGGAGTGTGAATTTCAAATGGGATTACCTGAATGGGAGACTCCATTTAAAATCTACACCCCCTGTGTGGGAGATTAAGATCATGTCTTCCATAGGGAGTGTGTGGATTTCAACTGGGATAGTC
Source organism: Amphiura filiformis (assembly GCF_039555335.1). Lineage (NCBI taxonomy): Eukaryota > Metazoa > Echinodermata > Ophiuroidea > Amphilepidida > Amphiuridae > Amphiura > Amphiura filiformis. The sequence goes on from NC_092635.1 coordinate 49,487,359, forward strand.
CATGACCCCAAAGGCAACAAAGGTAAATATTAATTATCATCAACTCAGTGTTACTTCACACATTAGGGAATGACTAAGAAAACATCATAATAAGAACTTTGGAAACAAGAAAGTATATGCTAATGCACCAGATTCAAGTACTTCCCCCACCCCACCCCAAATGTGAGGCACTGGTGGGGATTGTAAGATGGGGTTACATTGGGATTAACAGGTTGGCGCGCTCTGGGGGGGGGCGGGGGCGAGTAGCGACATGCGTAATATCATGACCTTGCAAACCAGGGGGACTGACAATGGTAGAAAACAGTGGAGCATTTAATACCTAGTGATCCCCTGGGGTCGGGGAATGCGCTTAAATGTAATTAGCCCAAAAATTACAAGCCCCGTCATTTCTCCTGGATGGAGGGGGGTGGGCAAGTACTTGAATAGTGCATACGAGTATCATTCCTCTGCGCAATAAAAACACAGCATGCTGTTTTCTTTGGACGAAACCCTTCATTCATGCAGTCCAGCATCACAAGTATGATATCTATTTATCTATATGGTAAAAAAGTATATAACTACAGTGTGTACATAACAAACTAAGCTAGTGTATGTCTATAAAACTAACATAAAAGCTCAGACCTGAGATGATTAAACAAGTGTTACTCTTAACACAACAACAGCAACTGGTCTAAACCAGGGTTACCAACAAGAGTCAGTCCCAATTGACCTTTTTGGTAAATCCCATAAGCCTTTGTGAGTACAACTGAGAACTCGACCAATTTATATCACGCAATCCTGCGCTGATGCGCACATCGTTTATCGAACATCATTACTGCGCATTGCAAGTCGGTGTGACGTCAAATGACGAGTTCTCATGTGTACTCGCAAAGGCTTATGGATTTACCGAAAAGGTTAATTGCAAATCAAATAATCAGCAAGTCACCCAAATGTTCTCTTAACCTTTGGTTTCTATGGAATAGGAAATGTTCAAAAGTCCCCCAATTGTGCTACCAAATTGCAGGTTTTGGCAACCCTGGTCTGACTATGGGTGTAACATACCCTGAACACTTAATAACCTTACTTTCAGATTATTCATTCCCATAAAATGGGTTATTCAAGTTGAAATTCATACACCCCCTATGGAAGACATGACCTTAATCTCCTACACAGGGGGTGTATATTTGTAATTCACACTCCCTGTGTGGAAGATTATGGTCATGTCAATCCATAGAGGTGTATTGATTTCAACTGGAATAACCCAATTTACACTGAGAAAACTCAGCAAATCAACCATTTTGGTTTGTCTCTCTTCAGAGGGAACAAAATAGTGTACCTCCCCAATTTGTTATACTATAAATCCAATAACTTGCATCTTGTATGCATATGCATTACAATGGTGTGTGCATGTAGTGGTCAGTGCATGCTATCGATATAATATACTCGCTATCGCAGACAAGCACACAACTTGAAATGCATGAGCCCATCATGCTAGAAAGAATCCGGAAACACGCTATATATTTTTACCTGACACAAGTCCTCACAGTTGAAATCATTGTACATTCCATACATTACAGACGGTGATTTTCATTACATGGTGCAAGACCCACCAACTCCCTAAAACCCATGCCAATATTACAATAACCCAACAAATGACATTCCACTTGTTATGTTGCAATAACTACCAACTAAGGGTTAGTGACATAGACATTATATATTTGTATCACTGGGGTGATCACATGGGGTGCTAGATGAGCATGTATAATCAATCACAAATGATTAAGTACAGAAGGATGGTCCGACTGAATGACGTTGACGCCATCCCACAAATTAACTCTCTCCACACGGGTGTCGACTGCAGGCGACAAGTTTCAAATTTTATTAAAAATTTTGGAATTGTACATTTTCATGACCATATTTTGAATCAGCATGAAAAAAGCATTAAAATAAAAACAAACAAGCCTAGTATTGGTTCAGAGGCTCAAGAGATTGCTGGCAATATTTTGAAAAAATATTGCAAACTTTGACCTTTTTATGTTGAATGCTTTGGCTGAGTATTAAGTTTCATGGCAGTGTTCCAATCCCTTTTCATGCAAGGGACATAACTGTGACCCACGGAATATTGTGCGAAGATAAAGTGTTAGACACTTTTTGCTTAAAAATCCAAATGTAACCTCTTTCAGCCCTATTAATACTTCACAGGGTCAATGAGAAATGTGGATTTTCCAAAATCTTCATTTTGATGGAAAAATATTGGGTTTGAGTTTGTTGATTGGCCCATTGTCCTTTAAGAGTTGAGCACAGATCGTGGAAAGAAGATCTGTGGTGTTAGCATAGAAGAATCACCCTGATTTAATTGGAAATCTCCTTAATTATCTCTCACATATCTCTCATAAGGTGGACATTGTTTTGAATATATGGGGACAACTTTCCCACCAGGTTCATCTTCTCAAAAATGTGATTCTAAAGGGGCACTCAGACAATCGCACAATTTCAGAACCAATAGATGCAACAATTGATCCCCAACCACCCCTCCTTGAGCCAACCATACTTTCCACTTCCCTCAGGAATCATCATCTGGAGTGCATCTTTTAACCAATCCACCTATAATTGTCCAAACTCAAAACATCACCCTTTATGGCGAGATGATGAAGCATACTTAAGGAGACTGCCATTTGGTCTTATCATTGGACACCTAATGACATAACTACAATCAACGAAAAAAGTCTTGGAACGCTTGCGTGTAAATAACGGATAACTCTCACCCCCTCTCCCCCGTTCAATGTTGAGAAATGCCAATGTCTTCAGCGGTTTCCCAATGTGTTTCAACATTGATTGATGGGGAGAGGGGAAGGGTAAATCATTGTTGTAGATGTCATGTTTGTTCCCAAACACAATATACGTCATTTCCATGATCATAAGAAATTCTGCATGGAATTTCGACAGAGTGTGCCAAGCATTCCAAGGACTTTTTTTTTCGTAGATTGTAGGTACAATACAAACTAAACATGAACTGTGTTCAATACAAATTAGAGTGCAAGTCTTATTTATACCAAGTTATTTGAAATCATCATGGATCCATCTTTCATACACAACCCTTCATTCCTATATACATTCGGTTACAGGTCAATAGTCTGGGAGGGTCATTAGTCCGAAAAGCTAATAACTTGGTTATAAACCACAATTCATATCCTAACCTTAAATTTCACCCTAATCTATAACCTAAGCCCTAATCTTAACCCTAGTCCCTAATCTTAACCCTAGTCCCTAAACATAACCCTGACTCTAATATTGACCCTAATCTCTAGCCTAACCCTAAACTGCTGCCCTCATTCTACAACTGTCTGGATTGACGACTGAGAAAACTATGTGGGAAAAAAGTGGCAGACTTATGCACAACCAAAGGTGCATGAGCATATTCTCGTAAGTTTGCCACAATATGCACTGTAAGTTATTCAGTCGTCACTACGAAGCATAATACAAGTATATGTGCATTGTAGACGAGTGATGGAGATGCCCTATCACTAATGCTAACCTTAAACTTAGCCCTAACCTAAAATACCCTAAACCCTAACTTGTACATTTTTCGGACTAATGACCCTTTAGACGAATGACCTGCTCCCATACATTCTATTGCTTTTCTTTGAATTTCCTTCAACTTATGCGCTGACCATATTAACTTGTTCACAAAAATAACAAGAAAAAATAATTATCCACTATACATTTGGGGTGTCTTCTTCTACCCCGTTTACACAGGGCAAAAGTTAAAATCGATTTCACTTTAGTTGCCAGTCTAAACAGGTGGTCGTATTCAATCATAACTCAAGAAGTCGTAATTCCAATGATGTGAATTCAAAATAAGTTTGGACTTTATGTAAGCAAACACGTTGTTACATAATGACCCATGGATGTTGCACTTCCAGTTATCACCAGGCGTACAAATTTGAAAGCGTTAACAATTAATGCCAATTCTGGGACGTAATTCACACCACCCCTTAAATCGATAACAACTTTTGCCCAATGTAAACATGGTATTTGTAATGTCATATGCATAGTACTTTTAACCATAGTACATTATAACACTAGTATACTCTACATGGTATTGATTGATACATACATTAGTACATATAGTACTTATAATTATACCAGCTGCAGTTTGTTCGGCTTATAATTGGCAAAAATTATTTGGCTATTGTTACTGCACATGTCACTAAAATCCCGGTCACGCTTTAAGCAACGCAAAACTGGCGTAAGTGCTGCACCCAACTGCATACATGATATTCTGTATTCTGTCTGTTTTTTTTTTTTTTTGGGGGGGAGGGGGTTATTTGCCAATTAATAAGCCAAACAAACTACAGATTCATGTACGAATGTTAGCACACTTTCACTGTCGTTTCGTGAATCTCTACCCCTGCTCCCCAATTCAATGTTGGACAAAGTCGTGTTGTTGGCAGGTCTGTGAGACCCTCCTAACATTGAACGATGTGGATGGGGTACAATGCGATACAGGGCAGAGTGTGTACTTCAGATATATATGACAGACCTGTTTCACACTATTGGTATGGCAAACATTTGAATTATTTTGAGCAAGTGTGCCAACAATTTTTTTGCCAATTGTAGAATTACAGCTATATTTTATTTAAATGGATATGGTAAGTGGATTACCCTGTGTAGTAGTCACAACATATATAAGGCAATAAAAAAAGGTTTGTCTCAGAAGACGGCATGTGTAGCATTGACAAATTGCAATTTTGCACATTTCTTTATTTTATGTGCATTTTTTTTTTGCTTTTTTTTGGCCACTTTTTTTGTCAGCAAAAAAGTAAAATACAAAAAGGAAAAGAAAAGAAATGCATTAAGCATCTTTAAACCAAAAAAAAAATCACACACCGTTTACCCAGCAAACATAAAAACAATCTTAAAACGTTTATTCAAAATGTTTCAATAACATTTAAATGTCAGGTTATATAGTTTTTATGAATGTTATTAAACACTTTTATACCCTTTATATAACCCGACATTTAAACCTTTTCTGTAAAGCGTTGTGTTTGCTGGGTACAACTATTTCCATTTTATTCTAAGACAAACCTTTTTAAGGAGGCCTAATATTTCTCTTTACCATTGGTTTCTATGGCAAAACAAACTCCAGCAGGAACAGGATACATTTATGACGACCTGCTTGATTTTCATTATCTGCATAATTATACGACAAATGTACACACTATACATTGTGCCCATGTAACAGGAGTAATTTACAGATTTATAGTCTAACACAAGTCACACACACATACCTCAAAAAATATTGCTTCTTTTTCACATGTGTACTGTCATTTCTCAGATATTCAACATGGAATCATTTGGTAAATCACAGTAATATTGTTACTTGGTTCCTCAATTGTATATTACAGATTTAATTTATATACAAACTGAAGGCAGAAGGAAGGAGATAGAATCTCAAATTTGTACATAAAACTCACTTCTATGATATATCCCTATATAATTATTTTTTTGCCCCTGGATAAAAATAATACTGTGTAAGCATAACATAAAATAATTTAGTGTGCACTTTTTTTTAACAATTTCAAATTGTTATAAAAGGGTCCCAGCCTTTGTTTTCAACCACTGTTGACTTGTTTTGGACCCCCAAGTTTAAATTATTTTTGCAAAAAAAAAAATACTAAAATTGTTTACACGTTTAGCGATTTTTCAGACATTCTATTTAATAGTGACAGCCCTACACCATAGCAAATAAGAAACCCATTTAACTTAAAATTTACTACAAATGCAGTGGAATTATAACTTAATTCTCAATTTTGGGATCAATTTTTTTTATTCAGTGTTTATACCTGATTTCAAGTAATGAACTTTCTGCAATAAAGAATTACTGTATTATACATTATTCTTTCAAGTACCAGTAATATTAAGCAAAAAAACAAAATAAATCTTTAAAATTGATTAAAAAGAAAAACTAGTAAAAGGACTGTACTGCGTTTGTATTAACAATTTTGTGTGTTTTGCCACCGGTGCATGTTACATGTATGAATGAAGTCCAGGGGAATGTAGTACATGTATGCATTTAGCACTGACACATACACCGAGGGGAAACACACATAAAACATTGAACTATACACAGGATAAATAAACCGGCTGTTAGTCTACTAATGGTATGCACCCAATTTTTTCTTTACCTCGAGTAGGCCAAAGAAGAAAAGAATTCATCCTTGACTAGGATTTGAACATGGGACCCCTGAATATAGGAGCAATAAGCATGGTGGATAAATAATATTTGATAAATTCTACAAATTAATTTTTTTTTTTTTTTAAAGAGTTACTTTTAGTTCATGGTTGATGGTATGCATGTAATTTACTATAGTTTGATCAGCTCGTAATCGGCGAGCCTTATAACATTGCGGATTAATATCAATATATTTTGTCTTGTCACCTATCGCCAGAAGTATGCAGGAATTAACAATTCAAGTCCTATACTTTGTCTACTTTATTTAACACGCACAATATGTACCAAACAGGTCAACTATATCACTCTTAACGTGGGTCTACTTTAAGCCATAGTGGTAAAAACCTAACAATTCCTGCCGATTACGAGCTGAACAAACTATAATCTGTTAGCCTGTCGGAAGATAAGCCCAAGGGGAAGTTAGATGAGAGTTTTAACCCAAGATGCAGAAAATAGAGTGGTATGTGGAATGAAATTATTTGTGAATAAACACTTTTTAGTGCTCCCCCTTAGGCGATGAAAAAAGAAAACCCTGTTCTACGGGCCTAATCGACCCAGATTTTACAGATAATTGGGAAACAAATTTTTCCTGTACAAAATTGCAATATATTTTAAGATTTTGGTGATTTTTTGGGTCATTTGCAAAAAGAAAAAAGAAGACTGACCGACCACCCTTACCTGAAAGGTCTGTCCGCCCGTAGAACAGGTGTTTTTTTTCTGTCGCCTTAACAATTGGAATTCTATAAACTATCTAGTACATGCATTCTGAAGAACACACTTTATATATTGAAGCACATAAAATATATAAACAGAGTTTCGCATATTTTTGCACAACTTCTTATAATATAAATTCAAAAATAAATAATTTCAATAAATGAAAAAATATTTATACAAATAATACAATATAACTTCTTGCTTTTTTCATAAAACGAATCTGATTACAAAACGTCAAATTGGCAATTCCAGTTAAAATCCATAATTCACACTCCCTATGTGGAAGATTAAGGTCATGTCTTCCATAGGGGGTGTATGGATATCAACTGGAATAGCCTCATATGTGACACGATCTGGTCCATGGGGGCCAAAGGAGGCATTTTTGAAAATTGAGTTACTGTAATTATTACATTATACATACAATAGACTATCATTTACTGAAAACACCAAAGGTCTAACAAGTTTTTTGATGCCTATTTTCTTATGTATTTTACTGTTTTTTTACTCCATATTTTTAACTTTATCTCAGTTTCAAATTTGCCGCCTTTGGCCCCCATGGACCAGATCGTGTCACATATTTCTAATACCTCAATCTCCCTATTTAAAACTAAATAAGGCAGCCTTCAGTGTATAGATATGAAACACATGAGGGACAAGCAAATGTATATTATGTACCTAATGGGCTATTCTATTTAAAATCCACACTACCCCTGTGGAAGATTTTGGAAATATCTTACACAGGGGGAGTATGAATGTCAAATGGAATGAACACATTCGACAGTTCCATTTGAAATTTACCCTCCCACATGGGAAGATTCAGGTTAAATCTCTCAAGAGGGTGTATGAAATTCAAATGGAGCTGTCTAATGTGTTCATTCCATATTCCCTCTGTGGAAGTTTTTTCCCAAATCTTCCACAGGGGTAGTGTGGATTTTAAATGGAATAGCCCAATAGTCTGTCTAACTACTGGTACAATTCTGGTTTACCCTGCGCACCCTGTGTTTTCAATACAATTCTTGTTTACCCTGCACACCATATTTTTAGGGTATTAGGGTAAGGGTTAGGGTTAGGATTATACTTGTGCACAGGGTATACCAGAATTATTCCTGCATTCTATTGTAAATCGTGTTTGGGCAGGAAAACATCATATGTACTTGTGGCCCTCAAACAAAACTGCCAAGAGGTTACATAGAAGGTTTTGCTTTAAACATGTTCAGAGGTCTTTTTTTAAAAACAAATTCAGGGGCCAATAACACAAAGGAGGTTTTTCCTGCCCAACAACGAAATGAAATTGCTATCTCTGGTGTCAGCTGTTTGTGTTTTGATAGCCTCACTCGTGGGATAAGAAAAACATCACAGAAGCAATAAAAGTAAGGATGTATTCACTGCAGAAGTGACATAATAATTGGATTAACTACCATAGCAATAGATGAATAAAATGTTTGCCTATATCGCCCTGCACTGCAACGTTCACACAGTACCTATGCATTGAACCATATCATGCTGATCACTCACACCTGTAAAATTAGTATCTTTGAAAAGAGCGGTTTGTATTCAATCTATAATTGCAAACATATACAGGTAATGAGTACAACCTGTTTGTAGTGCAGGGCAATACAGTTAAAATTGTATTCATCTATTGCTATGGTAGTTAATCCGATTTGTTACATCACTTTTATAGTGATTTTCTAATCTTCATTTTGATGTCAGACTTGGTCTGTATCAAATTACTTTCATGGTTGCCATTTTTTCCGCTCCAGTATCACATCTATGGTTGTTCAAAAAATGTAAAAATCTGACATTTGGATGAATTTAGGGTTGTTCTTGTTTGGCAATCACTGATAATCACTTTTAACACCAACATATATATTTTCCTCCATATTGCAGGAGTGAGAAATACTATAGGTGGTTCATTGTAAGCATGGGAAAAAATATATCAATGTCAAAACAAGGTAGAATTACTGGGCAGCCGAAAAACTACATTCTCACTGAAGAACATATCTACCTCTTTTGCCTTATGCTTTAACCCCATGAGAACTACCTGCTGATTGGCCAAAATGAATATTGTGTCCAATTTTGAACCAATCAAAGAGGGTATTAATAAGATCATCTGCAAATACAAGTTTGGCCATAAATAGTTTAAAGCCTAGTCATAATTGGCAATTGAAATGAGCATTTCAAGTTATCAACCAATCAAAAATGCTGTTAGATGACCAGTAGTGTCCAGGGGGTTAAAGCTTAAATTGCAACTCTCTAAATTGCAACTAACTCTCTGGAATTGTAAGAAGATATAAACTCATGTGTTACTAAAAGCTCAGGAAAATATGTTCTAGCATTGCACCCAAAGTGTAAAATATATTTGGTTTTGTTGTGATTAGGCACACATACTATAGATGAGTTGACTTATGATGTCACATGTTTACATTGAGGGTGTCCACTCTTCTGTTTCATACAGGGCAAATAATATACTGTAGTGTGTATGGCAGACCACATCAAATCTTTTCAAACCAAACTTGCACATGAAAACACATGTCAACATCTATATTTCAACAAAACTGAACTAACAAGCTTGCAGGTGTTGATCAATGTTATGGCATATGCAATTCATTCTGTTTGGTATAAACCAATCTGCATTTGTGACACAATCTGCTCCATGGGGGCCAAAGGAGGCATTTTTGAAACCTGAGTTACTATATTTATTACGTTATAAAAACATTAAGCTATCATATACTAAAAACACCAAAGGTTTAACATACTAAGTATTTGATTGTTTTTATTTACTCCATTTTTGTGCCTTTATCTCAATTTCAAATTTGCAACCTTTGACCTCCATGGACCAGATTGTGTCACATTTGTGGTTATTAATATCTTTGGACTGTAGTATGATGAGGTCAAATCATGGTATATACACTTTGTGCTGGAAATACACTTCTTTATTACAATTTGCACACACAAAATTATGAATTCTGCATAATAGCTGTTCATACATATGATCAAACTGGCTGTAATAGTTAACCAACAGAATGAGTCAAATAAAAAATAAATAAATTTGGGGATTTATAATAGTGCACGATGCTAACCCACAGGCCTCTGCACATTGCTTCTGATTACAGTGGCCCAAGTCTCACTTATAAACCATTATACAACTTTCAGGAATGCAGCTCAATCTACATATAACCATCACAACCAGGATACAACCTGAGTATGCTCCCCTGCACTATAATTCAAGAGAATTCATGAGTAACATGAATTTAACTAATAGGTGAATCATTATACGGTGTTCTGCCAAACTCATAATGATATGTAAATGTCACAGACGCATAACCAGCCTGGCTGTACATTCTGAGGAAGCAACAGCCCCCTGACAGGACTCAACCTTTATTTTGTAGGGGTGTGCGGCAAGTAGTGCTGAATTCTGAAAACTGAGAACAGATTTTGAGGCAAAATAGGGGGGCTTCACAACTGAAATTTTCAACATATTTTTTTTAAGTGAACTAAAATTGGGCCAAATTATAAGTTACAAAGAAAATTTGTGAAACTTTTTCCAAATTTAAGCGAAAGAGGTACAATTTTGGGACTTGTACTCAAAGTAAAGTCAGTTTGATATAAACAGAGGTTTTTTTTGTCTGTCCCTCCCTAAGCCATACTGCTGGTTATGCCCCTGTGCTGGCAAGGTGTTTATTCATGCTAAGCAGAATCACAAAACTAGAAATATAGGCAAAGTATTTCGAACTAAAATATTTCATCCAAAAGCATTTTTTCCATACTTATTTCAGACCTCTTCACACCACAGCTGTGTACCATTAATACTGTATTAATGTCTTATATATGTGACCCGCAAGATGTCGAGGGGCAAAGCTCAAACTGTTACGTTTCTAACGTGACACTGCATAAGGGCTCATATTGAAATTCCCTTACACAGGAAGGTGTGCGCCATCCTGCAGCTTTCCTGTGCTAGCCTTCTTTTGTTAAAATCCTGGGCAGGGTGTATCACTGATGCATATAATCCATCCGTTTATGACCGAGCTTTCCTGTGGGCGCGCGCTTAGCGAGGGGAATCCTGCCTTCTTTCTGTGTGAAAACGTGGTAGGGTATTTCAATATGAGCCCTAAGCGAAATAAAAAGTCATGAACATTCCAGTTGATGTTCAACAATGTATTTGAAAAACAACTTAAATATTCATCACTTTTTATTCAAAATGAGATAGAAACTTCAAAAATTTGGACAGATGATTTTTTTTTTTGCCAGCAATTGGAATTAGACATCATTTTTTTCAAATAGTTAAATATTTCCCATAACTCCCAAATAATAACATGTTTGTTTCAATCTGCCTTTGTACAGGTTTATTATTTCATGATAAAAACAATTACAATCCTTTGTTCAGAATTACAAAAAATATAAAATTTGACACAAATTGTCCAGCTGAAATCCATACACCCCCTATAGAATACACAACCTTAATCTTCCACATAGGAGTGTGAATTTCAAATGGGGTTACCTGAATGAGTGACTCCATTTGAAATCTACACCCCCTGTGTGGAGGCTTAGTGTCATGTCTTCCATAGCATAGGGAGTGTATGGATTTCAACAGGCATAGCTCAAACTGATCCAATCACGCCAAAGAAATTGATACCAAATAAATAAGGAGCAGACGACAATGTATTGATGTGTAATTAGTGCAAGAAGGCCTTATCTGCAATAGCTGCCCTATAGACATTTGACAATTTCTGCATTTGATACTGTACACACATGACACCTGGCAGCTATTGCAGATGGGATGTCTATACTTGTGGGATTCTCAACATGAGCATGTTTCATATTTGGTTCAGTTTATAATGATAATAAGGGGTTAGTGCAAGAGGCCATATCAGCAATAGCTGCCAGGTGCCATATTATTAGATTTGTATACAATATAGAATGCAGAAATTATCAAATGTTTATAGGGCAGCTATTGCAGATAGGGCTTTCTTATCAGATTAGATTGTGTCCCAAATTAATCATGTTTTGCTTTAGGGATGAAAGCAAAACTCGACCGGTGGTTGACCGCCGGTTCCGTCCGGATTCTATTGTTCTAAACAATGGAAACTGGACAGAACCGGCAGTCAACCGCTGGTTGAGTTTTGATTTCATCCCTTACTATAATATAATGCTGGTACCTGAATGATCAAAATACCAATTGGTGATCTATTTGAAATCCACACCCCCACTGAATAATTTTGGAATTCCAATCAAATTTAACAGTTAAAATAATTCCAGATCCAGCTACATGTAGGTTCATCCCTAAAAAGTAGAAAATATGTTTAAAATTTCGTAATTCCAAACAAAATGTTCTCATTTTGAGGCCAAATTTGTGTCAAACTCAACTGCATTTTAAACATTTCAGCCATTTTAGACTGAAATTTAACATGAAAGTACCAACAATATCCAGCTAGATTGAACACAAGGTGCAACTGTAATTGAGATGCCTGTAAAATCTTCCACAGGGGGTGTGTGGGTTTAAAATAGATTAGCCCAATCTGTTGACTTGGGCAGATAAGATGTGTAACAAATTAATAATAATTTCACTTTGCAAAAGAATCACCACACCCTTTGAATGAATCACCACTCATTAAAACTCTGTCTCTTTGGACTTCCTCCTGTGGTTGGCCACGGCAGACGTATCAGCTCGTTTTCTGACGGTGAACTCTATCCCGCCACTGCTACTGTGGTCAGGACTGATATCTGGCAGTCCATCTTCTATAGTGCCATCAATCATACTCCCCATCATCTCAAATTCTGTCTGCTCAGCCTGCTGTAGCCTACCGTATCCATCCGACATCTCGCTCAAAGGTGACATCTTGCTGGTAAACTGATTTAAATCCACATGAAGTGACGTATTGGGACTGAGAGGGATGGCATCTAATCCTAAATCAAGATTCATATTAGCGTGCTCCATGCTCGGTAGATACCCGGCACTACCGCTTGTGTTCAACTCATGTACCCAGTTTTTATCTACTAACGAGGTATCGATATGATCCATGATGCTTGTGTACGCAGGGGCACTCGCATAGGGCATAGTCTTAGGCATAGGGTTACTGTAAAAACTGGAAGCACTATACGTCGATAAATTGCTTTCCGAGTCTCGAGATCGCATTCCGAGTCCAAGCAGTCGGCTCATCTGACCCTTATCACTTACTTCTGACGGGGACGGAAACTTGGTACCATTTGCAAACTGATACATGGACGTGCTAGTGGGCAAACCAACTTGCCGTTTAATAGGCTTGTGTTCGTCTTTCAACGGAATTGGCGTCATGCCAACCATGGAAGCATATTTCTCAAAAGTACTCACTTTGTGCTTTCTCGGACTCTTTGGACTTCTTGGACGGCTTCTTGCAGGGCTCGTTTGAATGCCCGCTTCTTGCTGCATCAGTGTGTCTTTATCCAAATTCAGAGTTTTCCTATCTAAATTAGCTAAATTAGCTCCTGCTGATGAATGCTTACTAAGGTTTCCATCAACCATATCGCCATTCTTGGAATCCGGAGTGGCCTGTAATTCCTTAAACCTGAAAACAGGCTCTTTGCTTTGACTGCTACTAGGTTCAGGTTCTTCTTCCATAACCTGTTTATACAAGGACGAGTCTGCATCCGCATGAGACTTCACGTCCAAATCTAAAGGTCTTGCTAATCGCTTAATTTCCTCGGCAGTGGATTCGGAAAATGCTCTGCTCACTTTTGGATGCGGTCTATCACTCGTCTTCGGATGTGCTTCTTCGCCACCCTTCCTAGCTTCTGCTTCCGTTCTTTGGTGTTCTTCAAATTCATCTTCTGGTAATCGCCTTGACAGAGGGCTTCTTGCCATCATAGATCCGTCTTTACTCTCTGCTGTACTAGTAAGGTTTTCACTAAGTAAATATTGTAAGCCTAAAACCGCTCTGTTGGTCCTGAGACAAAGCTCTTCTAAACGTAACAATCTCATGTCCATTGATCTCAGATTCATTTTGGTTAAATTTTCCTTTTCTACAACCTCTTGTATTCGGTAGCAATTTTCTTCAACCCTACGAAGAAATTAAAAAAAAGAAAGCATTATTGTTTTGAAGGTTATTTAGCCTAAGCCTTGTCCATTTGAGCCTCATCATTGGTGATCACCACCCCATCCTCATTCTATTCTGTAGTAAGGATAACAAATTAGTTATGAGTATCCCCCTCCTGTGCAAGCCCTGAAATGTCCAATTCAGTTTAGTTTAACACACAAATTTGTCCGTAATCCCAGGTGTATTTTGGTTGGCTGGCCTGTGCCTGTTACACATTCTGAGAAGCAGATTATTTATTTAGCAGCAGATGCTAGCAGCATAGTTTTTGTTTTATTGGTGTTTTCACTCCCCCAGGAGTCTTGATTATAAGAGGGCCATTACTGTCCAAAAGCAAAAGCACAAGACAATTACCATCTGTGGTCTTTGTGTATATTTTACTAACTTCAAAAACTTTTATTTCACTTTTCTAGTTTTACCTGATATTATTAGGAGGGGATGGGGGCCTGAAGGGTATTCAAAATTATTGGGGTGTTGCTTCCCCCCTACCCTGATTCCTTTGCTATAAGGCAAAGACTAGTGAGATCCATGTGTATTCTAGCTCAATTTTTTGCATTGAACCCATAGGAAGACAGACTTGATTTCCTATGGTGCTCAGGAAGCATGATGGCCAAGCGGAATAGGCTCTGACTTATAATCAGAAAGTTGCGGGTTCGAGCCCCAGTGATGCCATTGTGTTGTGCCCTTGAGTAAGGCACTTTATCTTGATTACTCTTCTCCACCCAGGTGTATAAATGGGTACCGGCATTCTTTAATGCTGGGAAGGTAACAGACTCGCTATGGAGGTGTGGCGATCCCCTCACAGCAACATTTCATGGTGGAGTCTGGCCCAATTGCAAATGAAAGAGAGATGGGCACATTGTTCACTGTTTATATACAAGTTCGCCTCCTTTACTTTTATTAGGAGGGGGTGGGGCTTGAAGGGTATTCAAACTTATTAGGGGGTTGCCTTCCCCCTCCCCTGATTCCTTTGCTACAGAGCAAAGACCAGTGACATTCATGTGTATTCTAGCTCAATTTTTGCATTGAACCATATTCCATATATAAGAAGATCGACTTGATTTCCTGGCATCTGAACTCACCTGTCATACATAACCCGTATTCGTTCCTCCGTTGAGGATTCGAACTTCATATTTTTCATTCTGAAGTACAGTTCCAGGCACCCTTCTTCAAAATCATGCAGCTGTTCAACTTCAGTAGGTTGCAAAAATAGTTCTAGAAGGGGAACAAAATAAAAGTCAATTGTTAGTTTTATTGTTAAAAGGAACAATCTATGGAATGAATATGCATCAGAACTAATTTGATTTATTATTACAGAAAGATTGCAGTGGTAAGTGATGTATAGTTGTTAATTGTGACTACTCAAGGTACTCTTGAACCGATGATAGTCTGCCATTTAGCGTATCTTCAAAATAAATGTTATGGGTATTTCGAGAAACACGATAAAGTTTTAAGAAATCACATGTGGGAATCCTATAGACCACTTGACATGTGACGTCATTGCCCGGCAGTATGGCTGTTTCCATTGTTCTTTGCCCTGCAGTGTGCGACGTATTGACATTTTGCTCAGGGCATATGTATTTTAAATCGCCCACTACATTTCATATAGTACAAGAAAGCCATTGAACAGTGTAGCAGTTCGTTCATGCATATCGATAGACCAGTCCCTCGCCTTTGTTGATAAACAAGCATTGTATGCTTTATGAGATTGATGAAAAATATGAGATTGATGAAAAATAAAAGATTGATTGATTGATTGATTGATTGAACAATGATGTCAAGTGGTCTATATGTTTGCTTGCTGTAAATTTTACATTGTCATCATTTTCGCGGGAGGGTGGACAATTTCTGAAACAGCCTGCTATACAGGTGTAATTAGTTCATAGAGGCAACTAGAAATTGCTGCACTACATTAATTCAGAGTTCTCTCTCAAGTCAACATGAAAGCAGTTGAATTTGACATTCCATCAAACCAAAGTCAATAAACATACTTACTGAGACCACGATCCAGTCTGCTTTGTCTACGGAACCTCTTACAGCGACATACTAGAAACTTAAATAGATAGATGATGTGATGGAAGAGAACTAAGGGAGGTACAAGTAGTGGTTTCTGCTCATAGTTCATCGTCACGTCATAGCGTTGAAACTTCCAGAGTTGTCTTGCTATTGGGTTCACCAAAGCAAATGTGTTGCTGAAAAAAACAAAGGACATACCTTTTACAATAAATTTTGTTGGTTTAATATGCACTTCAACTGATGGTACCAGCACACTTCAACAATTCATTCCACTGCCATTTTGATCACTCAGCTTCAACAAGAACACAATCATAGCACAGCTCCATTCAGCACTTAATTTATACCCTAACAGCTCCATATTACACTTAGGAGGGGTGAAGCAAGCAAAGGTAAAGTACCATGCCCAAGTGCACAACATACTGACGCTAAAAGGATTCGAACCCACAGCCACAAGCTACATCATGATTGTGAGTTGCAGCCTTCAAAACTGCACCCATGATCTGAATAAATCCACAAACTTTTGAAAGAAGAAAGCTATATCACATATCCTTGCCATAATCCTTAACCTAGCTATTCCAGGCATAAATGTATTATACATTTCAATGGGGAAAAAAGAAAGTGTGTAACATATGGCAAAAAATGTTCAAAATGGGCTAAAAAGAAACAAAAAACACAAAAATTGATGGGGAAAAAGTAATTCCTTTCTTTTAAAAGAGGACAATTCTCATGCCCGCCAACATCAAAATTTAGGATCCATTTCACCAAGCTAAAGATACTACATTATTTTGACATATATTTTTGTTCAAACTGAATACCTACTCTATGTGCATAATACATAAGAAATGTTTACTTCTTGTTTTCTCTCAGAATCATTTTACAAAGGAATGTTTCATGGTATTACTTACTTGAATACCGCAATGAGTAAGCTGACCATAAGGATAATGGAGACAACCAGATAGACTGCCATCGCTGCTGGTACCACCCAGTGACCTGGTGGGCATGGCTTCTCTGGGTCATTACAGGGAGCTAGCCAAAAAACACACCAACAACCATGTTAATTGAATACATCAATCAATAAACATGCAAATCATTGAACTCCCAGGTCAATGCTTTGTATTAGTTGGAAAAATAAAATTAGAATCAAACGAATCAACATGAAGATGTCAAGACCCTTGAAAGTGTGTCCAAAGCTCCTCTGATGTTCAAAATCTAATGTGGAATACACTTTTTTTTTATATTTTCAAAATCAAAAATTGTGTTTTAATGTTTGAAAGTTAATTTTTTATTACTTCCGTGGTCGAGGTACACGCTGATGATCGGTGATCACGTAGAAGTGGCATGGTCTCCTCCCCTTCTACGCGCAAACGACCAATGGGTCAACCATCTTGTTGTCAAGACCGTTGATCAGCCACATGATTGTTTATCGCCTGTGTGTTTACGCTCGTGTATGCGATACGCACAGCCCAGACCACGGAAGAAATAAAAAACTATCTTTAATCAATGAAAAGTTGTTTGTTTGAAAAAGCTTTGTGTACAAACCAATAGAGCATCCCATGGAGCAAACTGCAACTATTGAATTTGCATCTTAATTGGGATTTTGGATCACTGTCTTTATTTCTTGACGGATTTCATCAAATGAGGTTTTAAATCCGAGCTAAAAGAAACAGCTATTGGCTGCTGGTTCTAATTATGACATATGTCTTTGTTAAGAATAAACAGGAGTGAAAACAACTGATACCTTAATTCTTTTGCTGTTTGTTTATTGACTTGTTTATTGACAGTGGAAAAAAGTATAACATACATTTAGTGCTGTAAGTAAGCTTGATTAAAACACAATATTAATTACTAAGTATTGGTGAGAATATTAATTAGTATTGGTGCAAATTCCACAGAAAAACTGTGAGAGAAATATGCAATATCAGTATTAGTATTTTATCATAACAAACAAAGATTAATCCAAGATGATTAGTTGAATACTTACAACACAGGATCAGCTACACTAAGTGCAGAAATGCATACCAGATGAAAGCCTTACACTTACTTAATATTTCCGGGGCATAAACTTCGCCATAGATCATAAAGTACGGCTTATGGAATATCTCCCTGAGGGTCACCCATGAAGGTTCCGCATCCGGATGAAGAATCGATTGACGCACAACACCAAAACTCATTATAACTATTACTAATAGCACAATGAAGTAGCACATATCTCGCAACTAGAAGTACAAAGATAACAATAATAACAACAGTTATGTACAATGAATAGGCCGGACTTGAACTTACTTAATATTTGGTGAGCATACACTTCTCCGTATATCATAAAGTATGGTTCAAGAAATATATCCCTGAGAAGTACCCATGATGGATCTTGGTCTGGATGGAGTATTGATTGACGCACGACACCAAAACTCATCATAACAATCACTAATAGCACAATGAAGTAGCACATGTCACGCATCTACAAGAAAAAGACAATACAGAAGAGAATCCGCCACCGTGTATACGAGAATTATGGAGATAGATACAGGAATTAGTATCATCATGCAACAAAGGGTGTACCAACTGGGTGAGGTGGAAAATTCCCCCAGCTTGAAACACTGGGTGAAATTGACCAAAAATTTGTAATGATCATTTTTATTTAGGTCAAAAATTCAGAACTTTATTTTGGCCCATTTTGAAGAGATATACAGTCATTTTGCCAGCAAAACAGATTTCAATTTTGATATTTTAAATGGAAACCAAATTGCAGAGCTTTCACACAGAAAAAAAAATATCACAAGTTCCATTCAAGGAAAAAGGATAACACTCAGTGTAAAAAAGAATGACCAGTGTATGACAGCAGCCCTATACTAAATGCATGACGGAACAACAGCACAAATACTATTTATTAGAGGGTATTATATATAGTTTCCTTACATAATGTAAGGAATCAAATATCAAGAAGTTGTTCTTGCATTTTGGGTGTTGAAATTAACCCTCACCATGACGGTGTCAACTGCAGACGATAAGTTTCATAACTTTACAAAATTCAGAATTGTAAATTTTCATGACCAAATTTGGAATTGGCATGAAAAATGCATTAAAATGAGTACAAACAAGCCCAGTATTGGTTCAGTGGTTCTTGAGATAACTCTTGATATTTTGAGAAAATATCTCAAAACTTTTGATCTTGAAGCCTATGGCTAGCATGCAGCGCATTATAAAATGATTTTCAATGTGTATTTTATGTTTAATATGTTACTTCCTTTTGCTATATCTTTGGTCAACTTTTCTCGCATGATAAAAGGATGCAACTTGCAATTAAGGCCTTTCGCACTTGATTATTAGTTTCCTGTTTACCGCCCGCGTCCAAAATTGAAAATCTCAACTCAAAATAATTAATTATTTTATTTTTATTTCTAATTTTCTCCTTTAAAATAACTTTCAACTACTTCTACTTGCCATTTTCTGACTTTAATAATATTAACAATACTGATGAATAAACAAGGAGTACAAATCCACCTTCACTTATTTATAAAATCAAATATTGTTGTGAAATAATTAAATGCCTGCTCTAGTCAAAACGAGTCAATAGTTGCTTGTAATAGTTCAAACTAAATAAAGAAAATAAAAGATAATTATAATTAATAATTAAAAGTCACCTCGTCCTTTTTCAAAATCTTTAACAGGAAACTAATAATCAAGTGCGAAGGGCCTAAGAGGCAGATATTTTCTTCTGCCAAAATAAGTGCTAGACAGTTTCAATATACATTTCTTTAATGTTATAACACCTTTTCCAAATGAGTCAAATAGAAAAATTAACTTCAACCATAGCAAAAGGAAGCAAAATGTTAGTGGAGCAAATAGACGATATAAAGACATACACTTTTACCATATAATTTATGCTCAATGATCCCAAATATTACACAGATAGCATCATTTTTTTACATAAGTTTCTAGATTCTTTTTGGCCGAATTTCCGGAATTCCGGTAATTTCCGTTAGATGGTACCAAAAAAACCCCAACAACAATGTAGGTAACCTAGGCAAACCTTAGTTAACACATTTACTAGTCAGAGAATTCGCCGAGACCGGGGCCCCAACACAATGCATATTTACATAGAAATTTGAATTTTTTTCGAGAATAGGTGGGTGAAGGAAACCTACATAAATATGTTTTCTATACTTCACTTGACCCAAATATATGATTTTTTATGGTGATAATCAAGTCGCACATGGAATTTTAGAGGATTTTGATAGCAGTTCCATTAAAAAAAGCTGCTATCGCCATGAGACTAAGATCTAGAAACACCCCCTAAATGCCGTTTTAGGGAATTTTGCTAGCTGAATCTTTTTTTTTTTTTTTAATCTTTGACAAGATGTAACTTTGCTACGGAAGGTGATATGAAAAAAAGGTTTTCAGTTTTGGCTTAGTTTACTCAAGGGCTTTAATTTGATATATAAAACGATGCAATTTGATGTCAAATTTGAATTCACCTAGTATACCTAAACAATGCACACTTACCATTTTGCCGATCATATTTACAAATGGTCCAAGGTAGATGTTGACACTGAGCAAGTCTAATAATTTGAGGTACCACATTACTATATCTACACAGTAGATCACTCGTCCAGCAGAGTGTGTCGACGGAATAAAACGTAGAACCAATCCCACCATGAAAAAGGTGATACTTAGTATATCGTGAAGGTTCCAATAACCTGCATAGAAGACTCGTATTCTCTGGCCTAGAAATGGCGGCTCAGAGACTAGTAACTGTGGACGAAAAGAGACGGGGAAATAAATACTCAAAATTGAAAGTTGATTTCGAACAAAGATTTACAATCACTGCACTCTGCTATGACAATGTTATAGATACTGTATTTCTTCCAATAAATGCCCAGGGTATGTTGCATTTGAAAAAAGGAGGATGTTAATTACCGGTAAAAAAGTTTGCTATGTAATAAGCTTAACCATCACAACATTCCCGGTGATTATTGGAAGTAATACGAATATAGGACACTGCAAAATTGCATTTTGCTGTTGAATGGATGAATCTCATGTGATGACACAATCACCAATTGTCATATATACCCACGGCTTTGTTGGCCGGGCCAGCAAAACACCAATAGCTACCGGTGGGCGACCTAGTGCGTGGCAAGCAAGGGATCTTGGATTTGAATCCCACCCCAAACAAGCAACTTCTTTGTTCATTTCTCTCTATATTCATTCCTTCTTTCCCTTCCATTCACCAAAGTGCTCCTCAAGAGTTAGGGTTAAATGAAAATCTACTATAATTTTACAATGAACTGGATGTAATATAAGCTAAAGTTTACATCAAATGCCATCAGTTTTAAGCTTACTCACATGATATGGCATGAAAAATAAGCATATCGGTCACTTTTCCATGGAAAAAATTAGAGGGGGAGGGGGCATTTATTACAGCATGGCATACAGCCTATCCAAAGTCATGGCCCACCTTTCTCTAAATGATCTCTTAACAATTAAAGTATGTTCTACCAAAAGTTGGCAACATAACATTTACCCCATTTGTGTATGATCCAAGCATTTTAGTGTAGGACATTTAACACCCAATACTGAACAGACTACAATTCGATAAGAAATGAGAGGGACAGGAACACTCGGTACAAATATGCCATCCAACAATGGTCAAAGGTCGGAGGTCACAGAGGTGACAGGTGAGTGGCATGTACTACTTACCTGACGTATATGTTCTACACCTAGAGTTACTATATATGCAATGACAATCCATTCCTCTATGTTCGGCATAGGATCCATACGAACCAGTACAACATAGTTATACAGTGCTAGAAATACAACAAATGCCATCTGTTATGAAAGAAGCACAAAAAATATAGTCATTTGCATAATATTTGCATTTTCATTCTTCTATGGATGGCATAGCTTCCATACGAACCATTACAATGTAATTAATTATACAGTGGAAGAAAAACAACAAAATGCATCAGCGTTAATGACCCTATGTTTTAATAGCAAATAATATTTTTTCCGTATTCTGTTTGTATTTACTCATCTGGAAGTACAGACAGAACTTAATACATTGTATGTACAATGACTCTTTCACACACATACAGTGACCCTGTACAGGACCTGCAAACAGGGTCTGATTTCTGCGCCTCAACGGGTACGTTGACCCCATTTTGCAAAAATTATACACTTTTGGGGGGATTTTAACCAATCAACTGGAGACTGATTTTTATATCAACAATAGGGGACGCACTCTCAAATGCATTTTTAGGCTCTTTGCAGTCAACTGTACATCTTAGCTAAACAGGGATGGCCAGCGGTTGTAGCAACGTCCACGGCTGGAATGTAAAGTTCCATATAAACGTCCATGTTCGCCGACAAACACATACGCATGGCTACTCACAGAGTGCATCCAAAACTTTGTAATAGGCGCCGTGTAGAATTCATAAAGCTTCTTTCCAATCCTGAGTTGTTTTCTTTGTGTAGTAGTCTGTTGAGTAGATGAAGGAGACTGTAAACCATCTAGACTGATTACCACACCGTCATGCTTCAACATGCCATCAGACACTGATGGTGGACCCTATCAAATAAATCAATACAATTGGTTAGCATATTGTTCAATTAGCTTAGATTCTTGTATTTTTAAGATATTTGAAAAAATACAAAATTGTGGTCAAAGTCATCAAAGAAAAGTTTTAGCACAGCCTTAGACCCAACATGATTTATTTATTTATTTATTTAAACTTTCTTTACCCAGGGTAGCTCCTTCAATGTCAACCACTGATTTCCAAGGAGGCCCTGCATTTACAATGTGAACAAGAAGCATATATATACAGTAATAAATCAGAAAATACATAATTATAAATGGCACATGAAATTGTGAACAATTGGGAAAACATGTAAATTCAGATAAAAGACATATTACACTGGTTTTATCAAAAACAACTGCTTAAATTGAGCAATACTCATTTCTTTAATATTACATCTACTATCATTTGGAAGGCTATTCCACAATTTAGTAGCACGTGAATGAAAAGTTCTTTTACCTGCATTAATATTATATGGTGGTTCAAAAAAGAGCAAAGTTGGTTTGACTCCTGGTTCCTTTAGAGTGCATATCATGCATAAAAGTGAACTGAGAGGAAAGGTAACCAGGAGCCATTCCTTTCAGGCATTTGAAGGTCAGTGTTGCCATATAGTTGAACCACCTATCATTTAATTTATTCCAATGAAGAGTACTCATCATGTCATCAATTGGTGTTCTGATATCAGCAGAAAGAATAATACGAGCAAGCCTATTGTGAAGAATTTGGAGGGAGTTGGAGAGCTCAACAGAACAGTTAGACCAAACAGTATTACAATAATCAAAATTAGGCATAACAATTGCATTAGCAAGCATGATGAGGGTATCTTTTGGAATATAAGGTTTGACACGTTTAATTACACCACATCGCTTAGAAATACAGGAAGACATTGCATTAATACTGATCAGACCAAGCCATGGTAGGATCAAATGTAACACCAAGATACTTAAATACATCTACACGCTCAATAGTATCATTATTGTAATATAAACTAACATCTGTAAAGTTTTTTAACACCCTGCTAGTGCCAAACACCATGAAGTTAGTTTTCTGAATGTTTAATGTAAGATTATTATTCTTGAACCAGTCAACAATTTTAGATAAATTACATTACACCATTACAACATTAATGTCTTTAATTACAACATTAATGTCTTACAACATTAAAGAGTCTTTCTCCCAGGCAGTCCGCTGGCTAGATCTATGTGGTCGCAACGGTATCACCCTTAATCCAGACAAATTTGTCTTTGCCAAGGACACTGTTGAATTTGCAGGGTTTGAAATATCCCCCTCATCAGTGAGACCTTGCCCCAGCCTCTTTGATGCCATTGAGAAGTTCCCTACCCCGCGCAACATTACAGACATCCGCTCCTGGCATAGCCTGGTCAACCAAGTAGCTTATGCCTTTGCCTCAGCAGAAAAGATGCTACCATTCCGCTCGCTACTTAGCCCAGGTACCCCATTTACATGGACGGAGGAACTCAATGACCTGTTTGAAGAATCAAAGCGGATCATCATAGAGGAAATCTCCAAGGGTGTCGAGATCTTTGACAAATCTCGCCCCACGTGTCTTGCAACAGATTGGAGCAAAACTGGGATTTGCTTTTGTTTGCTCCAAAAACATTGTCAATGCACAAAACCAGACCCATTCTGCTGCAAGACAGGGTGGAAAGTCACCCTTGTTGGTGGCCGTTGCGGAACCCCTGGCGGGTCCCGCTACCACCCTGTAGAAGGGGAAGCTTTGGCTGTCGTGAGACGCATTAGATAAGGCACGCCATTTCGTCCTTGGTTGCGATAACCTGATCATTGCAGTTGACCACAAGCCCCTCCTCAAGGTCCTTGGTGATAGATGCTTGGAGGATGTCCCTAATCCACGGCTTCGCAACCTGAAGGAAAAATCACTCCGCTATCGATTCCGTATAGTCCATGTTCCAGGTGTTCGCCACAGAGCAGCAGGACGGAGTCTCCGCCACCCGCCAGCAAGTCCAAGGGCATGCACCTCCCAGATGATGTTGCTACACTGCATCACGATATAACATACCTCCCCCTCACTCTGCTTGAATGCGCACGTACATATATGCCCACATCTATCACATGTTCACATGAGCCTGATGCAGTGGCGGCTATGTCCACCTCCCTTAGTGCCATTAAGTCTATCACATGGGACGATGTGCGCCTGGCAACAACAAGTGATCAGACATTGTCCAAGCTGCTGTCAATAATTGAGGATGGTCTGCCAGGATCA
Organism: Amphiura filiformis; assembly: GCF_039555335.1. NCBI lineage: Eukaryota > Metazoa > Echinodermata > Ophiuroidea > Amphilepidida > Amphiuridae > Amphiura > Amphiura filiformis. The sequence continues at coordinate 49,512,184 of NC_092635.1, forward strand.
CGCCATGAGTTGCCTCCCGATCTCCAAGATTACTTCAGCCTGAGAGATGGTCTCTACTCTTTGGATGGCGTTGCCATGCACAACCACCGCATTATTATCCCCCCATCACTCCGCCCTGAGGTTCTGAAGTCCCTCCACTCAGCTCATCAGGGCATCTCATCCATGACCTCGCGTGCGAAGCTTCAGTTTTTGGCCAGGCATTACTTCCGATATCCACCACATGCGCACACAATGCTCACAGTGTAATCGTATGGCCCCATCACAGCCCAATCCACCACCTACCCCACCTGTTGCACCAGTGTACCCATTTCAGTCGATATGTGCTGACTATTTCCACCTTGCTGGCAACAATTACTTGGTCATTGTGGATCGCTACAGTAATTGGCCAATTGTGGAACGGGCATCTGATGGATCAAACAGCCTAATCTCCAGCCTCAGGCGTACATTTGTTACATATGGAATAAGTGATGAGCTGTCCTCTGCTGGTGGTCCGGAGTTCTCATCCACCGCCACCAAGACCTTTCTTAAAAATTGGGGAGTCCGGCACCGTGTATCATCTGTGGCCTACCCTCACAGCAACTGCAGAGCTGAAGTTGCAGTTAAAACGGTTAAACGCCTTCTTACTGACAACACAAACCCCAACGGAGACCTAGACACTGACTCCTTTCAACGGGCATTGTTACAATACAGAAATACACCAGACAAGGGGACTAAACTCTCCCCAGCACAGTGTCTGTTTGCATGATTGAACAAATTCATCAGGATCGGTAGAGTAAACTAGTAAAACAGAGTTCGTAGTATCTGATCCAAGAAAATGCACTTACTGTGTACGTTTCAACAACCACTGTTGTCTTTGTCAACACTTGATGAGGAGTGACTGCAATCTACTGACAACCAACGCTAGAGGGATTTCCACTTCCAGCGTGATTTTTTGGGTTGCCAGTTGGTTTTCCTTTTGGGGATTTTTTAGATCCCTGTTGCAGGAACTCATCAAAAATGTCAAGAATCTAAAAGCGAAAAAAGATCTCCTCAAAGGCGAAGTAAACAATGAAATTCCCGCGGAAACTGAGTTGGGACAAAGAATTGATCGTCACATAGCGACTGTTGGCGAGTCTACGTACGTAAATACTAAACAACGTCACCTGTGTTGTCCCTCGGTGGCATACCTGTAGTCACCTTGTTCGGGTCGCTGGGTGCAGATGCTAGGGAGGGTCTGCGAGGTATGACTGGTGGTGTAGGAGGGCAGATGAAATGGTGGGGCTGGCAAGACACTGCAGGTGTATACCGCCGCAAGAACTTCCTGTTACGTAAGGTTACTCGGCCAGAGCCATCTACGTGAACCACATATTGGTCAAACTGACGCACCTCAATGACAATGCCTGTTTTGTCCCATTTGGTTGGGTGAGGGCCGGTTTGATTCTGGACTCGCACGTGGTCACCAATAACAAGGGAGGAAGGTGTCTTGTGTGCTCGGAAAGCCGTTCTGCAATTTTCATGTGTCTGTTCACGCAGGGCCTCTTCTCGGCTGCCAGTGTCTCTCTCCATGTTGGGTGTGGTTCATAGCGACCGGGGTGTATGGGAATGAAATCACGTATGGGTCGACCAAACAGACACTAGTAAAACAGAGTTCGTAGTATCTGATCCAAGAAAATGCACTTACTGTGTACGTTTCAACAACCACTGTTGTCTTTGTCAACACTTGATGAGGAGTGACTGCAATCTACTGACAACCAACGCTAGAGGATTTCCACTTCCAGCGTGATTTTTTGGGTTGCCAGTTGGTTTTCCTTTTGGGGATTTTTTAGATCCCTGTTGCAGGAACTCATCAAAAATGTCAAGAATCTAAAAGCGAAAAAAGATCTCCTCAAAGACGAAGTAAACAATGAAATTCCCGCGGAAACTGAGTTGGGACAAAGAATTGATCGTCACATAGCGACTGTTGGCGAGTCACGTACGTAAATACTAAACAACGTCACCTACAGAAGTTAAAGATCTTGACTGAAAAATCCGCCGTAAGCAACAAAAAGTCCGCGATTCTACCATTGATTTGTCAGGTACACAGCTCAAGAAATGGGTTATAAATCTCTCAAAGTACAAATTAAACACAGCCGAGACCAGTGTTTTGTCTAAGGGACTTAATTACGCCATATCGCCACCAGAAATATGCGCGGAGGATTTTGTACTAGCAACAGAACAGGCATGTAAACACCTACCGCTGGCCGATGGAATCCAACTGCGAGCAAAAATAGCGAGCACGTTAAATTCATCTAAAGTTCCTGAACAAAACATCACAAAAGATGAACGTAAAGCTATCAAAGATCTGAAAAAAGCAGAAAATATCATCATCCTACCAGCAGATAAAGGGAAATCCACGGTGGTGTTAGATAAGGTAGAATATGAGGAAAAGGTTACGACCATGCTCGACGAGAAGAAGACGTATGAAGAATTACCAACAGATCCAACTCAAAAGTACAAGCGAAAACTCGTCTCCGTGTTATCCAGCCTAAAGAAGGAAGGTAAGATCAGTGAAGTAAAGTACAAACAACTGTACCCTACGGCTGAAAATGTACCTAGGTTATACTGTACGCCCAAAATTCACAAACCAAACACTCCGTTCGCCTCTATTGTTGATTACACAGCGGCGATTGGATACAGTACTTCAAGATGGCTGGCGGACATTTTGGGTGGCTTAGTCGGTAAAACGCAACACCATGTAAAGAATTCGCAGCATCTATCAGAGGAACTTGGTAAGGTTATTATCGAGGAAGAGGATATTCTCAACTCTCATGATGTGGTCAGTCTTTTCACCAACACTCCTATTGACCAAGTTTTAGACATCGTAAAAAACAGACTTGAGAAAGAGAATGTACTTCGGGTGTATAACAAAGAGACAGGATTCAAGTTAACCAGTGATGATGTTGTCCAACTGCTTGATTTCATCTTAACGACCACGTATTTTACATTCAGAGGGAAAATCTATCGCCAGCTTTTTGGTACAGCCATGGGCAGCCCTGTTTCGCCGATAGCAGCTAACATATTCATGGAAGCGTTGGAACAACAGGCGATTGCCACGGCTCCTCTCGACTGTAGACCAAAGTTGTGGCTTCGTTACGTGGATGATGTGTTGGAGGTAATAAACTAAGACAATGTGCAGCAGTTGACTGACCACATCAATCGGGTCGACAAGTCTGGTTCAATCAAGTTTACTTTTGAGCAAGAAACAGAAGGTTCTCTACCATTTCTGGATACTCTGATTGTTAGGAAGGATGACGGTACTGTCAAACTCATGGTCTACCGCAAACCAACGCACACCGACCAATATTTGAATTACCAGTCTCACCACCCTCTGCATCAAAAACTAGGGTCATACTGATCTTTGTACTACAGAAAAGACACCATAGTGACAGAAGAGGCGGATAAAGAGGAAGAAGAAAAGAAAGTCCAGAAAGCCCTCCAAACGTGTGGTTATCCTAATTGGACATTTGAAAAGGTAAAAGATCAAATGCAAAGTGTTAAACCAAAGAAAGTGACAAAAAGACAGATGAAAACAGCAAGAGCAAAGGTATGGTTGTTCTACCATACGTCAAGGGCGCCACTGAACATGTCTCCAGAGTAATGAAGAACTACAACATCTCTACAGCCATGAGACCGCACAATACTCTCCGCAAACAACTTGTCCATCCAAAAGATAAGCGCGACTAGCACAACACCACTCAGGCAGTGTACAAAATCCCCTGCAAGAACTGTAACCTATCGTACATTGGAGAAACAGGTAGAAAATTCGGCACGCGGTTAGAAGAGCACAAAAGTGAAGTGGAAAAAGTCAGCAGCACCGTGGTCACCAGAGCAGGGAGGAGAGAGTCCTTAACTACTACGCACAAGTCGGCCATAACGGACCATGTTGTTGATAAGAACCATGTAATTGGGTGGGGGAAGCTGAGGTCATTGGCACAGAGCAAGATAGATATAAGCGCTGGATCAAAGAAGCTGTGGAAATTAGAAAGAGGGGCGCACAACTATGAACAGAGACGAGGGCAGTACCAGCTTACTCACATTTTTGATGAGTTCCTGCAACAGGGATCTAAAACATCCCCAAAAGGAAAACCAACGGCCAACCCAAAAAATCACGCTGGAAGTGGAAATCCTCTAGCGTTGGTTGTCAGTAGATTGCAGTCACTCCTCATCAAGTGTTGACAAAGACAACAGTGGTTGTTGAAACGTACACAGTAAGTGCATTTTCTTGGATCAGATACTACGAACTCTGTTTTACTAGTGTCTGTTTGGTCGACCCATACGTGATTTCATTCCCATACACCCCGGTCGCTATGAACCACACCCAACATGGAGAGAGACACTGGCAGCCCGAGAAGAGGCCCTGCGTAACAGACACATGAAAATTGCAGAACGGCTTTCCGAGCACACAAGACACCTTCCTCCCCTTGTTATTGGTGACCACGACGAGTCCAGAATCAAACCGCCCTCACCCAACCAAATGGGACAAAACAGGCATTGTCATTGAGGTGCGTCAGTTTGACCAATATGTGGTTGGCGTAGATGGCTCTGGCCGAGTAACCTTACGTAACAGGAAGTTCTTGCGGCGGTATACACCTGCAGTGTCTTGCCAGCCCCACCATTTCATCTGCCCTCCTACACCACCAGTCATACCTCGCAGACCCTCCCTAGCATCTGCACCCAGCGACCCGAACAAGGTGACTACAGGTATGCCACCGAGGGACAACACTGCCCCACCTACTCCAGACACATCCACAACCCAACCAGCACCAAACACCTTTAGACCCGCCACCCTCTTCCACCCGCGACACTCAGCTTCCACAGCGCATTGTCACGGTTGCTACCCCACAACTCTCGGGTCTAAAGGAAACATACACACCACCAAGCCTGCCTTCCGCAGCCCCTTCTGTCCGGCGTTCCATGCGCCTCAAGACTGTAAATACTTAGCTAAGTTGTTTCTCAGTCCTTGATATACATGTGCTCATTATCCAGGTACCTAAAATAATACACTCAAGGACTTGGGGGGCATAGAGGATTGTATGTTATTGTATAGTATGTTACAGTTAGTTATATATCATTATACCATTATATCATTCCAGATCTTGGTCATTGTTAAAGTCCACAATAAAGAACAAGACAAGACAGGACAAGACAACAAATACTAGTAGTAGTTATTAAGAAGCTTTGATTGAAGAGTAGAAGAGTCATTAGCAGTACATAGTAATGTGGTGTCATCGGCATACATAGTACATTTACAATCAACACTATTAGAAAGACTATTAACAAATATTATGAAAAGAAGCGGGCCTAAAATAGAGCCTTGAGGAATGCCAATATTAATGTTCTTAAAATCAGATAATGTGGTATTAATGTTAACAGCTTGAGCTCTATTACCAAGATAAGATTCAAACCACTCAAGTGTTGTACCTTTAATACCATAGTTGCTAAGTTTTTCAATTAAAAGAGAATGGTTAACACAATCAAAAGCCTTTTTGAGATCAAGAAATATTGCACCAGTGGCTTGTCCATTATCCATGTTTTTTTAAATGAAATCTTGAACATCATTCAGGGTAGTTGCTGTTGAGTGATTGCTACGGAAACCAGACTGGTTCTCTGACAGAATACCCATAGAAGTTAAATAAGAATATAATTGATTATGAACAGCTCTTTCAATAATTTTGGAAATGAGAGGCAGGACAGAAATAGGCCTGTAATTTCCAACATCCAATTTATCACCTGCCTTAAAAATTGGGGTGACTTTAGCCAACTTCCAGTCTGTTGGATAAACAGATGTATTTAAAGAAAGATTACAAATATATGCTATAGAATGACAAATGTATGGTGCAGCTAGCTTCAACAACTTGACACTAAAATCATCCATACCAGGTGACTTATTGTTTGGAATGTCGCAAATATGTTTATATACAAACTCTGGGGTAGTATAACTAAACTTAAAAGTACTAGTACATGTATTAAAACTGTTGCTACCAACATTTACATCATCAAAATCTTTAGCAAGTGTAGCCCCTATTGAGGTAAAATAATCATTGAATACATTGGCAGTTTCTTTAAGAGAAGATGTCAACCTACCATCATTATCACTCTTCACAGTTTTGATTGTTGAAGAAGATTTTGAAGGCAATAATTTCTTAATTGTAGACCAGAGCTTTTTAGAGTTACCTACATTTACACTTTTCAAATTCCAAAGTTCAATTTAAAACCCCATTTCTTTTCAATTTTGCCTAATTTTAGGCAGTTACTTGGGTCCACCAAAAGGGTTCGCGACCTTTTCACAAATCGAGTGGGACGGTCCATTCTCAACTTAGGGCATAGACCCTATCGAATTTCGAAAAAAAATTGTCCACCAATCGGTACTGTCCTGCTATTTCAATTGTTAACAAGTTCCGGTTATTGGATAAGGTCTATAAATGATGATGGTCCACAGGTTTTTGTTGCACGAAATTAGGTGAAGCTCCGTGAGGTATGCGCGATTACGTGTATGCATAACATTATTCCATTATCTTATTTCAACTGGTTTCATTGATACAATGTAAATTGAGTGTTGTTTAATACCATTATTATTTCCCAAGAACATCAGCATTTGCTTGACATTTTCAGATACAGTGACTTTACAAGAATTGTTTTCTGTAACCTAAGTCATTGTTTTAAATAATATTTTCTTGTACAAAGGTTCTTTTGTTTCCAAATCTTCTTTCCATAGTTTGTATTCAACAAACAAAACAAAATAACAAATTGAAAATAAATGTGTAGTTTTATAGTAGGGCTAGGCTCACATCTTCTCAGAACCATCCACATAATAAATAAAGTAATAAATAGATAAATAAAGTAATTAATTAATAAATAAATAAATAAATAAATAAATAAATAAATAAATAAATAAATAAATAAATAAATAAATAAATAAATAAATAAATAAATAAATAAATAAATAAATAAAGAAAGAAAGAAAGAAAGAAAGAAAGAAAGAAAGAAAGAAAGAAAGAAAGAAAGAAAGAAAGAAAGAAAGAAAGAAAGAAAGAAAGAAAGAAATAAATAAATAAATAAATAAATAAATAAATAAATAAATACGCAAGGAATGTATTTATATAAGCCAGGCCTATTCTGAAAACCTTAGTTCATCTTCCTATTTTTTATAAATGTAATGTTTCAACAGTGGGGTTTCAACACGAATTACTGGCAAATAGGCCTATGGCTATTTTGCTGGACAATAGTTCTGATGCGGATGGTCGAATAAATACTATCTCAGACCATCTAATTATTATGACAATCATCCCCATTGCACTAAATGAATTGATTCAAAAAAGTTTATGGTACCCGACGTTCCACGGCTTGTTATGAAAATATCGCGGGAAAAGACCAAAATTGAAAAGAAATGGGGCTTCAAATTGAACTTTAGAATTTGAAAAGTATAAATCACGTTGGGTCTTAGGCTGTGCTAATACTTTTCTTTAATGACTTTGACCACAATTTTTTTTATTTTCAAATATCTTAAAAATACAAGAATCTAAGCTAATTGAACAGACAGTAGTTGATAACTGATCAAGCTACTGTCTGAAAAACAAACCAGATATACATCACACTGCCGGTTCAAGTTCGCAAAATAAATTTCCCGGATGCAGTACTTCATAATAACTGACTGTCAGGTGTGCTCTAACTGCTGATACCAAGTTGGATGTGTACAACTAGGATTTTATCATGTACCTCTGGAAAAGACTGTTTGGATTATGCAAATAATGTGTTGTGCCGATAACATATACTATGTGCTACCCATGAAAACATTTGAAACGCTCACGCTTGAAGATGCCAATCATCATTAGATATCAGAATTCTGCTGATAAATGCTGCAAGCATACTTTTTAAGTCCCCATGCACGAAATACCAGTACAGTTCTGAGTTGGTACTCTCTGGGTCTAATCTCTTTGGCACAACTGTGACAGTTAGACTCATCTACAGTCAATATACTTACCGTGTCAGCATCATCGTCATCTTCAAACTGATTGAAGCCTGATAGACTTAGTTTATCGCTGATGCTATCACTATCGCCTTCTTGCAGATCAGCAATGTGTTCTTCTAAAGTCTGAGGCATCAGTTGTAGCTCCTCTCTGGTCTTAAAGGTCAATAATGCTATAGCTGGAGGACACAATAGCCCTGCAATTACCTACAAGAGAAGAATGGAGAGTTAATACAATTCAGGCAGGAAAAACACAACCAAGCCAAATTTCTCCCACAGGCTAAAAAATTAAAACACAGAACATTTTTTTTTTTTGGAAAAAAAGTACACAGGAATTCCTGTTTTGAACTGGAAAATTCTCATTCCTGAAATCACCTGAACCCCAAGCAACATTTATTAAGACATACACCATAAAAAAAAAAACCTCTTACCCCTAACGAAAGATTCCATTCCTTAAATTCAGGTAATTTTATGAAACACTTTCATCGCTGTTGAAATTTGGTCCATTATTTTACAAACAAATAGCTTTCAATAAAAGCTATCACACATCTTGGACATAAAGCATCTTGGGCAGAATAATTTATTTCAAGAAATCAACACGTCTGTAATGGACTAATTCAGAAATAATCTATGTACATTCTAATCCTGCCCCAAATGACACTGGGATTTCACATATCTTTCCCTCAATACAATATGGGGGAATGTGGGAATTACCATCATGAAAATGCAAAAAGGAGAACATCAAAACTGACAATTTGAAATGCCATAAATATTGATCACTTTTTAAGTTTAAATTCCCAATTTCCATTTCATAACTTTGATAAGCACCCGCTGAAAATGACTGGCTGACTAATTATGTCAAATAGAGTATTTGCAATTTCCAGTTGCACATCTTAATTCAAGGCAAGGAAATCTCACTGTTATGTTATGGTGCCATGGGAGATTCCATATGTGACACGATCTGGTCCATGGGGGCCAAATGCTGCAAATTTGAAACTGAGATAAAGGTAAAAATATGGAGTTAAAAAACAATAAAATTCATAAGAAAATAGACATCAAAAAACTTCAGAACTTTAGAACCAAGCATGCTAGGCCTTTGGTGTTTTCAGTAAATGATAGCCTATTGTATGTATAATGTAATAATTACAGTAACTCGATTTTCAAAAATGTCTCCTTGGCCCCCATGGACCAGATTGTGTCAGATATTATATGGTTCTGTGAAATCACATATGTCAAATCACACTTTTCTTTACCTTTTTAAAAACCTATCTATATCATCATCAGGGTAGGGGAGGGGGACAATTTCTGGAATAACCCAATCTACTTACCCTGAGATTAATGTACTTTTGCATTTGCAAACCACCAAGCCATAAGTCACTAAGTAAAGCCTGGCAACATGTATGAGCAACAAACTCTCTATGCTGTGTTGCCGCTGCCAGACTCAGACACGTCTGCTTACTCCAATTGTCTAACTGCACTGTCAGTAACTGGATGGTCACATCGTCATCTTCACCGTAGCAGTGTTCTAGAAGTTCTACTGCAAGGTTTTGGAATTCTCTGTGAAATCATAATATGGTACGGGACATGTGTCAAGATACAGTCATGAATTTTTCACATTGTAACAAATGCAGTGCTTAAGGGATCTAAAATGAGCGTTTATTGGGTTTCGACAGTATTTTTTGTGGGACATGAGAGCACTCAGACCTATCGAATTGCATTCTGAATACTGAAGCATGTCTTTCTGATATCAAATAATTTTCATTTTTGAAAATCACAATATAATACAAATTTTATGACAAATTATAAAAATTTGATATTTTCAAATTTTGATATATAACAGTCCTCGAAGTAATTATATAAATCTAATGATATATTTTAAAGTGTATGTAGCAGGAAGGAAAAGTCGACGGTCAATTGAAAATTTTGACCTTTCATATTGAAGATATGGATTTTTTCCCCAAAAAGACCTAATTTTTTTTTGGTGTTTTGGGAAAAAAAATCCATATCTTCAATACGAAAGGTCAAAATTTTCAATTGATCGTCGGCTTTTCATCCCAACCTACATACACTTTAAGTATAAATCATCAGATTTATAAAGTTTACTTCAAGTACTGTTAAATATCAAAAATATCAATTTTTAATGATTTGCCATAAAATGTGTATTAAATTGGGAATTTCAAAAATCAAAATTATTTGATATCAGAATGACATTCTTCGTATTCAGAGTGCAATTCGATATGTCTGATGTGCTCTGATGTCCCAAAATAAATACTGTCCAAACGTTCATACCCCAGCCCTTAAGCCACTAGACATCTTTCTGATCAGGGATATAAATGGGTAACATATCCATTTCCTGACAATTGATCTGACCCTTGGCTATGTGACCGAGTGCTTACATGTGGCATTGCACATTTATGGAGGCTCGTCCGGGAAATAGGCCAAAGTCAGGATTAAAGGGGTATCACTCCTTTTTATCAACCCTTAAAGGGGTATCACCCCACTAAAAATACATTTTTGCTCTTTTAAATGCCAAAATACTGTCATTCAATTCCAGAAATGTTAAAGAATTAAAAAAATCACATTTCCAGAATTTCTTTTTTCTAATGGGGGCCCATTTTCAAATTTTCCAGATATTTTTGGAAGATTTACGTCCCTGACGCTGGAAGCTCTGCAGCACACACAGGAATTTGTGACAACATAAATATGGAGCAGCAAAAATGTAAAAGTACAAACTACCCTTTTATTAATATGTGAAAATAAAATGAAATTTGTCACTTTGATGATCATGGACTTGTAACAATATCCTAAGATATAAACGGGCTGTATCATCCTCTTTGTATTGTATGGCTGCTTTACCACTGTGTAAAACCGTAAGGCTATGACCACGACCACCTAGCGATGTGATTAGTTACACTGAATATGGAGGTAGCAGATGCTTTTAAATATTTGTAAATCTGCAACACCTTGGTAGCGGTCTTATTTTTTTTAAAGAGTCACATCTGGTCATGGGTCATACCTTGGTCATGGGTATACAGTATAGTTCCACGCAACTTGGCCATGTACTACATGGAAGATGATACAACGTTATACACATCATCCAAGATGTAACTTAATATACTGTTACAAGACTTTGTCCCAAGGATTGCAAGAATGTTATCAGTAGACTTACGCTGAAAATTTTCTGAGTTCGTCACCAATCTCCTGATCCAAATTGATAACATCTGCAGCCTTCGCCATGGCCTTATTCAGCATGCCACCTACGAGGGCTTTTGCTAACGCTTCCTCGTCTTGCTTCCACATGTAGAGTGCCATCTCGTGACGTTTCATTAGAACTGCCCAGATGAAGAGCTCGTTGAATGGATAGTCAAATGTCATGGTGTACTTTGACCCCGATTCGATCACATCCTTCTCCATCAGTACGGCAAATGATATACCCTGCAGAGAGCAATATTTTGAATTTTGATTTTGATAACTTGTATACGTTCTGCGTCTAATGCGTTGTGCCAATAATGTGTGCTTAGTGTACACACACAGACCTTTGTTACAAGCAAGCTAAATGACACATATTATCTGATTTCAGGTTCTTGCTGATAAATGCCGGATCGGAAGTACCAAGATGGCACATTTACCATATGGTCACGCATGGTGCAAGTTTACCTTGGTATTCTTTGCATATAATATTATTATATAATACTGGATTATACAGCTTTATTCCATACACTGCTGAAGTCCTCAATGGAGTCTTTATGCTAGTCTAACTCCCCATCTAACTCATGAATGTCTTACACCAAGGACTCACCAACTCAGTGGCATAGCATCATTGGAGCACGTGCCCCCCCCAATTGATTGCAAAATTAAAAATCCCATAGGAAAATTGCCAAAAAACTGCTTGTGCCCCCCCCCCCAATCTGCCCCAGTGCCCCCAATCATGGTCGGTGCCCCCCAATCGGATGACCCACGCTACGCCACTGCACCAACTGTACCTTCACACAGATGTAAGTAACAAGTCTTTTCTAATTTAAGAAGACAAAAGTATTATGCACAGTATATTTTTGCATAATTGGTGGGCACTGTAAGATTTTTCCATATCTCCATTCATGTTAATACCTCTGTTCATGCCTATATCAAAGAAAATTTCTCACCCTTCTAAACTGTGTTGGAAACAATCCTTTGTACTTCTTGCTGGTATATGTGGACTGATACATGCCTCCCATTAGATTCTCTTCCACCATGCCGATGTCAAAGAGTGTGTACTTTTTGTTTATGTCCGTCTGAAAAACAAAAGCAGAACAAATAGTTAAATGTGAATGCATGCCACAACAAAAATGGGTAATTTGGTTCACTGGAGTGGTAGTAATTGTGATATTGAAAATGTCCCTGGTTGCAGCCCTCGAATTAAGGATCTGAAAGGGCACGGCAACTTTTTTAGGGCAAGTTGATAATTGCCTTGGATTTTCACTGAAAAGGCAAGGCAGCACAGCAGTTTGTAATATTTCAAGAGGGCATCATGGAAACTGTTGAAAATTTGAGAAGGGCACCAAGGCAATTTCTCAAAAGTGAAGAAAACACACACAAACATAGATAGATGATTTTAAAATGAAGGGGCAGGGCTGCCTTGGGTAAAGGACATATTTTGAGGGCATTACGGCAGTGGGGTTGGGCACCCACGGCAAAATGCCATTGGTGCCGTGGGTTAAAATCGAGGGCTGCCTGGTTGGATCTACTTATGCTACATAACGGCTGTGTCTGAAAATGCCAAAAATTGGCATTCTATTCGCCCCCGGTTAGCCTGACATGTTTACTGTGTTGGGTGTCGTTGTGTGGCCCCTGTTGTCACAAACAGAAGTATGGCCAGAGTGCAGTCCACTGCATGGAAGAGGTGCTTTGGTATGTTGAGATTGTCCTATGTTAGGTTGTGTAGGGTTGTAAGGGAGGGGAAATATAGTAAATAGTTTAATGCATACTCATGCATTACAGCTAACGCTTTTATTAGGCCAATTATGCAACATAGATCTTTTCTTCTGACATCTTTAATTTTAAGTATAGCTATTTGGAAAGATGGTCAGCAACTGGCACAGATATTTGCCTCCACCTACCTTTGCCACATCTTTGATAAGTGATGGAAGGATGCTTGGTGGTCCCAGTTTCTGTTTATTACAAAGACACAAAAATGATGCATTAATTTTCATACATATATAACATAACAGATTGCATGATTTGGTCGAAAGCTTGCCCTAAACAGTGACAACACTCAGCTTTTGATACGGGAAAATGGATGTAGAGCAGTTGCATTGCAGAATATAACAGTTAGGACGCTGGACAACCGATTGTTATTGTTCTGCAAGGCTCACTCAGTCATTTAATAAGGCAATACAAGCGATCGAATTTGGTATTCAAATGAACAAAATTTTGAGTTACACCTTTTCAGTGTAAAATTTTTTTCTCAGCCAAATGAAAAGCAATAGTTTTCATTTGTTTAGTAAATGTCAGGAAAAACTGTAATGCTTGATACTGTATTTTTTTTTCAAATCTTAGTGTTAAACTTAGTCGTGAAATTCAGTCATTTAGTGTAAGATTTTCGATTTTGATAGGCTTCAACTCTGCCCTTGAGCCTTTTTTGGATCAACCTTTTAGCTTTTCAAAGTAATATAGTTAAGCTAAAGAAGGATTTTTCCCAACTTTCTAACGCACATCACCGTGAGCGATATATCATAGTTTTGTCAGAATTTCCGTTTGATTCCATAATTTTGACTACCAGCTGAAAAAATTTCAAATCCACGCGTGAAATACTAGCATTGTGGATCGATATCTCTGGGTGCCCGGCCTGGATACAGTTTTGCCAGAACTTCAATATAGCAAAGAAATTACCTAGTGTTTCGGTATAGTGCCTTTTGTTTGTGTTTGTTTGAAATTGCTTAAACCCACGAAAGTCATAATGAAGCAGCCAAAACAATACAAGGTTAAACACGGAAGTTTATAACAACCTATTATAATGACCTAAAGGAAAAATCATTTATGGTAACAATGAGCCTTGCATTGTAAGTCATGATTAAAATGTGTTGAGTACCCACCCCACCCCCATAGGCCTACATAATATTACATACCGGTACCTTATAATATTTATATAGCACGGCTATAGCTATACATTTAGAAAGTAGGTCCTATAGCGCTAAATTATGACAAATAGGCCTACACAAACCCGAGCATAAGTCTGAAGGGGTGTAATGAAAATGCCAACCCAGCGATGGGGGGTAAATAAATAAACAAACAAACAAACAAACAGACAAAATGGTTTTCATAATCATGGAATCCATAGCCCTATAAATTGAAATTGCAGGCTATCACGGAGCAAATTTCCAAAATCCACCTCATTTACCAGAATTGGGGATTTGGGCTACCAAATCGCTGGTCAGGCAATCCTGGTTTTCAATGGAAAAGGGACCTGGGTTGACAACAATTGAAATATCGATTATTTCTGCTGGTTGCTCTCGAGGTAAAGTACTAAGTTTGACATTTTCTGAGCATGAAGGGAAAAGGGTAAAATAAAAGCGGAAATTCTGACAAAACTATAATATATAGACCCACACGATGTGCTTTACAGAGGTGGGAAATATCTTTCTTTAGCAAACTATATTAGTTTGAGGCGCTAAAAATGAATTCTGTAAAAAGCTCACGGGCGAACTAAAGGCCTATAAAATCAAAAATATCACACTAAAAGACACAATTTGATGCTTAATTTTAACACCAGGATTTTTAAAAAATGTTCATCCAAGCACTATGTTTTTAGTTGACTTTACTGAAGAAAAAAAAAAAATGTTGCTTTATATTTGACCGAGAAAATAAATTTCATAGCAAAAGGTGTATCTCGGAATTGTGTTGATTTTAACATGTATCGATCGACTTTTAGCGCGACTAAGCAGAACAAAAGATCGGTTGTCCTGCGTTTAGACTGATAAACACTGCAAAAAAGGGCTATTCAATTTGAAATCCACTCCCCTAAGGAAGACATGACCTTAATCTCCCACACAGGGGAATTTCAAAATTTCAGATGGAGTCACCCATTCCAGTAACCCCATTTGAAATTCACACTCCCTGTGAGGAAATTAAGGTTGTATCTTCCATTGGGCATATGGATTCTAACTGGAACAGCCCAAACCGTTATTGTTTCAATAACATAGCATCCAAATGGGGTATATAACCTCAACTATGTTTGTCTTAACTTCCACTATTATCTGTTCCAACTCCAGTGACACCTCATGCATATTGTCCTGGGTAGGATTAGGCCAATGTTCACCAGAGAGGCATGAAAACTAGCAGTACGGCCCTGTTATAGCTTGTTATATTGTCTTTTCAAAGTAAAATGCTATTCCTATTTCAATGCATCCAAAGGTCCAGGGAAATTAATGAGGTGTCACTGGCGCTGGAATAGATAATAATGTTAACAGATACAACATTCAAATCTCTATTTTTCTCATCTGCAAACATTAATTTAACCCAATGTCACAGAATTCTTACCGAATTGTATAGTTCTTCAAGTCTTGCCACTGTCAGGAACTTGTTCATGTTGACGCCATTATCCTTGAGGAGCTGGACAAAGTCTACCCTGTTATTCATCAGTGCATCCATCATCACCTGTTCTAGTACACCGTCCTGTAAGCAAACAAACAAAAAACAAATGTGTTGTAAAGTCACATAGGTCTCGTCACAGCGCAGCAAACTGGGGCATCAGTCATCATTAAAGGCAAATTCACAGATTTTGTAGGGATGATCGACTGAATTTTACAGAATGTCCTTATTATTATGACTTCATTATGTGATAGTTATAATTATAAACATGAAATACAAAAGAAAAGTTGCAACAATGTGTTTATTTTGACCAAAAAAAAACACCACAGTTTTTTAAACTTATCAGATCTGATGATAGGGTTTATGCTATTCTGTTATTTCTTAACGATACTGATGTAATTAGGATGTTCATCACCGTTTAACAACGATGCTAAGCTGACTACAACTGCTTATTCTTAGTCAGTGGGAGTGGTCTAGTTCGTAGACACATTTCTGATTGGACAATCGCATGATTTGGTGCCGTCTATCAGGCCGTGAGACGACCCCCACGTCATCATGCGTCTTGATAATGCGTAACACGCGTGTAGAGGTGCTTGGCGTATGTATCGCTGGATGCGTGAGACTAGTGCGGAATACGCGAACGCAGCTAGCAATACGCGCCACAGAATACGTGAAGTTGTAAACAAGTTTCGTTCATTTTATAATGAGGGGAGTTTTTATGACGGTAACTTAGTTTTTGCTTTAAAAATTTGTTTACAGTTATTAAAATAATATTTAACTGACTAAGAATGAGAATAAGCGATAGGAATTTTTTATTTTGCCTATCCTCTACCGTGTGATAGACGACAGGCAGGTCCAATATTTTTTATCGTAGTGGATACCGCTGCGCCCGGCATCCACTACTCAAAATATTGGACCTGCCTGTCGCTCTATCACACGGTAGAGGATAGGCAAAATAAAAATTCCTATCGTTATTTTCTTAGTGTGTTACAAGCAAAATGGTTAGGTATATGGTAAGGATTAAGATTTCATATTATGCAACCAAGAACTACATCATCAGATTGTAGATTTCAGTCAAGTCAGATGCCAAAATATATTTGGTTTAAAAAATGAAGATCACTTTCTCCATACAGATTGAGGGCTCAAATGTTTCATTATCAGTGAGTGACGATGCCACAGGCGTGGGATAATTCCCATTGGTTTTGCCCAACCCCAGCCTGGTTGGCCTCCTCAGTCAGCAAAATCACCAAAATTCTCAATATTTTGGGTAAAAAATACCAATTTAGGCAATTTTTTCTCCTTCCCCCAATTTCCCATTTCACACTCTGCCCTAACCTCCAGAAATAAATTCCTGGTGTCGGCACCAGAGAAGTATGACAATGTGAACCTTAAAAACCCTCAATATGTATAATGTACAGAGTCCATGTGCTACTCATAATACTTACAGCCCAATCCCTTCCATGTACAAATATCTGCCTCTTGGCTATGTCCACCCTGTCCCACGTCAATGCTAAGCTAAGCTGGTCTGCATAGGATCTGGCCTGGGCCTTCAGTAGTGCTGATAATATAGCTAAATCTATTTCTTCTGTACCTTCTGAACTCAAACAAAACACTGTGATCTGTTAAGAGAGTTGGAAAAATATAAAATACAGTGAACTCTTTATCATCATGATATATAGTGGCATGCACAGGGGTGGCTTTTGGGATCCAGTCCCCTGGTAACCCCCTTCCCCATTTCCAACATATTACACAAATCTGAGACAGAAGTACTACAGTCATGTTGCCATGTTGGATTTAGCAGTGGCAGATTCGAATTACACACACAGAAAAAAAATCTGAAAGAAGGATAAACCTTTTCTGTAATTTTGAAAATAAGGTATTTTTTTTAATATGCTAAAACTCTTTTATCAATGTTCAGTTTTTTCTGTCGGTCAAACAAAATCGGAATTTTTTGTTATTGCCCTTAGGCAGAATATGAAATATTTACTTGTAATACGTATATAGTAAATTTACAACAGCTGAATTACTATATGTCTAATATCATAAATGTCTAATATAATAAAACATTGATTAGCTGAACAAATATGACTACTAAGTAAACTTCCCTTGGCAAACAAGGGGCTATTCCAGTTGAAATCCATATACCCCTCAAAAACATGACCTTAATCTCCCACACAGGGTGTGTATAAAATGTAGTCATCCATTCAGGTAACCTCATTTGAAATTCACACTCCATGTGTTGAAGATTGTAAGATTAAGCTCATATCTTCCACAGGGAGTGTAAGGATTTCAACTGAAATAGCCAACCATTTACTCACCAGCTCTTTTCTCTTCATACAGAGCATGAGCTCGACAAATAGCTTCTCGGTCTGTTGCTGGTTAAAATTAAACGTCTGTCTAATTGTCGAGAGTAGTTGATCTTTCAAATAATCATTCAGTGTCCTGAGTAAACAAAGCAGCAAATAATTATTAGTTATTACAAATAGCAATTAAATTTTGTGTAAACTGGAAACATATTATTGTGATTATGGGATGCTGAAATGATGTAAAAGTACACTCAAAGACTTATCATCATTTTAATAGTTGAATGCAAATTGTCAAACTGTGTAAACGGGAAACACATTATCATGATTATGGGATGTTGATATGATTTAAAAGTACACTCAAAGACTTATCATTTTGATAGTTGAATGTAGAGATGCAAGTGCTTTCAGTCAATATCATGCACTACCGTAGCTGGCAGAAAAAAACAGCACTCTCTTGCACTGATCGGATGTGTGCGCTCTACTTATCGTGTAAAAAAACTGGGTCGTGCCAGGATCAAGCGATGCAACATGGCTTTATTAGCAATTTTTAGCAAATGAGGTGTAAAAACAACACTTTTGCATTTATGCTGTGTGCAAACAAACAAGTGCCCTCCTTCGCTGCAAGCATGTGTAACAACATTCTAAGATTCAACCAACAAATCGAGATCTTCCTTAAAATGAGGACAAAGCTTGTTTGTGAGTTATGGTCAGATTTACTATAAAAATCTTTATACATTTTTAATAATTCAGAAGACACACCAACATCTTAAAACTTAATTGTGACTAATAATCATCACATTTTGATCACTCTCAGATCAAAATATAGCAAAGAAAGCGCCTCTCAAGCAAACATACAAATCTTAAAGTCTTACATCATTTCTTTTCATACTCCTCACTCCACATCATTGCATCATCTTTAGTTTCTAAGGTACCCCACAATTTCAGTCAATACACAAGGCTCAATCTTAAGTAAGGTAAATCTGCACACATCATAAATGGCCCATTGAGGGTTTACTAGACACGACAGGTGCATACTGTAGTAGCGTCTATCAATAATACAGAACTGTTGAGGGTCTGCAAATGGATTGCATTTGAAATTTAAAGTGGCATTCAGCAATGTTGTCATTAAAGGTGGGTGGTCAGATCTGTTAAAAAATTAGGTCTTTTTGGTAAAAAAATCCATATCTTCAATATGAAAGGTCAAAATTTTCAATTGATCGTCGGCTTTTCCTCCCAACTACATACACTTTAAGAATATGTCATTAGATTTATAAAATTTACTTTGAGGACTGCTTTATATCAAAAATGTGAAAAATATCAAACTTTAATAATTTGTCATAAAATTTGTATTATATCGGAATTTAAAAATGAAAATTATTTGATATCAGAAAGACATTCTTCAGATATATTTAGAATGCAATTCGATATGTGAGATGTGCTCTCATGTCCCACAAAAAATACTGTAGAAACGCTAAAAACGCTCATTCCAGATCCCTTAAAGTCTTACATCATTTCTTTTCATACTCCTCACTCCACATCATTGCATCATCTTTAGTTTCTAAGGTACCCCACAATTTCAGTCAATACACAAGGCTCAATCTTAAGTAAGGTAAATCTGCACACATCATAAATGGCCCGTTGAGGGTTTACTAGACGCGGCAGGTGCATACTGTAGTAGCGACTATCAATAATACAGAACTGTTGAGGGTCTGCAAATGGATTGTATTTGAAATTTAAAGTGGCATTCAGCAATGTTGTCATAGTCCTTCAAGAATGACTCTCGGCTTGAGAAGTTTAAAACTATATACTAGTATTGAGCATGTTGAGGCAAAGCCTCGGCCTTCGGCCTCGTTGTTCGGCTTCGCTGAACATGCTCGGCGAAGCCGAGCCCCCCACCCACATAGCCGTGGGTCATTCTTGAAGGACTATGTTGTCATTAAAGGTGGGTGGTCAGATCTGTTAAAAAATTAGGTCTTTTTGGGAAAAAAATCCATATCTTCAATATGAAAGGTCAAAATTTTCAATTGATCGTCGGCTTTTCCTCCCAACTACATACACTTTAAGAATATGTCATTAGATTTATAAAATTTACTTCGAGGACTGCTTTATATCAAAAATGTAAAAATATCAAACTTTAATAATTTGTCATAAAATTTGTATTATATCGGGAATTTAAAAAATGAAAATTATTTGATATCAGAAAGACATTCTTCGTATATATTTAGAATGCAATTCGATATGTGAGATGTGCTCTCATGTCCCACAAAAAATACTGTAGAAACGCTAAAAACGCTCATTCCAGATCCCTTAAAGTCTTACATCATTTCTTTTCATACTCCTCACTCCACATCATTGCATCATCTTTAGTTTCTAAGGTACCCCACAATTTCAGTCAATACACAAGGCTCAATCTTAAGTAAGGTAAATCTGCACACATCATAAATGGCCCGTTGAGGGTTTACTAGACGCGGCAGGTGCATACTGTAGTAGCGACTATCAATAATACAGAACTGTTGAGGGTCTGCAAATGGATTGTATTTGAAATTTAAAGTGGCATTCAGCAATGTTGTCATAGTCCTTCAAGAATGACTCTCGGCTTGAGAAGTTTAAAACTATATACTAGTATTGAGCATGTTGAGGCAAAGCCTCGCCTTCGGCCTCGTTGTTCGGCTTGCTGAACATGCTCGGGCGGCCGAGCCCCCACCCACATAGCCGTGGGTCATTCTTGAAGGACTATGTTGTCATTAAAGGTGGGTGGTCAGATCTGTTAAAAAATTAGGTCTTTTGGGGAAAAAAATCCATATCTTCAATATGAAAGGTCAAAATTTTCAATTGATCGTCGGCTTTTCCTCCCAACTACATACACTTTAAGAATATGTCATTAGATTTATAAAATTTACTTCGAGGACTGCTTTATATCAAAAATGTAAAAATATCAAACTTTAATAATTTGTCATAAAATTTGTATTATATCGGGAATTTAAAAAATGAAAATTATTTGATATCAGAAAGACATTCTTCGTATATATTTAGAATGCAATTCGATATGTGAGATGTGCTCTCATGTCCCACAAAAAATACTGTCGAAACGCTAAAAATGCTCATTCCAGATCCCTTAAAGTCTTACATCATTTCTTTTCATACTCCTCACTTCACATCATTGCATTATCTTTAGTTTCTAAGGTACCCCACAATTTCAGTCAATACACAAGGCTCAATCTTAAGTAAGGTAAATCTGCACACATCATAAATGGCCCATTGAGGGTTTACTAGACACGACAGGTGCATACTGTAGTAGCGACTATCAATAATACAGAACTGTTGAGGGTCTGCAAATGGATTGCATTTGAAATTTTAAAGTGGCATTCAGCAATGTTGTCATTAAAGGTGGGTGGTCATATCTGTTCATTATTGTATTTTCTATCTTACATTGAGGCCTAGCATTATAACAATTTCCCCCAAATTTGGAGTTGCAAATGTGTTTTTTAGTATTAGCAAGCAGTGTCTCGCCCTTGCAACAAGTATGCAGGGAATTTTGTTTTTCTACTCAAAATAGCATGTGATGTTATGTGTGACATGATGATGCTATCTACTGAAGACAGCACATGATGATGTTTGTGATATGATGCTACTGAAGACAGCATGTAATGTTATGGGTGATATTATAATGCTATCTACTGAAAACAGCACATGATGTTATGTGTGATATGATAATGCTATCTACTGAAGACAGCACATGATGTTATGTGTGATATGATAATGCTATCTACTGAAGACAGCACATGATGTCATGAAAGATATTATAATGCTATCTACTGACGAGAGCACAATGTTATTGGTGATATTATTATTCAATCTACCAAAGACAGCACAAAATGCCACACATGATTTGGTAATGGTATCGACTAAAGACACCACACAATGGTATGTGTTATAGGTTAATGAACGCGTATTACTTGTTGGAAGAGAAATTAGACAAAATAATGCACGCGCGCTGATGTTGATGCGTCTAATGCACGAGCCCCGAAGGGGGGAGTGCATTAGACGCATCAACATCAGCGCAAGTGCATTATTTTGTCTAATTTCTCGAGCAACAAGTAATACAAGTTCATTAACCTATTTCATACACGAGAAGAAAAAACATGTGATATTTGCTGTTTTTATAACAAAATTATCACTAAAAATATTGGATAATAGAACCAAATATAAATGCATCAACCCGCCCGAAAAATGAACCAAGCTTACGAGACGCTTGAACGCAGGCTGAAAGCACTGCGCGTGAGTATGCTGAGTGCAATTAGACACAATCAATGCATGGTTTGGATTTTTCTAACACTTGCTCTGATTGGTTCTAGCTATCTAAGAGTGTATGAATTAATGATAATGCTATCTACTGAAGATAACACATTGCCAAATATCTCAGCTACATTTGAAATAGTTAGAATGATAAGGTCTGCATTTGTTTGCATGTTGGGTTGTTTGACATTCAATTCTGTAGTGCTATCAATCAGACATACTCACCCATCGTCATCAGTATACTTGTGTGTGAATGCTATAATATCAGCAGCTCTACCTGTGCCATCAAATACTACTACTGGAATAGGCGGATGACCCGTTACATTAGCTAGAACTGTACGTATAGTAGTAGGACCACCTTCTACTACCATGCATACTACTGGTACTCTCCTGTCTGTATAGGGGAGGGAGACACAATTAAAGTCATGGTAATTTTTTAAATTAATATTTAATGATATTGAAATATTAGTTTTCAATTATTTTGTTATAATGATCAGAAGCTTCAAACACCATCTGCACTAATTAGTACTCCCTAATTATCCAGTACAAGAACCCTTGTAACTGTGTAGTCATAACCCATGGACACTACCACCTTTCTTACAGAGCCTCTGATTGGTCAATCTCATGATATAATCATCTGAGTAACCAATTAAAATAGAAATTTTAGATCTCTTTGCAATTTTAAGCTTAATCCCTTACAGCCCTATTCATACCATATCTCTGATTGGCTCAATACATGATACAGCTCTCTTGTAACCAATCAAAACAGCTCTTACATGCAGGTTGATAATTTGGTCGGCAGTGCCCATAGGGTTAAATCCATAATCAAATAAAATGAATCCAAAAAACTTACGTGGACTGATTTTCTGTTGTGATATGTACTTCTCAAATCTCCTTCTGAGAACCACCTCTGATCCATACTGTCCAGTAGTCCCGTTGTCAACTAATAGGAAGTGTGTGTGATGACTGTTGAGTTTGAACCCTTTGGAGATTGGACAAGTGACAGAATGATATGGCTTGGTAGTCTGCAAAATCAGAGTCAAGTAAAAAAAAATTGTTGTCTGCAAAAATTGAATCAAGTAAAACTGTGCATAGTCTGCATAAATTTGAGTCAAAATTTCATTTAATCTGTTTTGTTTATCTTCTGCAAAAATTAAGTGAAATAAAAATTGTTTGTCATCTGCAAAAATTGAGTAAAAATTGTACATAATTTGCAAAAACTGAGTGAAGTAAAATTTGTTTGTCAGCTGTAAAAATTGAGTCAAGTAAAATTGTTTATAGTCTGCTAAATATAGAGTCGGGTAAAAATGATTTATAGTCTGCTAAAATCGAGTCAGGTAAAAATGATTTATAGTCTGCTAAAATCGAGTCAGGTAAAAATGATTTATAGTCTGCTAAAATCAAGTCAGGTAAAAACAATTTATAGTCTGCTAAAATTGAGTCATAAAAATTGTATGCAGACTGCAAAAACTGAGTCAAGTAAAATTGTTGTCATTAAAGGTTGGTGGTCTGATTTTCACTATGGTATTTCCTATCTTACATGGCATATCACAACAACAATCCAATGTCCAGTTTTGAGGTCCAGTCGTAAAAAACAATGACGGTCAACCAATTGTTTTTCCTAAGGGATCAGGTAAGGGCTGATTTAAACCATCATATTTGTTGCAAAGAGCTAAGTCGTGGGAAGAAAAAAAATATTGTTTTCCTAAGGCGAGTTTTGTACACATCTGTTTGGGATTGGCATTTTCTATGGCGAAACCTTTCATTTTGACTAGTTGCAGGGTTTTCTCAAAAAATGCACAATTCTGAATTTCAATGAATTTTTGGTGTTGTCTTCTCAGACAACATATCACTGGCATTTAAATATATGTATGCCAGCAGTTAGCACTATGAGAGACAGCTGGCATTAACATAGAAGCTATTTTATGAAGAAAAAAGAGAGTATGGTTAAGTTGACCTTATCATTCATGGTAATTGATTCATTCTTAGCAGCGCCAAGCAATTTTGTTTTTTTTCACAGAAAATGTCTTAACGTCACATTAAACAAGAAATCAGTGAGAGCAGTGTTGCTATAAATGTTCACACCCAATGGTGCAATGGGCTATTCCAATAGAAATTCATACACCCCCTATGGAAGACATGATCTTAATCTCCAAGACAGGGAGTGTAGATTTCAAATAGAGTCACACATTCAGGTAATCCCATTTGAAATTCACACCCCCTGTGTGAAAGATCAAGATAATGTCTTCCATCAAGTGTATGGATTTCAACTGAAACAACCAAATGCACTAGCACCCAAATATCCAGTCAAAGGGAATTGCATCCAATATCGCTAAGGGCTATGCAATAATTATACCCGGTGAGATGAAATTCTTAGAACTGTCTGCCAAAATTGATTTCCCGCTTTCAACATGCCAAAACATCTTTATACACTTTATGACGTGCCATGAAATGTGGCGCCCCCTTTACACATGCCATCAAATTTGGCAGACTACCAAATTTAAAACCTTATAATGTGACACGATCTGCTCAATGGAGGCCAAAGGAGGTATTTTTGGAAATTGAGTTTAATAATATAATTATTACCTTATACAAACATTAGGCTATCATATACTTTAAATAACAAACATACTTGCTTCTAAAGTTATGAAGTTTTGTAATGTCATTTTCTTATGTATTTTACTATTTTTTTATTCCATATTTTTGTCTTTATCACCATTTTAAATTTGCCACCTTTGGCCCCCATGGACCAGATCATGTCACATATTGTCTAATCGTACGGTGTGAGTGCTGTGAGCAGGACATTATCATGATATTGCATATTTGAACATTTCTATACTGTACTTCCATGCCTTTGTAGGCCTAGGGCATAATATTGTAAAGGTGCCCCCTAAATCTGTTTATATAATCTGTTGCAAGGCTCCTTTTATGTGTTAACCATCGCGTATATGGGTGCGATGTCAGGCATTTGCATAGGACCTTGTGGAAAATAATATGCGCTGGACGGTTAGCAGTACGCTGAATTTGAAATAGGAATCCTGCAAAAAAAATATAGTCAGGGGTGCGATTCAAAGCTTGTGAAATATCCTGATTGTAGAAGAAAATCCTGAAAAATAGCATGAAATTGGGCTAAAATATCCCCAAAACGGGCGTAAATAGTAAAGACGGCTGACCTTGGGCTAACTTGAAAGTAGCCCAATTGGTGCAGGTAAGATGGCTTTGGCAACACTGATTGAAAGAGTCAGATTGCCAAGCGATACACAAGTGTTGACATTCTACGATGCCATTAACCTGACAGTATTCCATCATCTCTGACACAAATCAAACATTTGGACTCAATATAGTGTCACTTAACAAGTAGTTTGTGTTAAATAAACACAAACTGTAAGGTGCATTTTGGCCAATTTTCATGAATCCACTTTTTTAGCTTATAATTTTGGATTAATATCATGTTTTGCTTATTAATACTCACTATGGAAGACACAAACATTGGCAAGACCGATGAGGTACAACCACAGAGTACCGACTCTGCCATGTTTCTGTGTTACTTGTGAAGGTAAATATTGTACCTCCAGATAATTGTGACTGGCAAACTTTGATTCAGATTCCCATGTTGTTTGTCTTTTGCATGCAACACGTTATGCTAAAAATGTGTATTAAGCACTTAGTGCTCAAAACTTTGTAACACTCAAGCTTAAAAGCGCAAATTATCGTTCAATTTCAGAAAGAGGCAGAAATATGCCGGTACACTATTTGCCCTCCATGAGCGACAAAGCAATATGGCAGATTTATCTAATCATTACTGTAACGAAAATGGATTTTCGCTCATTCTCTAAAATTGATTATTTGAGCTCGTGTGAGGCTTATGGTCTTATTTTTGTATTGTTACACGTACCTATCTCTGTTGGACTAGTTATCATGATTTTTATAACCAAATTTGATCAATTTTGATTCGTCCTCGATTTCGATGTTCTGGTCATGCATTTTTATAAGCTTACTGAATGAAGAGTATTGTATTACTCACCAGTCACTGATTTTGTCGCCAGATTTTCATGACCCAAATTCTTTTATTGTGCAAATTAATAAAAGTTTACAGTAAAGCACAGGTGGAAATACTATCAAAATTACTTTTATTGAAATCTGAATTGAATTTCAGCTCAAATTAATTGATTTAAAAATATTTGTTTCGTGCATATTTTCGATCTGGGAAAGTTTTGATTTGTTTACTAGTTGCCAGTTCTTTGTCGATTTTGGGTGTAATTCTCTGAATCTAGTAAAGATTCTGTCAAATTTGCGGCCCTGACAACTCGCTTTTCATTCTGGAGATCGACCCGCCTGGGGATGTCTATGGTCGGATTCTCGCTTGTCTGGGTTTGCGCCGCTCGATTTTCATGTTTTTCAGTCAATCAGAAACCTTTTCGGTGAGTGAGTTCTCGTGAGCAGAATGTGCTGTTTTCTTGCTCACGAGAAAAGACGATAAATTGCTCGCGAGCAAAGAAAGTAATTTTTCTGCTCACTCACCTCTCGTTTTGTGCGTGTTTTCGCGATAAATTGCTCACTATAAAAGCGGCTGCTCGCCAAAATTGCTCACTTTTGGTTTGACGCTGCCAGGGCAGTCACGCCCCTGGTCAGCTCTGTCACAGCAGATTTGAAATGAGACTCATCGGGCATTGGAAGTGATTGCCACTCACTGCCGTAGCCTCGCTTTCCTTGACATTGGTTCACTAAATTTCAGCTTCGATGTGGAAGACATTTAACGCAATTTATGGGAACTTTCAGCCAAAAATGATGGTCAAAATGTAGCAGACGACATGCAGCCATGTCATTGTCAGCAGTGTAAAGTGGGTTGTCATCATCGAGCCTTTTTCAAGGCTAGCCTAGCTTTCTCCGCTCAGTAGTTTAATAATTTTTGGTTCCCATGAATGCTTAATTGTCTCCCTCGAAGGTAGGCCTATAGAACTGCACCATTTTCCGCATCTTTACAGTCACAAATCGTCATAAATCGGTAAGCTTAGGTGGCCTAGGCTGCTGCCTTGCGACTTTTAGCGCCTGTAGGTGGCCTGGAAAGTTTAAGCTTACTTAGGCTCTTGGGCCTTCTGCTTCCCTTGGACATCTTGGTTCATCGTGACTGTTAAACAATGGTTTAATCATCTTAATTTAATTACGATAGAATATAAAAGGGGAAGTTCCTAGTCTTCAAGAAAGGCTAAGCTTAGCCTTGCATTATGATGTGCATGCATGCCATGCAGATGGTGGCTCTGAATTTAGGTGTTATGGATTTAAGGCACACTCGTCGTTTTATGAATTAAAAAGGAACTTCCTGTTTATTCTATCAATTGTGCAGTTCTATCTTAAGCAGAATCAAGGAAAGTATGTGGAAAATCTGCCAGTGACTTCAAAATTAATTAAATAGGCTGAAGTCTATTATTTTCTGAATTTATTTATTGATTTTTATTATATCACAAAGAAATTTGACTTCTGATTGGCCTAAATTGCTCAATTGCCAAACTGATAGACAAGCTGGCATCAGTCGAAAAGCTCCCGCCATGAGTAATATTTTTAAGAACCAGTGAAATTTGCTCAATAAGAATAGTTCACCATTTTAGATGGCATTTCGTACAGTTTGTCTTTTTGTCCAGTCGTCCCAGGTTCCGGATTCTCAGTATTCACCCCCGCGGCCCAGCCGCGTTACATTACACACAGGGCAATTTTGAGTTTGTACTCTTTGGGTATAATCTCTTTGGATAAGGTGCACTGTGATCTCAAATATGGGAGGTACAAAAACTCATACTCCACAACCAGAGGTCAGATTTTGAGCTATGATTTAAGAAATAAAGGGTAATGCTTTATCCTTTACACCCAAATAATGTGTCCGAGTAAAAACGTAAATAATGGGTGAGGCGCAGCCGAACCCATTATTTAAACGTTTTACTTGCGTGTTATTTGCGTGTAAAGGATAATGCTGCACCCTTTATTTCTATTCTATTACCAGAAAATAGTGCGATTTAAAGAGAAAATATCATTTTTTGGCACAAATATTTTAAGTTGTTTACTTCAAGGTGGAGCGCGACGCAGCGTAAGTGACAGCGCAATATCGCGGTAATATTGCACGCAGTAACCAAGCGTGATGCTGTGCGTAGAATGTGTTATGGCGCTTCGACCCATTATTGCAGAATAATGGGCTATCACGTGACGCGTTTCAACAAATCACAGTGCGCGATTTTGAATAATGGGTCGTGGAGGTAATAGAATATTGAATAATGAACTGTAGCATCGGAAATGAAAGCATTAGGTAACCAGATAAAAAAGACGGACTTGTCAATTAGGATCCGTCGTCCGTATTTTTTCCCCTTCTTTTTTTCTGGAAGAGACTATAAATACACCTAAAAAAACATTGAAAGCTTTAAAAATCTGACAAATTCTTAACATTTTTTGCATAACATATTTTGAAAAATATGTTTTTTTCCAAAAATTATGTGCAAATTCAAATATATACATGTACTTCAGCCAAAAACAGCTATTTTAAAACAAAACAAAACAAAAATCTGCATGGTTTGGTCGGGCATCCGTAGCTTTTTTGTGGTCTATAGTGACGTCATCTGACCATACTTACATCGCGTCCAATGAGACTCTCTCGGTTGTTAAGTACACCCCAAGGAGAGATGCCGATAGTAACAATTCTGTCCCTCATCTTTACAGAGTGGTTGTTGAGTGCGTCTCCTACGTGAAGTGTTACCCCTGCACAAACAATGACAAAACCACATATACGTATTAGCATGGCTTGAATCAAAGTATATAAAATGGTCACATTTTGACATGTCCACAATTGATTGCTTGATTGATTGGAGTTGTTCTGTTCATATTAAAGCTTTCAGAAGTTCACTTTCGAACTTTTATACTCAAGCCTCAAATTCCGAAATACAACACACAAAAAATACAACACAAAAAAAAATACACCAAATCGACTGCTCAGAACACAAAACGTTGTGTGTTTTATCAAATCAGTCATTAGACGATGGACATTTCAGAAATGTTATGTCGTCATTAATAGAAATCTGATTACAGTACATGTAAAATCTGATCAGATATCCGATAACCTTGAATTTGCACATTGTAATGCTGGTTTCATACTACCCTGCCGCTTGCCGCTGAGCGGCGTGGCGCACGCGCATTGCAGACAAACGGACACAATAAATGCTTGTCATTGGTTGAACGCCCTGCTGCTTGCCGCAGCGGCAAGCGGCAGGAAAGTATGCTGGAGGCTTTATGCTCATAGTCCAGTGTAAATTGACAGATTTGAAAAACCACTTCATTTTTTTGTGCTCCAAACAGTCGAAATGTGATTTACAGTTGATGCAAAAGTAATGGAAATTTTTATACAAATAGGAACATATCATTTTTACTGCTTTGCATGCTTGCCATATGTGACCAGCTCCAACAAAACCCGGAACAAGTCGCCAGGCATGTTTTTGAGTTATATGTCTTTAAAGATGACATTCCCATAAAAAAATAAAATTTTGGAATTCTAAATTTCACAGTATTTGACCTTGGGACTAAGTGGATTTCCAAATCCTTGAAAGTACTTATTGAAAAGAGGTTTATTTAATCAATAGTTGACAGTTGAACTATGATAATTCCTATTTAATCCTGTGTAAAGCAGGGAACTAATTGGAGCATTACTCGGACTATCAATTTAGGAAATATATCAAGGTATCATTTATAAAATTATCTCTATCTTGAAAAGCATTGATGCTATGCATATAATGTTGGTATCATTTTAAAGTTTATTGTTCCGTGCTTACATTTTTATTCAAATCATGAAATGTCAAAAATGCGACATGTTCTTGGTTTTGTCGGAACGGGTCACATATACACTTCAACATAAAAAAGTAAGTGTTGAGATATTTTCTCAAAATATCTAGAGCTATCTTAAAAATCACTGAACCAATACTAGGCTTGTTTGTACTCATTTTAATGCATTTTTCATGCCGATTCCAAATATGGTCATGACAATTTACAATTCTGAAATTTCTGAATTTTAAATTTTTTTAAAACTTGTTGTCTGCAGTCGAAACCTGCATGGTTAAGTGATAAGAACTAGTAATAATTGTACAATGTATTTTATTTAATGTCATATGGGATTAAATGCAGTTCATGTAACATACCAAAAGGCAGCTACCGTGATGTGAAATGCAACATCCTTGCGCTTGTATGACGGAAGGTTAAATGTCAAATTTCTAAGATCACTCCTCACACACTCTTCCTACATACATATACAGTACAAATACAAGCTTGAATATTGTCGATAAGGTACCTCATTGAAGCGAAAGTGTTATTTACACTGGATATTTTTAAAGCGTTTTTGGGCTTGCATCCAATTTGTTGGTTCACTTTTACTACTAAGTAGCCTATACATATCAGACATGAGTGTATATCTCACGCACAAGAAGTTGAAAAAGGAAATAAACCCCTTCATCAGATTACGGATTTACATATCCATAGCTATTGACGTTTTTTCCTTGGAAGAAATTTGATCTGATATTTTGAACAGATATTCCTTGGTGTCTTGTCAATTGTATAAAACAATGATTTAAAATAAAATATTTTCCCATTAACATTGAAGTAATGAACTGAATGAAATAGTACAGCCTATGTGTTTACCTGTAAAAGAAACTACTTCACAGGCAATGAAAGGTGCAATTACGAGATCATTATTGCTCTGCGTGCTAGCTATCGGCTTCAACATAGAGAGTTCAAGTTTTGAGATATTTTCTCAACATATCAAGAGCTCTCTCAAGCACCACTGAAGCAAATACTAGGCTTGTTTGTACTCATTTCAATGCATTTTTCACGCTAATTCCAAACATGGTCATGAAAATTTACAATTTCAAAATTTTTGAATTAAAAACAAATTGAAATTTGTCGTCTGCAATCGACACCCGTGTGGAGAGAGTTAA
Source organism: Amphiura filiformis (assembly GCF_039555335.1). Classification (NCBI taxonomy): domain Eukaryota; kingdom Metazoa; phylum Echinodermata; class Ophiuroidea; order Amphilepidida; family Amphiuridae; genus Amphiura; species Amphiura filiformis. The sequence continues at coordinate 49,543,293 of NC_092635.1, forward strand.
GAGACCTTGTGTATAAAAATCAAAGATGTGGTGGCAGACTTCAAAAAATCGATTTTCTTTATACATTGCACATGGTTAGACATTGAGTCAACATGCATAAATTTGGTTTAAATTTTACCTCTTCATCTATGGTTACCATGGTAACGGCCAAAATATGAATTGACCCAATTTTCACTATTTTTACCCTTTTCACAACTGGAAAAATGCTTAAATATTAGGTCATATTTCTGTATGAAGAACGTGAATTAAAATAATCTTCTCCCATACAATGAAGTATCCATCATTGTCCTTTCCAAAAATGAAGTAAATAAAACAATTAATTATTTCAATATGGTAGATACCATTTTGTAAAATAGTGGTGTTTTTCATTAATTTAATTAAAAAAAAATGATCTTTTTAAAAATGACGTAACCTCCAAAGTGGTGCTTTTTTTAAATTATTTTTTGCAGGTTAGGTAGATAAGGTATTGGTCTACCTATCTATAGAAAATAAAGTTCCGGTAATTGTTTTACTGGAGAGCAGTGTTACCAGAAACTTTGAACTTTTTAGGATTGTTGACATTATAAGGTAGTGTGGAAAAATATGGATTTTGAGCATTTACTTTCACTGAAAATCCTGATTAGGGTTGATAATGTACCAAAAGAAATTGGCATCAATACACCGTAAAGTGAGACACGATTTGATAATATTTTAATGACAGTGTTGCCAGAAAAACGTCTCTCAGTGAAGCTGTTGCTCATCTTGTTATTACCTATCATACAGCTATGCTGAAAAACGGCCAAATAGACCAGGTTAAAAATGAGCTAGGTCCCACCCATGAAAGGAGAAACTGAGGAACAAGAATGTATAAGGTAAAAATCCTGTATCCTGAAAACTTTCCTGTGAGGGCGCTTTTTTTTTTTTCAAAATGGCTGCCAAAATCCAATGAAAAGCAATTATGCTCTTAAAATAGGCGGATAAAAGATAGAATTTGTTAGATTATGGATTTGTATTTATGAAAGTAATGTATAAATAAGTCGGTATATTAATAAGAAGGTACCAGGAGGTCACAGTTGGGGACACTTTTCAAAATGGCCACCAAAATTCAAAGAAAAGCATTATACGGTTACCATAGTCAATTATGAGGTATAATTGACCAGATTTTGGTTTAAGTATTGATGACAGTAATGTAACGCTAAATTAAGATTTCAATAGGTAGCTACCAGGAGGTCACAGTTGAGGACGCTTTTCAAAATGGCTGCCAAATCCAATGAAAAGCTTATATATATGGTACACCGTCACTTAAGAGGCATAATTGAACTGAATTTGGATTAATATTTATCACAGTACAGTATAATCAGCCACAAAGCCTCAGATAATGTTATTGAAAAAAATATTTGAAACATTGAAATAGTTGTCTTTGATGTAATCGTAGTCTTCAATCATTGTCACCACTAAGTTATCGTTTTAAGGGTGCAAAAGAACGAGTCACCAAGTCAAGATGACCACTAAAATGTCCACAGGAATAATTTATGTTCACAAAGGGCAACATATTAACTAAATATACTGCACTAAGAAAGTATTCTTACCCCAGGGGGGCCACTCAACTTTGGAAGCGACGGTATGTGCCTGTCAACCCTCTTTTAAAGTCGACTAATACCCGATGACCCCCTTTTTGGTTGCGGCTACCCAATGCCCCCCTTTTTTTCTAGAAGAACATCATCAAAATGCAACAAAATAATGTCAAAACTTTCAAATTTTGCTCCATTTTTTCAAAAATTTCTACCCGATGACCCATTTTTGAAATCTTATACTCAATGACCCCTTTTTTCAAAATATTATACCCAATGACCCCCTTTTTATTTTGTTTGTACCCAATGACCCCTTTTTTAAAATAACGCTTTGTTACCGATAGGCCCCTACTTCCCGACACCGGTAGGTACATACCCGTCACTTCTAAAGTTGAGAGCCCCCCCCCCCCCGATCCAAGTTACACTTTGAAAAATAAGCACAATTATTTCAAAACTTAACCATATTGGGGTAAATTGGTTTTTGTAATAGATGCACTATCTAATCCTGCACATTATGACACCACATTGAATCCAATGTAACCTCAAGAAGAAAACTTACAAGCAATTGAATCCCGGGGTCACTCCCATTGTGGCCTGTACACCATCCGCGATAATCAACTTTTGAAAAGCACCTAAACAAGGATTTAACCATTGGCTAAAACAATACCCTAAACAGGGATTTTATTCCTTGCATCAAATTTCATACCCTAAATTTCATTTCGCAGTATTAGCAATTGCAATTTTGCTACCCTTTTTCCAATATTTCATGTTTTTGACACCCTAAAGCAGCGTTACGATGCGTATCGTGCTTACCCACGAAAAACTACCATTTTTAAGCGTTTTTATTTTCGCGGATGGTGTACATGTCACAATGGGAGTGACCCCCGGGGAATTGAATAGACGAAGGTCCAGTTTTAAAAGTGACAAATTAATTGGCCTATACGATGTGCAAAAAGATTCCAACAAGCGCAACAAAGAGACTACACAGTTTATTCGATGAAGCTTTATTTTAAAGCAATATTTATTTCAGTTTTTACTTCTCTGTACTTTTCATAACTTGTATTTTTGTCAGCTCTTTTGTTTCAGTTTTCTTTTGTTCCTTTTCTTTTAAATCAAAGGCACACACAAATTAGCCATTTACCACTCTAAAACCAGATGTCTAGTCCGTGTTGTTTTGAATAGGCCAGTGTGTCACTTTTTAACTTTGCTTCTTGAAGTTACAGCAGAGGCAACTGGCATTGCATGTGCCGTTGACCCGATGACTTTAGTCAGGACATTTACACCTACCAGTCATGTATGAGGATTTCGCTTTTGCCAGTAGGCCTATATGCAAGACAATAATTGATCATTGTTGCATTTTTCCTTGACATAAAGCATGAAGTATGTTGAGAGACAAACAAGAGGTATGACAATAATGACATCCAAAGTTATCGCCATGCAGGTAATCACAGTTGTCTTGTGATTTCAACAGTTTCTTTACCAACATCGAGAACAAAGCAGTCTATTGGTGTCAAAGAAGGAAAACGTTTTAGCAGACTCAAAGTGCAGCTATCTTCTTTTCAGAGAATGCAACGTTTTCACAAAAGAAGATATACCGTAAACGTTCGCCTAATGGCGCTTTTGGATTCTTAGAAATGTGAGAGCGCCATCCTTGTAAAATCTCAACAGCATTAAGGATACGTGTATGTTAAATTGAGCAACCCCTGGACATAATGCCTCAGAAAAAAATATCGTGACATGACCCAATACTTTAGGTCACTAGGTTAGTTGCTAGAGCAGCAAATGTTTTGGGGTTTCTTCAGGTATTCTTTCTCAAAGTGCCATTGGACTTAATTTGTAAATCGATTCATACGTTATACCTAACTCATTTTGGTAAATCTTTTTATAACATTGTAATTTCTTCATATTTTTTAATATTCTTCAATTCAAAATTACACCCTTCTATTGTCTGACCTGTTAGCTCAGTTGGTAGAGGGTGCGCCTTGAATGGTGAATGGTACTTGTTCGAATCTTGATTTCTGCCCCAACTTTTATGTGAAGGAGGGTCAAGAAATGTTTTTGGATTTTGTCCCCATTTTACGATTGAATTTTGTGATTTTTTTTAAATTTAATTTTAATTTTCTTATTTTTTTTTAGATAAATAGGCAATGAGAACAAACGGCAACAAAAACCGCTGACAAAATTTGCTCCACCTGCTACCTATCAATGCGTGATATATTCCACTACATTTAACAGTTAAATGACCTTTGAAAAATAGAACGGCCTCAATGTTTCAAATTGTGTAACTACATTACTTTATTCATTTATGCATTATAAATGATCAGCTATTTTTTTCTTTTCTTAAAAGGATTGAACCCAAGTAGATCAGACCATTTATCATATAATAGTGAGGGAGTGAGAGCCCTAGATAGGGTGTCTGCTGGAATTAATTCCTCAATCGACAATTTTTGTACTGGTAGACGTGGCTTTAAATATTCAATCACATATCCAAAATCGACCAAAATCCACCCTGGGCAAAAAAATCTACAGGCATTTGAAAATCACTATTTTACAGTAAAAATACACAAATCACGAACGTTTCCGACTATTAAGCCGCATTTACGCAAACATGGTTAACGCTGGCCCACGCTTACTGTTTTGTATTTGCGTTCGCGCAACAAGTGAGCGTGTTGGCGTTGCATACCGCGTAAACCAGAGCGCCACATCACACAACACGCCGAAGTCGGTGTCTAATTGATCGCCACCTTGTGCAATAATTTGTCGCTCGGATCCCAGACAAACGGTGGTATGTCTATGGCTCGGATGACATAGTGGTGTATCACAAAAATGGCCATTTTGAGATAATTAAAAGTTTTTGCAACTTTTACCCTTTTGTCATACCTGAATCAAAATGTCCCCATTTGTTGAATGGATACGAAAAAATAAATATTTAAGTACTACATTTTATGTATAAAATACATCGATGTCATTCACCAATTAATTACAATTAGGCCTGGTCATTAAGCCTATGCCTATACGTCATTATAGTATAGGCGTACTAAACGTCTAATCAATTTAGACCTTACATATGTCCAGGGCTGTCAACTCTCACGCATTGGCCGTGAGTCTCACGCATTGGGTCACTTTCTCACGGTCTCACGCCAAGGTAGTATAATCTCACGCCAAGGTAGTAAAGCTCACGCAAAAAGCTGGAAAATGGGTAAAATCTCACGCATCGTTATGAATAATTTGTTGCTCCTACCACCACCCCCCCCATCCCCGCTTTTCACATTCTCGAGCGCCGTGGCTGAATCATGGTACAAAATGAACATTGGAGTCGGCAAATCCCGGTACGTCTCTGTCTCACGCCAAGCAATTCCAAAAAGTTGACAGCCCTGATATGTCTATAAATAAGCCCATAGCCATTAACACTAATACGGCCTAAATAAATACAAACTTATCAGAACGGTCGACAAGAATGTCAAAAAGTGTAGGACTTTGTTATGAAAAAGTTATTAGGTCTACAACTACATGGTAGAGGCCAGACTAGATCGGTAGGCCTATCAGACATTACAAGAAGCCTTCAACGGAAATTAATAGTTATCTAGACCTAAGTATCTCGTGGATTGGCTTTCTCTCATATCCCCTCTTTTTGCATTCTTTCCGTGCACCTTTATTTTCCGTTTTTTAACCAGTTGGTACGATAACCATTTAGCTTGTTTAGTTTAATACCTAATAAGTCTAAAACCATTGGTCTAATAAATTATAACCCATTTTAGTCTACAAACCACTTGGTCTACAAACCATTTGGTCCAACAAGCATTTAGTCTGCTAACAGTTTGGTCTAGGCCTAGGCCCTACGGTTAGTCTATAAGCCTATATGCAATTTGCTAATGCAGTAGATTTATCGTGTTTTTATTTTGCTAATGTATAATATAACCGACGGCCAAATAGTATAGGACTATAGGCCTACGTATTTACCTGCTGGCACACTACACGCTTATAGCCTACACCTGTGATAGGCCTATCGCGTGTGTTTGATACTAATTAGGCCTATACCATAATCTATGATTATACAATAGGCCTAAATGTTGATCTGTTGATTAAAATAATTGTTGGCAATATTATCCGTTATCAGTTTAATAGGTCCTTATGGTAATTTAATGTCATTTTGTTTTCGGGAAGAAATGTATATAAGCAAGAGTTATTAAACGTGAACACAGGGCCGTCGCTAGACCAATATTGGGGGTGTACAGCATGTTTTGCCGACGGAAATATATGTGAATTGTACACCCAATTTTTTTAGTGTGTGTGTGTGTGTGGGGGGGGGGTGTTAGCGGTCCAATTTGTTTCCGACATTTTTTTAATTAGTAACTACTATAACCATGATAACATTAACAATAGGCCTACATTAACAACAGCACAATTTCGTAACACATTATACACATTAATCTTTTACATGACTCTGCCGACAAACACATAGCTTTGACTACATTTGCTGACAATCGCATGGTTTTGACAGCACAGTCCATTTTTGCCGACAAAAATTGTGTATTGGGAGGGGGTATCACACCACATACCCCCTTCTAGCGCCGCCTCTGCGTGAACGTAGCCTATGAGGCCCTATCATATTGATTTGATTGAAATGTTATCGCTCCATGAAATTGAGTCACTGACAATCGATGGCGGTTAAAACAACCTTGCATGCTCAAATATTATTTCTAAGCGAAAGTTGACGGAACTTAGTTTAATAGCTTTAATAGATTTATTTGTAGGCCTACAAGGACAGATTTGTAGTAGGATTGAAGTAAAAAACGATTAGATTTTTATGATTGACAAATCCAGTTTCTACTCTACTTCTTCTACTTTTTTTCTAGACTTTAACCATCTTGGCAGTTCATGCTTTACGGTGGAAAAAGTGGTCAATTGGGACACGGGCTACCGGGGTACCGTACTACACGCTACCCTGATAGGCCTACGATCCACTTAAAAGAACCAAACATCATGGAAGGTTTTGTGATCAGCCTAATTAGAGGGGCCCTATACCCTCCCAGACAGAACAACAAAATAACTAAGCCCTTGTCTTTTTTTAGACATAAATTATTGTATAGGCCTACGCTAAAACAGCCCTAAGTTTATTTGTATTTGCACCAATTTTGCGATCATTTATAAGTAATAAAAAAAGCAACTCTTCCTTTTTTTGTTTTTTAAAGACCCGGACTAGAGCCGAGGACGAGAGACATGTTTTTTTTTTGTTTTGTTTTTTTAAATATTAGACCTAGTGGGCTATAGCAGGCAGCGATAGGTGCATAATATAATATTATTTAAACTAATACTAAATAATACAACTTCGATATTTTTTTTAAGCTATTATGCTAAAATTCCCAATTAATAATCCGCAAATCTAAGCTAATCTATTGGCAAAACAAACGTAAACAGTCCGCCGTCAATGAATGGCAAAATATATGCAATCAATGCTGCGAACCGTCTGTCAGCGGAAGGATAATTATAATTAATGTGAGTCAGCGCGGAACACGGTGTATGCGCAATATACGCAATTTGACGCTCATGTACTGAGCGCGTAATGCCGGCGCGATAGCCGATGCGACCACGCATTGCAAAAGTATTTTTATTTACTTCTTCGGAATTAAACTTGCTCAAAGTTAGAATAAGTGCAATTTTCAAAGGCTTGTAATTTTTTTTGCCCAAAGTAGATTTTAGTCGATTTTTGTTATACAATACTACAATATATTCTACACCCACTGGTACAAAAATCGTCGATTGAGGAATTAATTCTACCTAAACTGCCTTCACTCCCTGACTATAACTATCAGACCACGAAGTAGTTACGTTACTCCGTGATGGTATCGGAACCAAGCAGTGTTTGTTTGGCGATCATTACGATCACACTATTTTGGTATGCCTTTTTTGTGTACTGATTGTTTCGATCGTGGTTCATTACGTGATCCCGTTGACATAGTAACATTACGTAACTTCGATACCGGGCTTGGATACTGAATAGTTGTTGAGTGCACATAATATGGAAAGCCATTGGGGTATTGTGTGCCTTCCAAAGCGCCTTATAACATGTTCTCATTGCATGTGGAATCCTAGCCAGTATTCAATGATAGCTATAGAGGCCTTGCGTTTATCGATTGGCTCCAAACAAAGGATTTGAACCGGTTTCTTCCCCGTAATCATGGCGCAATGCAGTCCATTCAATCAAATGTTGTCATCAACCTATTTGATCGTAGTGCATTTTGTTATGTGTGTGAGACGAACTGTCGGGGTAGATGCAATCATGCTTTTGTTGAATGCATTTGAGTAGTCCGCCATATTACGGGATGATACGTCATATGCACAGCCTCTATTCAGTTGGTCGTTGTATGATTTTGTTCGTTCACTCATTCAAATTTTATTTATATATAGCTAGGGATTATAATAAGTTCTGGAATAGCCCATTGGGGCAGAGGTTATCTTTTGAATCCTCTTAGAGGGCTATCATTTTTTTCGGAAGGGGGGTCTCAAATTTACAAAAAGTTCTGCGTCAATAAAATTGCGCACCCCCTATTTCGGCAACAAAAATTTTATGATCCCAAACCCCAAAATTGTATTAAAATCAGTCTTTTTGAATAAAATAACACACTTTCTGTATGGTCATCGCGTGACTCCTACATTTTGGTCATAAAACATTTTATGACCCCCTCCTATTATTCTTTCCGAGACTTTATGACCCCGTATATTTGGGACCCCCTTTCGAATAAAATGATATACCTCTTATGACGTATCATCCCGTAAATATGGCGGACTACTCAAATGCATTCAATTGAAAGACTTGTCGCACGCGACAGTTCGTCTCACACACATAACAAAATGTCTATACAATCAAATAGGTTCATTACAACATTTGATTGAATGGATTGAGTTACTCTAAAATGAAACGATAAAAACAAAGAATCATGAAAAAAGACACATATAAGATAAAATAATAAAATTATATAAACAATGTTAAAGATAAAATCAAGAAAATAGAGAATAAAATTTCCTCAAATCAGAAAAAAAAAAAGCATTGACAGACATCATAATCTGTCAGAAATTACTGCATGAGATTCGAACCATCAATCTTCTCCACAAGTTCTCTTTATCCTCGCACTATAGTCTAATGCTCTGCTCACTGGGCCACAGCGTATCAGGTGAATGATTACCGCATTATCATGAACAAGTTTGTTCGATCTTGTTCATAATTGTATGTGTCGATAGGTTTCACCCTTTAACTACACGTACCCTTAATGATCAGCGATAGTAGTCGGCTTTTACAGGGATGGCGCTCTCTCATTTCCATGGACTCCATAGCGCCATTAGGCGAACGTTTTCGGTATATGACCTATATGCCGCTTTGATTTCAGATAGGCTAGATAATGAAGAATAATTTTCTTAATGTGGTGATATCGATGTGAGTGATCTCGAAGATAAACACACAATAAAAGAATTCAGTGAAACCAAGAAGAGTATGAAGTAAATACCCTGCCCTTTGTCAATAGTCAATACATAGGGACAATTCTCTGGTGGTCATTTTGGAGATTTGGTGATCATATTAGCTATCTTGACTCGCTATATAGCACTTTTGTAGCTCGCTATATAGCACTCTGAAATGCTTAGAGGTGACAATGATCAAAGACAACTATTGAATGATTCATCAAAGACAACTATTACATTCTCTTATCAAAGACAACTTTCTTTCTTAACACTTTTATCTGTGGCTTTGTGGCTGATATCATGCAGCTCTTTTTTGGTGGCCATTTTGAAAGGCAACCTCAACTGTGACCCCCGGTATCTTCCTATTATTACATTGACTTAATTTTACTGTACTGGGATCAATATTAATTCAAGATCTGGTCAATTATACCTCTTTTAAGTAACTATTTTAAGTTTAACGGTGTACTATGTTGGTCCGACATTTTGAAAAGTGCCCTCAGCTGTGACCTCCTGGCACCTTCCTATTAATATCTTGACGTATATTTACATTACTGCTATCAATGCTTAACCAAAATCTGGTCAAGCATATACAGTGGCGTAGCACCAGTTATCATATGGGAGGGGGCACCAACCAATATGGGTGGCAGTCCGTTTTTTTGGATTCTTAAAATTCAGATCGATTGGGGGCCATGTAACCCCGCCCCCCTATGACGTTACGCCACTGCAATCATACCTCATAAGTGACTATTTTAACCATATATATGCTTTTCATTGGATTTTGGCGGCCATTTTGAAAAGCGTTCCCAACTGTGACCTGTTGGTACCATTCTATTAATACCTTGACATAGTTATACATTACTTTCATCAATACAAATCCGAAATCTAGTCACTTTTATCTTGTATGCGACCTTTTTAAACGTATAGTAGCTTTTCATTGGATTTTGGCAGCCATTTTGGCAGCCATTTTGAATAAAGCGCCCTCACAGGAAGTTCTCAGGATACATGGTTTTTATTTTTACCTCATAAATTCTTGTTGCTCATGAAAAACTGGTCCAGAAAAACTATGTGAGAATGTTTCCTTTCATGTGTGGTAACATTTTTAACCTGGTCTAACTCTTATTTTATGGAAAAATACCTATATTTATGGCAACACTGTTTGTCTATATTAAAATTACCAGAACTTTTTTTTATTTATTTGGGTACAGTACTATCTAGTCCAGCCACACTGAAAAATATAACATATAAAAAGCACCACTTTGGGGGTTACAGCTCATTGAATATTGCTATATTTCAGAAAGTAAAAAATTACGAAAAACACCCCTATTTGAAACAATGGAATATTCCAAGTAGGACAGACTGTTTGTTAAAACAACTGTATTTTTAGAAAGCTTAGATGTTGCCAATTATGTCGTGGAACTCTCAAGGTTTACTTCTATTCTTCCTTTATATGGTGAATCCTGAAACTTGTTATTTTTTTAGCCTTGTAAAAGTGCCGAAATAGTCTAAAACCGGTCATGTTTTGATGATTGTTGATGTTTTGGCCGTTGCTATGGTAACGAAGGTGCAGTGATGAAATAATTTTGATTTTTGTAGACTTTGACCAAAGTTGCATCCTGATATAAAGTAAGAAGAAATTCCATTTTTTGAAGTCTGCCAACTATTTTTGATTTTCTTTGATTGGTACGCAATACTACTCTTAATGTGATTGGCAAAGCTAAACGGCACATCTATTAAAAGTACAGTCAGAAGGGCACATGTTCCAGAATTGGTACTAATGATATATTGCGCTATTTCAGTTGAAATCCATGCACCCCATATGGAAGACATGGCCGTAATCTCCCACACAGGGAGTGAAGACATCAAATGGAGTCACTCATTCAGGTAACCCCATTTGAAAATCATATTCCCTGTGTGGGAGATTAAGGTCATGTCTTCCATAGGGGGTGTATGGATTTCAACTAGAATAGACCAAATTTGTGATGTGAATTCAGGAATGGATGTCAAAACAAACCCTTCTTAAAGATATGGGCCAAGTTCAAATCTCTTTTCGACCAAATTTTTTAATTAGTAACTACTTAACATACACAATAGCTCTATTACGTAACAACAGCACAATTTCGTAAGGCATTAATCTTATAATATGTCTCTTGTAATTTGCAGACAATAACATAAGCTTTGACTAAATTTGCCGACAATCACATGGTTTTGACGACAACAGTCAATTTTTGTCGACAAAATTATGTATTGGGGGTGTCAACCCCATACCCCCCTAGCGTTGCCCCTGATTAAGTGGTAATGTAACTGGAAACTGTCTGACAAAAACATATGTAACAAATTTGTATCAATACTTTAAATTTGTCTACCAAAATCCATTATTTACAATTCACAATCCTACCTATTTTATTTCTGTAAAGTGTCAGAATACTGCAATCTTTTTTAAGCCAAATATATATGTGACATGATCAAGGGGAATGAGTCGGATGTCGCTAATATTGTTTTTGAGATATTGGCCAAAATAGTGTTCAAATTCTTTTGTTTTATATTGCTTTCAGCCATTGATAAAATTGCTCATAACTTGGTAGCCAGATGTCCGATTTTGATGTGGTTTGCATCAAAATGTAGCATTCGTAAACTGCCAGAAAATTATGTAAAAAACTTCTAATTGAAAATTGCCGACATGTGACTCATTCCCTTTGATCATGTCACATATATGAGCTTCAAATGTAAAGTGCAAGAAACCTCCAAGGCTAGCGTAAAACCTCACACTAATGTCAGTCAATGTTATTATAAAGCCAGAGTACATTATCAAATATCAAGTTCTTGTGGCTGCTGACATATCACTCTCCATTACCATGCGAACATAATCCACATACCTATACTAGTGCATATCAAGGCTGAATTCATTTCAAATTGCTTCAAAGGGCAAAATATTCAAAGTGCATCCTCTTTACAAACTTATTTTTAGGAGCACATGTATTTTATTTGGTGTGGATAAGTTACTAACTTGTCACTTTTTTAATAAAGAGATTTTGCCTTCAAAACTTTCAAGTGACACAAATCCTGCCCTGCTTTCACAATTAAATGTCTTATAGCTACGTCTATAATCGTTCTGACCATAGTGATTAACTATTTATTATTAAAAATTGTAATAAATTAGATTAAAATTTTTTTTTTCATTACACCATGTATATTTGTGATAACAAGCCAGTTTCCAAAAATCACTATGTTTGCTTCTTTATGTTAATCAAACACCTAAAAGTCCTACAATGTAAATACAAAAATTCTTCTAAAGAAAACCAAAATTTAATCGCTTGTTTGACCATTTCACTTTTCATGGTCGTAAAGCATCATCAGAATATTGATTGATGATCGCTTCTTCCGGTTGGACATTTTGGTTTTCTTTGAAAGAATTTTTGTATTCATTTATCTTCAAACCTGATGAATCTATTCAGTGACATTTAATTCCTATTTGTAGAAGAAGTCACAATACAACAGCTTCAGCACAATGTCAAATTTGGGTGATGTCATATAGAATCAAAATGTTCAATTAAACTTAATACTCTGTGTCAGTGGCATAGCGTGGGTCATCCATCATATTGTGGGGGGGGGGGGGCACCAACCATGATTGGGGTGCACCGGGTCTAATTGGGGGGGCACAAGCCGTTTTTCCGCCATTTTCCTATGGGATTTTTAAAAATTTCAGATTGATTGATCTGCATGCTAGCCATAGGCTTCAACATAAAAAGTCCAAGATGTAAGATATTTTCTCAAAATATCAAGAGCTATCTTAAGAACCACTGAACCAATACTAGGCTTGTTTGTACTCATTTTAATGCATTTTTCATGCTGATTCCAAATATGGTCACAGAAATTTACAATTCTAAAATTTTTGAATTTTTAGAAAAAAATTGAAACTCGTCGTCTACAGTCGACACCCATGTGGAGAGACTTTTAAATAGCATACATGTCCCATCAGTATTTAAATTCTATGATAGTCACCTGTGTGTGTTCCTTTAGTTATAATCCATGCACCTGTTGTCCTGGCAGCTTTGCGTAGACCCTTACTAAACACTCTCTTCAATTTGGGTTGGATTTCAAAATTCTGCAGTCCTCCCTTGATGGAGATGAGTAGATTAGGTAGACCCAGGTTCCAATCCTGCGTGAGTAACTTGAGTATCTGCTCTGGGTTGGTCGTATCTGATAACCTGATGTACTGTAAAAGACATAGTCAAATTATTTACCTTACTTAGATGTACTCTAAACTGTTTTATCTGAGAAGTTGAAAGCACATTTTTTCCCATTTGAATACCTATAGACCACTTCACATGTGAAGTCATTGTCTGGCAGTCTGCGTGTCAATATGGCAATTTCCAATTTTCGTAGTTTGCTCAGGGCACATGCATTTTAAATCACCCACCACATTTCATATAGTACAATAAAGCCATTGAACAGTGTAGCGGTTCATTCAAGCATATCGATAGACCAGTCCCTCGTCTTTGTTGATAAACAATGATGTCAAGTGGTCTATAGACAGTGATGTAGCCAACAGCCATGACAGAATTTCCACCTGTGGAACATCTTGCCCCCTCCACTGGTGGGATTTTTTTTGCCCAATTTTATGATTTTATCACATATTTTCCTGCTTGAAAGTTGCATTGGCCCTCTTTGCCCCCCTCTGGAATATACTAGCTACACTACTGAAGTGAGCAGAGCAAACACAGAAGCAGGCATTCAGAATGGCTAACTAACTTCAGCACCTCATTAACACTTAAAAAGTGCATAACTGTCCTTGCAGACACTGTGTATACTGGAAAAGGGTAGCATGAGCCTCTGAGGTACATATTACGCATATATTGTACATGCTAGTCAGTCACCCAATCTTTGGTCAAGCGGCTCCTCTCGAGCCTAAACTGTTACGAGTCAATAAGATGCTTTCAGTATACCAGAAGCACATACCTCTGTTGCCCCACTTAGGTGTATATGCGCCAGCAAACCCCTACACATGTCATAGCAATGAATTATTTGATTGGCCCACCAGAGAACTTCTTTAAAGCCATATAATGTACAATCTTTTGTACAATTTTTTTTCAAACCTGATTTTATGGCATATTTAAATTTTTACACTCCTCGTTAGAAGTTCAAAATATCCTTTGGCATTTCTTTCCTTTCATTTTACCTCTTTATTTTGTTAAAATGGATAAAACCCTTCCTGATAATTATTACTACATGTACATGTATTAATTTGGCAAAGAATAACAACATTAAAATGTGACGGAAATCGGCTATTGTTCACACTGCATTTTATAATTTAAATTTTTTTATACTGATATTCTGACAGGAACTGGCTTCCTACACAGTCCAATGCTGTAGTGTAAACGTAGAAATGTTCACACAATTAATTTTTTGCACTTTGCCAACTGCTTCAGTTGCTTTTAAATTCATCATTAAGTCTAAGCATCCTTATTACAGCGACCATACACAGAAAAGAATTTGTACCATGTTATTTTCACAATGAGCTGCTTGGAATGTAAATAGAGCGAAAAAAATGTGGCCCAAAAATTTACACTTTTCCAGTCCTCTGAATACACTGTTGTTTTGATTCAAGTTTAAGGCTCACAGTTGTCAAGTGTCATTATGTCTGTAAGTTGGGAGCATAGTAAAGTTTGTTTGGCTTATAATAAGCGAAAATTGTTCAGTTTTTGTTACTGCGCGCAATGCGCCAATGAAGTCTGAACTCATGCTCACGTAAATTCACATAAGCATGTGCCAGTCATGCTACACGCAGCTAGCATTAAGTGCTGCGCCCAACTCACTGCATGCACGCCATTCTATACCAATACACAGATGTTATGAGATTTATTTTTTTCGCCTATTATAAGCCGAACAAACTTTAGTGGCATGTATGTAGTTATGAATGATTTTCAACTCCCTCAATATTTCCACATCAAGAATAATTCTTGATCATTAGTTGAAGTACATTTATGTAATACAGGATTTCCCCACTTCACAACTACATGACTCACCAGTATGACCATCATAAGTATGTGAGAAAGAGACAGTATGCATGCTTTCTGAATAAGGAATCAAAATACTGATATAAGTGAATTTCAAGCCTCAAGGATTTTCTGTGTACCCATGATAGATCTGGGGTTCCTGGAGGTAACCCTTACCGGGACAAGTAAAGAGATACCCCTATAGCGGGGCCCGATTTCTATAAAAACATACCCCTAACAGGACCAGTTTGCACTAGGTGAAAGTCCTCCCTATAAGACCAAGTGCACGAATATGACAATTATCATACAAGAAATGACTTTTGAAAGTCAAAAAGTCACATTTTTTTCTATTTATTTATCCAAAATTCCAAAAAATAAGGTATGTGGGCACGGAATCAGAAAATTTGATACCCCTTTAGAAGAGGATAGTGAATTTGATACCCCTAGTGGGAGTCTCCAGACTAGTGCTAGTCTCGCTTTTTTCAGATCGAGCATGGGTACCTGGCCAGAATTCAAGTACGCCTCCCCTCAGATTTCAAGATAGATCCTGTCAAAACATCAGTACTTTCAAGTGAATATTCAAGACCTTGAAATACTATATTACACACAATTTCGCATCAAAATACTGAGGAAATTATTTTCGTGTTGTATGTCTATTTCATCCTACCTTGCTATATTCTACTATGAAGCTACAAATGTCAACTACCTTGCATGTCCTTTATAGATAATGTACTCTATTTTCCCTTAAAGCATATATTATTCACTCTCTTCAAATCCTCTAAAGCAGGAGGTAAAAAATCAATCCCTCTAATGCAGGGCACCTTAGTTATCGCAAGGGCATTTTATAATTCAAAGCACCAGCACTAATTAGTGATCTATTGAATGTATGTTTGCAAAATACCATACTGAGCAAATTTTATCAAATAATTTAGGTGCATTTCTTATTTGTAGCAGTTTTTTTTAAAACAAAGTGTTATAATATAAATTTATGGAGATAGTAGCTATTGAGGATACTATAACCACAATTTTTAATCAGTTTTAGGCTGCTAGCCAAAAAACATACTTTTTATTTTCTTTTTTTGCACATCATGTTGGTAGAGTGTCCTAAATGCAATGTCCTCATAAATGTAATGTCTATACATTAAAGGTGAGGTGTTTCCAACTGATGAGTCGCGACTCTCCTCAGCTCAAATTTTGATATGATCTTTGGAATAAGTAAAGATAATTTCATTACATACTTAATTTTATGTATAAAATATTATATTTATGTTTGCAAATTTCAAAAAAAGAAGCTTAATTTTTTTTGAGCTGTAAGGCTTTTATTAAAAACAACAGAGAAACCGAGTATTTTATTGCCAAAAAAGGGGGAAAACTTTCTGCCCATTTCAAAAAATGGAGGTTTGATTTTTAATTTTTCTTTTGGTACCACGCATGTAAGTACATGTACTGTATCTTATTTGATTTTTAAAGACTGGTTTTCAGATAACATGATTTTTTGAGTATGCTCTTGTATTTTGTTTAAGTTTAAAATGTAGTAACACTTTGTAATTAATGCTGCGTTTGTAATTCTTTGTGATTTTTGTGATTTTTCTTAATTGTTCTTTTGTATATAAAAACAAAAAATAAAAGCACTGGCACCGAAGTATGTGCTCAGTGGAAAAGAGAAAAAAAAATGTGGGGTTGATTACCACAACTACCGACGAATAAGGTGGTTCATGTGACAACATTTAACACTGTGACGTGAGTGGTCTAACTTTCAAGAAATTGACCCATATTCCTAAGCGGTTTGGTACCCCTGCTTTACGTTCATCCTTGGAAATGATATTTAGGTATGGTATTGAAGCAACTTGATATGTTTCTAGGACGTGGTGGTGGGTTCAAACCCCTCTTACCTTTGCTTTGTTGCCAGGCCCTGCACCTTCAAATGCTTGCACTCAATAGGCATCTGTTTGGAACTGCCGAGTGTGGAACCTGCTATCCCATGTTTAAGGATATACAGGTAGCAGGTTCAAATCCATCTTACCTTTGCTTTGTTGCCATGCCCTGCCCCTTGAAACTCAAGTACTCCATAGGCGTCTGTTGGGAGCTGCCGAGTGTGAAACCTGCTATCCCATGTTTTCGGTGCTGCTGATTGGATGTGGCTGGTCTGGTTCAACTCGGAATGAAGCGATATACTCCGCCCACACCCACACCTGTAATTATGGAGTAGATGAAAGTTAGTTAAGCTTAGACAGTTAAGCTTAGCAAAGGCAGTCTTGAATATTGCAGCATATGCGAGTAGATGATACATTATGCACTGTCAATCAATTCATTTTTAGCATTAGTTAAAAGTGAGTTATTGGTTAGTATAAAAGCATACAAATTGAGAAGTATTTGTTAAAATGGCCGCTAATCTTCGCAGGTGATTAGAGATGAAAGATATGCGAGTATGCATGTATTTCCCCCACTAGGAAATGAAGCAAAGAAAGAAGGGGAGCAAGAGCAGGAAGCTGAGAAATGACAAGGGATAAGGAGGAGAGAATGTGACAGGCAGAAGGAACTGAAGCTGGCAGATACTGTAGAATTACATCTACAAGCATATACCTGTATGCCTCTAAATGAGTGGGTTTTTTTGTGACAAGAGATGACAGGAAGACACCCTCCACACAAACTTTATTTAGACTTTAAGCAACTATATTAATGATACATGAGGCTGTACAAACATGTATTATTGTTTACTGTAACACCAATTTGTAATGTTTTTTGTGGAGGGTGTCTACTTTCCATAAAAAAAACTCTCATTTAGAAGCATACATGTATATGCTTGTATATGGAAATCTACGGTATGGCAAATTACATAATACCAAAGAAACTACCTAATTCCCCTAATGCAATTTTGTCCTTAACCCAGAGAGACTTATAGCAGTCAATTTCGAGTTCACTCATTTTATACCATTTTGTCCCGATCATTATTAATGAAAGATCAATTTCTAAAAGACAATTTAGACACAAATATTTCAGACCCACACTTGAGGGTGGCTTCAACTGGATAGGGGGGTCTTACAAAATGTGGGATGTGGGGATGTGCCTGCTGGAGTTCAAAGACAACTATCTCTATAGAGAAAATGTTATGACCAAGGACAAGTGAGTTGCGCAGAACTTTTTTTCCATGCGATTGGCTATTTTTTTTCCTATGGGCAGAGATACATGATTTGCACTGAAAAAAAGTTCAGCGCAATATCCGCGCAATAAGCCTTTTTTTTTTGTGCAAATTACTTGTCCCTGGTTATGCAATTTTGGTGCATTTGCCCCATTGTCTCTGCTGATACCTACAGAAAAAGGGCATATGAGGGCAGGGCCGTAGCAAGCGGGGCGGCCGGGGATGCCATGGCCGCCCCACTTTTTTGATAAATTTGTTATGGTTTCTTTTATATCTGTATTTCAATTTGGAATTTGGCCACCCTACATATTTCAACCTTGCTACGGCCCTGTGTAAGGGACATCGCTGTACCAAAATGTCGCCCAAAACCAGGGCACATAGCATTACACACGTACCATCAAACAAAATGTACCCCATCAACTCGCACTATTTCTGACAAAATCAACACCAAATACAGAGCAGTATCATCACTTTTGCACAGTCATACCATGTATACAGTTATAGTACAAAGCAAATGAACAGGCTGCATACCTATGGGAGATGGCATATATAACACTATGATCAATTCCACACTACAATCAACAGGCATTATGAATATATACACAAGACAGGTGTTACACTAGGTTGGATAATGGGGCACATGCTTTCACAATGTTGGTTCATTTGTACATCTGTAGTATAGAATCATTATGAAGTCACAGATTTCAGTAAAACATTCCAGTTAGTATACTAGTAGTGACAAGTGCATCAAAATATTTGGTGCAGATCAGTGTGTTAATGGGTTATTCGGATTATTCCAGTTGAAATCCATACACCCCCTATGGAAGACATGATCTTCATCTTCCATGCAGGGAGTGTGAATTTCAATTGGGGTTACCCCTTACATTTGTATGTGTATTCTGTAGTATAGAATATTATATGAAGTCACAGATTTAAGTAAAACATATTTGGTGTAGATCAGTGCCTTTTATGGGTGATTCCAGTTGAAATCCATACACCCCCTATGGAAGACATGATCTTAATCTTCCATGCAGGGAGTGTGAATTTCAAATGGGGTTACCCTTTACATGAAATTAGGTTAGGCTAAAGTTAAGAATTCTCCAGCGTTGCAGAAATTCCATGAAAATCATGGAATTGGAGGTAAAGCGGAAAACGCATTTCTGAGAAAAAACCCAAAAAATAATAAGCAAAAATGACCTAGAAAAAGAAATAAAATGCAATTGAAAAGAAATAAATAAAATACTAAATGAAATGGGTCTTCAAAATTCATCAAAATAAAGTAAAATCCATCATAGATTTACCGTACAACGCCTGTCCTACCTCCCATTGCAGCCATGATACCCAATCACCCATCCTAACTTTGCAACATCGCAATGATTCTTGTGAAATTTTATTAAATGTGCTAAAATTACAAAGCGGAGAAAAGCGGAATTTAGCATTTGTAAAGCAGAAAATTCTTGGCTTTAGGTTAGGTTACTGTCTCAATTAAATCACATGAATACCATATGTGCATCAAAAAGTAATGGCTGCCAGATATTTTTCAGTGCACTCCCATTTCTATGTCATGATTTGCAACATCGAAATTTGCTCTTCAGAACATACTTTATGAAGCACCACTAAAAATGGGGCGTGTTTGCTTAAGCCCCTGCTGCAGCCAGAATAGAGTCATCTGTTAGCAAAACTTGATGATGAAAAGCAACAAGGGTCCAAAAACAAATCACTATGTTGTCACCTCATCCTGCCAATACAACAGAATTGGACCGTCTCTGTACATATTAGATATTAAAAGCACGGTGAATCTTGAGGATCCAAATGTCAAGATGTTTGAAGTAGGTGTGTATACCTAGCAGTTAGTACTTAACCAAGTAATCAGGACAATTGTGTTGATCTTAACAGGCATACTTGTGAAAATTTAGTTCAAATGAATACAGATAAATACAACTTGTAGTAGTACAATAAGCCTGTCTTTTATAACTATATCCACCCATTGCACGGTTCCGTCTTAATATGCAGGGACTGCCTTTTCAGGAGAGCGAGAGCAATCCCTCTCTACTGATCTCCTAAATCTGATATAGGAGAGTTTTAGCTCTCCTTATTTAACCATTCTCTCCTTACATTCTATTGTAAATGCCCTAAACTCTCCTTGAAGGCTCCAGCTATTTAATGCTCTCCTGCAAATTCCAAAAGACTGTCTCTGAATATACGAGGAGAGCCTCGATCTGGCAGCATACATGAATGGGAATTGAACCAGTTATATATAACATTCTTGTTTTCATTCCTATTGGCACTTCAAGGGTCTCCTTGCATATGGCAGAACAATGCAATGGGCACATTGGTAACAGAAGGTTACCTGGGCATAGATTTGTTGTACAAATTGAGTGAATGAAACTTAGAACCCAGCAGTACTAAATTGATAAATCGATGTCCGAAACACTTCAATGAAGCACTTGAGTACAAGCCTCACAATGTGGGATCCAGTCTAGGGGTGGGTGATTACATTAGCCACCCCTAGGTCAAAGAGTGGAGGCGGTGGATATCCTATGCATGGCAAAGTAATAATGTACATATACACTGTATATCCCCCTCCATGAGCAAGCAGACAAATATCACAGAGTTTTTCTGGTCTTCTTCAATGTGAGCATAGACCATACAGGTTATCATACGAGGCATTGCAGGACAGATAACTACTACTACATAATCTATCTGTACTGTATTTGTGGCAATAGACTCTTGGCTGATCCAAGTCCACTGAATCTTAGATGATCAAACAGGTACACATGAATCCATACCAATCTGGTTCAACTTGTGCAATATGAATACCTTAAAGACAATTGATATACATCTTACAGAGTGTTTGTGAAGTGTTATAAAGAGGCGTTCAATGTATCATTAGTGTGAAAGACTGAATGGTTTTAAATTACAGTGTAGGTAAGAACATGGTAAAGCAACATTCTGTTATTAATTGTTAAATATGATGCATCAAGAACATGGTAAAGCAACTATTCTGTTGTTAATTGTTAAATATGATGCATCAAGAACATGGTAAAGCAACTATTCTGTTGTTAATTGAATACATGAATACAAAGTCCATACGAAGTTATTTTGAGAGAAAAACCCGTGTATCATTTTAATTCCTTCAGTTAGATTTACCTGGTCAATATGGTAAGTTTTACGTACAAATGAGTGGATTAACCTGTATTAGGTATGACGATTAGCATTTCAGGGACTTCGTGGGGTTCATTTTAAATTTTGGACTTTTTGGTTTTTTGAATCATATACAAAGACAACAATGTTAGAATGAGATTACCACTAGTAAGATAATACAAAATAAAGCACACAGGTATGTATAATGTTGATAAGCATTCTGCCATGTAATATAAACCACACACTTTCCTTTATTAAACCCATTTTTTGTTCAAAAGTCATTCTCTAGCAATGAATGTGTTACAAGTGGACTTTTATACATACTGGATTTCAATCAATGTGTTACAAGACTCAAATCATGGAATTGGGTGATTCTTTCATACATGCTATTTTTCACATGCCCAATAGACACAGAGAATGAATTTGAGTTGTTCTTTCATGCATATGACAGGCCTAAGTATAGCAACAATTTCCCATGCTTAACTCAATTTGGCCAAAGTATGGACTTAGGTGGCTTTTGTATTCATATATTCAATTGTTAAATATGATGCATCAAGAACATGGTAAAGCAACTATTCTGTTGTTAATTGTTAAATATGATGCATCAAGAACATGGTAAAGCAACTATTCTGTTGTTAATTGTTAAATATGGTGCATCAAGAACATGGTAAAGCAACTATTCTGTTGTTAATTGTTAAATATGATGCATCAAGAACATGGTAAAGCAACTATTCTGTTGTTAATTGTTTAATATGATGCATCAAGAACATGGTAAAGCAACTATTCTGTTGTTAATTGTTAAATATGATGCATCAAGAACATGGTAAAGCAACTATTCTGTAGTGTATGGGTATCTTGTCTTGAGCAAGTGTTTTTAAAAGAAGTGTGAATCCACGAGTCCTCTCCCATATCGATTGTGCAATGTATCAATGATGAAACAGGTACCGTACTAGTGACATAATGTGCTATTCAAGTTGAAATTCACACACCCCCTACGGAAGATATGACTTTAATCTTCCATATTGGGAGAGTGAATTTCAATTGGGGTTACCTGAAAGAGTTGACTCCATTTGAAATCTACTCCCCCTGTGTGGGAGATGAAGGTCATGTCATGCATTGGGGTGTATGATTTGCGCAACTGAAATAGTCCAATGTCCTGGCAAGGCTTCCTAATAGTCACACTATATAGTATAATCTTCTATCATAATATGATAATTTAACTATGTGCATATTAACAGAGTTAAGTGCCTCCAACCCCTACCTATTAAATTATTAAATATACTATGTATTCAGGACTAAGGCACAACCAATAATCGGATTGGGATACGAATCGGCCTGATATATATATGCGTCATCAGTAAAATATTGAATTGGCAGGAATTAGTTTACCGATAATGCTTACCGATATCATATGAAAGAAGCAACAACAGAGAGGGTTTTTTTAAATTTTGG
The DNA here is from genome assembly GCF_039555335.1 of Amphiura filiformis. Taxonomy (NCBI): domain Eukaryota; kingdom Metazoa; phylum Echinodermata; class Ophiuroidea; order Amphilepidida; family Amphiuridae; genus Amphiura; species Amphiura filiformis. The sequence continues at coordinate 49,566,026 of NC_092635.1, forward strand.
CATTAAAATGCCAAAATTTGTCGTTTTACATAAGAGTCTACTCCATCCTCACAGGGTGTGCTATTTTGTCAGGGGATTGATAAATAAAATATCAGATCGGATATCGGCCAATTTTACCGGATATCGGATCGGTGACCACAACTAATTTGGGTTGAGCCTTTATATTCGGAACATACATGTAAAAACACTGCACTATGATTGATTGAGACTTGCCTGCTTTGACTGACCAACCCAACATACTTATTTCCTTAAAGCAATGTACATAAAACATGAAATTTGTAATACACCTCTGATGGGAGTGCAATAACCATGGTAACACAAGTTTGTGTAATGATGATGATGATGATACAGTGCCACGTGCTTAACATGTACTACCTCTCTTGTCGTTCATGAGCCCTATGTGCAGAATTCTCCCGTTCATAATGAAGTGACTTTTTCCTGAAATTTCACCCAAAAAAAATGATATTTTGTCATGTCAGAGCAAGAACACTGTATGTGTTCAGACTCAGACATGATAATTGATATACATATTTTTAGTTTAGATACATGTATGTGTACACCCCTTCCATGGCCCATACCATAATGGGAATCGCATCAAATGAATTGGCCACTTTATACTGATGCCAAAACTTAATTCTAATTCTCCTATAAACTCCAATTTGTTCAGATCTTAGAAAATTAACCCTAACCGTGCCCATGGTTTTTTGCTATCGGAAGGGAAAGAAGAAACGCATACCACGTAGCAGATCACTAGCCTCTAGCCACGGGGGTTACGCTGGCCTGTCCAGCGGTTCCCCAAGTATATATGTTTGCATCAACGCATCACATGGAATGCATGCATGAGAAGTGGTTTTAATAGTGAGCTTTAGTGAGCTCTGATTGGGTTAGGGTTAAGGTACAAATAATTCCCAAGTTTTGGGAATATGTCCCGGGGGTCACTCCCATTGTGGCCTGTACACCATCCGCGATAATGAAAGCGCGTAAAAGGGTCGTTTTTAGGTGGGTAGGCACGATACGCTGCGTATATCGCGTTTAGGGTGTCAAAAACATGAAAAATTGGAAAAAAGGGTAGCAAAATTGCAATTGCTAAATACGCGGAAATGAAATTTAGGGTATGAAATTTGATGTTAGCAATGAAATCCCTGTTTCAGGGTGTCATTTTAGCCAAGGGTTAAATCCTTGTTTAGGGTGCTTTTTAAAAGTTGATTATCGCGAATGGTGTACAGGCCTCAATGGGAGTGACCCCCCCCCCCCCTGGGAATATGTCAAATGTAATGTACACTTTAAAATAAAATCAGATCAAGATTTCAGAACAAAATATTTATCCTGCAAGCTCCACCGAAATGATCAATTTGATCTTAGCAGCTCATGTTTATTTCATATTTCATATGGCAAGTCAATTAAGTTGTTCTGTCTACTTCTAGACGTGTTATCCCACATTTCCTTTGACAGCCTCACTTCCACAATAATACACATTAACCTTCCTTTAAAATGTCAGATTCTGTCTCTATTAACTTGCTTTCAGGTTTATCATTTGCTCAGTTTATTTGCAAAATCTGATTTTTGTATTATTATTAATTTATGGGTGTTCTTATTTGGCAAGTCACTTTTTGTCTCTCAAAATAGGCAATGGGCTATTCCAGAAATTAACGGCACCTACCCTAAAGAAGACATGGGATTCCCAATAAGTTTGAGTTTTCCCATGTCTTCTTTAGGGGTAAAATAAAAAGCCGTCCTCAGCAATTGCGAGCACCAACATGTGAGGGGGGTATACACCCCCCCCCACACACACACACACCTTTGAACATGAGAGTCTGTGATCATTATTTTTAGAATCCAATTAAATATTCATAGCTGATTGATCATTGATTATCGGTTATCGACTATCGATTAACACCATCTCAAACGCTGCTTACCAGCGTGCTAAGGTAAGACTGTGATGAAATCCATAGGCATGATACTCTATGCACTACTGCTGGCTATGATCTGACCTCATTGTTTACGAGGTCAGATCTTAAAAAAGATTAAGATTTTCCCATGTCTTCTTTAGGGGGAGAGCCAAAAAATATCTGGATGCGCCCAATGAGGCAGAGCTGTGACTGTGAAACTTGGCTGGTTATCGCTTATGTAAGTCTGATAACAAAACACAATATATATGCACCACAAATTATAGACGCATGGGAGCTGCCATTGGGATACGTACGAGACAGCTTGATAAAATGGCAGCCTTCATAGCTTTTATCCACTGCTGAACTGACTGACAACTCCCATATTTAATACTCCCTGGATAAGGGTCCTCTTCCCTCCAGGGTTGCCAAAATTTTTTAGCCTGAATCGTGAGTCAAATAATCGAAAAGGCACCCAATTTTTCTCGTAACCATTGGTTCCTATGAGACAGGAAACAACCGAAAGTCACTGGAACCAATGTTGAAAAGTAGCCCAATTTTTTTCTTAATCATTAATTTCTATGGGCCAGGAAATTGTTATCGTGTGTATGGCAACCCTTCCCTCTGCCAACCCCTGGCCTCCAAAACCAATGATGAACACTCAAAAGATGCTTAACCTCATCTCAGAGCAGACACCACAATATGCATGCATCAGCCTCACACTTGTTGATGTTAAATCTATACAACATGTACATTCACACCACGAGTCAAACTCTATACACACACATACAGGCAGTATGTCTGCACTTGACAAAATAAATATTTATAGTCTGTCTAAAATAGGACATTTTGTAATCAAAATCCATTTGATGTTATAGGTTGCAAGTGATTGATACAGAATACCTGAATATTCTGCATTTTCTATGTACACACACTGATGATGAGTATATATATACGGACCCGATGACTATTGACTAGACAATATGGCAACAGGTACAGAGATAATGATTAAGACTTTGCAGATACAGGCCGAGTTACAATAATCTGTACGCAACAAGGGATATCACAGATTTCGAGTCAAACATCGTTGCCACTAATTTTGTTTTATGAAGACCATACATAATCAATTTAAATTTTAGAGTGAGGTAACATCATATTGGCATGGCAAATGGATCATATTATCGTGCTACCTACCACTGACATATCATTGTAATCTTACGCATGTAAAATACAAACTCCTCAAAAATGTGTCAACTTTTCAATTAACACATGCGTAAGTCATATACACTTATGTTATAAATGTACTTGTTTTTACCAATCAGAAAGAGCTTGAAATTCAACCTATAGTTTTCACCAAATATCCCATCAACATACCTTCAACTTTAATTAGTGTGAAAGAGCTGATGAAAAATATCAGATCCAGTCATTTTCACAATACGTGCCATTTTGTCAAAATAAACATGTTATTGAAACTTCCATTCAATGGTTTTTCGTGTTAAAATTAGGAGCACGTTGCAAAATCAAAATAAGGACATTCAAAATATTTTCTCAGATCTGCTGCTGCAATAGATTATTGAAGTATCAAGTGACATGCTAGTAAGTTACCTTTAACAAAAAATTCCAATTTTGACTTGCATTTCATCCTTTCACTAAATGACCTCAAAAATGACCGACTTAAAAACACCCGGGGAGCTAAATTAATAGGATAAATACAGACATGTGCATTTATAAGCATAAGTAACAACTCCATACGTGTGCAACTTCAGTTTTGGTGTGCTTTCCATGAAAGAGCCTTTCTTGAAAACTATATTATAATGTTTAGTGATACAAATATGAGAGTTTCATAAAAAACAAGGAATGTATCCTTGCCTGTTACTGGCTGCCATCATAAAATGTAGTCATATGAAATGATTTGAATACCTTTTTTTGTCAGAACCCAGATAGGCTGAAACTTTTATTATTAACATGATTTTTCCCATATTGGGTGTAGATCCTTTCAACTCACCATTTTAGTCTGTTGTTTCACAATATGCACCCCATTTTGACACTACTATTACATGTACCCAACTTTATTGCTAAAATTTCACCCGCATTGTAAAGTCATATATTTTGTACTTTCAAATGATGAGCTTTCATATATGAACCCTGATCAAATTTCCCACTTTCAATAATGGCATTTTTTTAACTTGTCTGTCGACGCACAGAATACAAAAATCAATTAAAAATGAGACAAAAATCCTCAGTTCTTATCAATGACGAAGAATGACTAGGCAAATTATCTATACTGACATATGCACTAAGGTCTGAAACAAGTTCGTCTGTCAAGATGAACTTCTTTCACTACATTTGTTTGTGCATCCATAGAATATCCTTTGCATATTTTGGGTACACAAACTCACCCCTACATGAGGTCAATTTTAAGCCATACTTGTTGAATGGAGGTTACTGAACTGTGCCATGAGACATGAAGCTGTTTTGGCTCATTGGGAAGGCAGTTTCAATTTGATTGTTAAGATTGAGAGGATAAAGCTCCGATATAATGGAAAGCGTAAGTAGGTTAGTAAATTACATGGTGCATAAAATGTGTCCCCGCCAGAAGGGTGAATCTTGAACCACAATGCAGGACACTGTGAAATTTGTAGCTTAAAAATAGTCTAAATTAAATGAAGAAATAAAAATTATCCCATTTAGAGGCTTTTGTGGTTCGTAAAAATAAATAAATAAAAAAATAGAAAAAAAAATAATTTGTATGCGACCGTATTGTGGAAGATTTTGGAATTCAAACCATATTCAACAGTTTATTACGGTACTTCAGATCCAACCATTTTCATCCATAAAAACTGGAAAAGGTGTGGAAGATTTTGGAATTCCAAATAAAGATTACGTTATTTCAGGCCAAATTGTGCAAAATTGAAATTGGTTTGATAAATTTCAACAATTTTCAGATGCAATTTCACATAAACCTAGCAAATATTTCCTGCTGAATTGGCCATAAAGTGCAACTGGTATTGAGATGGCACCGAAATATTCCAGAGGGGGTGATGATTTTAAATTGAATAGCCCATCCCACATATCATGTGCATGCAACCTACTACAATGTATATCACAACAAAGTATAGTGGAAATGTGTGTGTAGGTATCGCAATACAAACGTAAGTAATTATTACAAGGTATTGGATATCATGGGACTACATACATTTATCAATACAAGGAATATTATTACAATTTCAAAACCACTTCAGTGCATGGTACAGAGTAGCAAAAAAGGATTCCTAAAAAAGATGCCTATGGTGTAGAATGCTACTATAAATCACTTCCCATGTGTTTCTTTTGTGGTTTCTTCATAAATCTCGGTTCTAGTGTTTAGACTTCCACAATGATATTTGCAATTAATTAAATACATGAAAGTCACCTCCTCCCAGATCAAAAAGAAGGAAATAGGAACCAAGAAATCAATTTTCATGAGGCCATATTTGTGTGTTCATAATGAAACATTTGTATCTTCGATTTTGTCATTGTATGCAATAAACATGCCAAAATGTATGCACATTGACTTCTTTCAACAGTAGCATGCTATCTGCTGAAGATAGCTTTGAGGTGTATTTTCTACAAATGTTTGTTTTTACTCAGTTTGTGCATTGAACTTTTCAACAGTATTGTGCATCTTCTGGAGGTAGATTTGTGGTACATTTTCAATGTTTGCTTGTTTGTACATTAACTTTTTTTTGAAAAGTATTGTGCTATCTACTGAAGATAGTTCTATGGTGTCTTTTCTACAAATATTTGTTAGCTTGTTTGTTTTTTACATCAGTTTGTGAATTGACCTTTTTCAACAATTATTGTGCTATCTACTGAAGATCGTTCTATGGTACATTTCTATGTTTGTTTGATATTAGTAGGTTGTTTGTGCATTAACTTTTATTCCACAGTATTGTGCTATCTACTGAAGATAGTTCTGTTGTATATTTTCTACAAACATTTGTTTGTTTTAGTCGCTTTGTTTGTGCTATCTGCTGATGATAGTTCTGTGATACAATATCTAAAATGTTTATTTGTACTTATTCGGTTTGTTTGTGTGTTGTCTTTTTTCTTTCAAAAGTATCATGCTATGTACTTAAGATATCTCTATCATACATTTTCTACCAATGTTTGTTTATAGTGGGTTTGTTTGTGCATTTTCTTCTTCAACAATATTGTGCTATCTACTGAAGATAGTTCTGTCATACATATTTTCTACAAATTGTAAGTTGGTTTGATTTGAAGAATCCACTTCTCATTATCAAAAAATGCATTTCAGAATCACCTGCAAGAATTGCCTAGCTTGTCATCCAACATTCTTATTATCAAAAAATGAATTTCATAATCACCTGCAAGAATTGCCTTAGAATTTGCCATCCAACATTTTCATACATATCTTTATATCATCTTGATCATGGCCCTGGGATCAACAACAAAACGCTTTGTAGTGAAAACCCTGACATTGCATAATTTGGCAGTCATGTCCGACTCTCTGCATGCTATCCACCCAAGCTTTCATCATATAGATTATTCATATATGCCACCATTTGTGACATGATAAATTTAGTGTCATAAACTGAACAATCTAGGAATTAAATTTTATACTGCTAAAAAAAAATGAAAATTTTCATGCCACATTAATATTCATGGTTTCGCACTACCGAAAATATTTTAAGTGTAAAAAATATGAAATTAATAAAATCAAAAATCTGTAAAAATGTTTTAAATTGTAGCAATATGAAAAATAAACACCCAAAAATTTGATAATACCGTATCGTACTCCATAAATGTGGAAATTTTTGTGGAACAGCTACCATAAAAATAAAAGGTGCGAATATGTTCTGTTATGTATTGGTCAATATAACTTAAAACTGCGGATTTAAAAACATGAAGTAGTTCCAAAATCTGCAAATCGCAAACAAAAATACACGCCAAATTACCACTTTTACAGTATAATGAATCTGCCTCACATCATGTAGTGACCCGTAATGATGGGCTGACAAGCTGTGCGAATAGCCATTTATTTTGGCTATTAGTTGGCTTACAAGTGTTAGTATCATGTAGTTACTAGGCATCGCTTGGTTGGTCATCAGTAGCTTGTAGTGTCAGTTTAATTGAGATAAAACGGCTCTATATTTGCGAGACAGGATATGTCAAGTGGGATTTCAATGACCAAGTGTCAACATCTTTCACAAAAAACAACTTGTTAGGTATTATCATCCAGTGTTAACTCCAAGGCCATTTGTGTCACCACCTTTGCATGTAAAAATGAGATTTCTCATCAGTGAGACTTATACAATTATGCAGGGATGTAAGTGGGACTGAATTAAAAAACCTGAAGATCTGGAAAATATCTGGAAAAAGCTTGTGAATTTGGGCTAAAAACAGGCTGAAAATAAATAAAAGTGTTGAAATTTGGAAAAAACAAAATCTGCAATTCTAGATTAATCTTGAAAACTTGCATCCGTGACAATTATATGTACCGTACCGAGGTATTTTCAGAAATTGTATAAAAAAAACATTTTAAGAGTTTTTTTCGGTTTTTGAGTTTCATGGTTGAAAAAAATTGTTTGTTTTTTTAAATGGAGGTGGTCAAAATTTTTTGTATTGTGCTTTGTACCTCGCATTGAGGCCTGTATACCAAAATAATCCAATTCCCAATGATATTCGAAGAAATACGCATTTCACGACGGTCCATTGAAGGTATGTGTGGTATACCACAATTGGGGATGAGGCTATCACTTTTTTCATTTACCTTTGACCTTTTAATGTGTTGGGTACAGAAACTTATGCTCAACAACTTAAGGTCAAATTTGGAGCTATGTTGGTTAAATGGAGGTTAACAACGAACTTTGTCCTTGAAAATGAGACCATTACACTTACAGACACTCACCGTTAAATTCAATTTGAGGGAAACAAACCACTGACAATCCTACAATGTGAGAAAGTGATCTTTCCCACCAGTGCAAGTAATTCAATTCCTAATGTTTCCTGTGTACTATTTCACATTCATTCTGATATGTCATAGAAAGTAACACTTGCCATGGCCACTCAGGCTTTGATAGTTTTGTTTATTTATCACTATTTCAGCTTTTCTGCATCGTGTTTAGTCAAGAATATTGCAAATTCATGTGTAATTTGTAACAAAACTTATTATTTTAATACATACCAACATCCACTTGAAAAGTCAAATCTTAGAACAAATTAACAAGCCCTACAATATCAACACGTCCTCGCAAAATTGTGAGTTGTGTTAAATCACACTCCTAGCGAAAGTCGTAATATTGTGAGCTGCGCACAGGACAATGGCAGCCATGTTGAATATGCGGCTAAGGGAAAACGTACAATTATTTCATAAACATTTCAAGTGATTATTCCTCATAAAACAGTCTTGAAATTTGCATTTTTGATAATTATTACCATTTTTATGCCATGATGGCAATCAATGGGCTATTCTATTTCAAATCCACACTCCCCCTGTGGAAGATTTCCACAGAGGGAGTATGAGTTTTGAATAGAATAGACAATTGGATAGCTTCCACTTGAAATACTCACTCCAGTTATGGAAGATATAGGTGAAGCCATAATACAGGTGGAGTATGGGTTCCAAAATGATTAATTCTGACCAACATACTTCCATACCTGCCAACCCTAAAACCTCACAAATAGGGACAAATGGGAGAAAAAAATCTGAAAATAGGGACATTCATGAATTTCCTATAAATTACTATAGTCATATTTTTGCAAAAATAGGGACACATGGTAAAAATGCTCTCTTTTATGCTATTTGTTGCAGTAATAATACAAGTAGGGTATGTACTCCCCCTGTGGAAGATATTTCCAAAATCTTCCACAGGGGTAGTGTGGATTTCAACTGGAATAGCCCAATGCATCTTGTGATGTGCAGGGAAGGAAAATCCCCATCTGTAGGTTGTGTGTAGGAAGTGTCTTAACTTCCTACACACAGATGCTTTTAAAGCGTCATTTTGATTATACTTTTATTATGACTTGAAAGATCCCCGTTTCTATGGTTTAGTTCCGTCATAGAGCGGCAGAGCCCAGATTAGATTCTGATGTACATATCACAAGATACATCTTTAAATAGACTCGTCAAATAGACTCGTCAAATAATCTCATGCGTGTAAAAATCAATGGATCAATGCAAATTGCTATTTACAGATTATGTGTTAAGTGAGCACAGCTATTCTGGGCACATTTTGTGACAAACAAAGACTCTGATTCTGGACAAATTGAACCAAAGTGGTACATTAAACCTTTGCTTCTAAGAACTCTTTTGACTGAGTGATTACAAATATATTGAGCCAATCAGAGATATGGTAAGAATAGTCTGCCATTGATCACACTGGCGCATCTACTAATGTCACTCTTTCGAGTAAACCAAACTATAGCCAAAGACTAGCCTCACAGTTCAGATGATGCAACACATTTTGCCACACAAGGCTAAGAATTCAAGTTCATTGTTTGTTTCTTCAACTTTTTCATTTCACATTTTTAGCTTTTCTGTTCATTTTGTCCAGAAGAAAATTTTATATATTAACCCATACAAAGAATATGATTGGCCAATTACTAGTGATTATTTTTGCTATTTTTAGCAAAAACACTATGACGAAGAATTTTTTCATTCAGTGAAATATGAACTGTTCCATTCCATGGAACACTCCATAATTCACCTCATGAAATAATTCTTTCAACTGCACTCATAAACATTCAATATTTGTATAACATTGCATCACAATCCCCTATTAAATTTCCTGTGATCAGTATGATATAATTTTCAATTTCAGCCAGGTCTCTTCCATTATGGATCTAGAATCTTGCACAACATACTCCTTTGAAGCATTCACACACAGACACCTCCTCTACCGAATAATGGAACAGGTCCAAAACTGACATCATAAATGAGAATCCAGTTAAAACCTATTAGAAATGATGAGCCAGTGGAATTCCCATATATCATTTATTACCAAAAATTGATTCAATTCTTTTGCTCCCATTTATTTCAGCTGTCTCTCTTTGGATTGACTTAATTGCTTACCCGTTAGAAGCATTACTATAAATCCACCTGTTATGGCAAGGAAATTGGCAATTCCATTTGATATCCACACTCCCCCTGTGGAAGATTTAGCTAAAGTCTTCCACAGAGGGAGTATGAGTTTTGAATAGAATTGAGAATTGGGTAACTTCCATTTGAAATACTCACTCCAGTTGTGGAAGATAAATGTAAAGCCATAATACAGGGGGAGTGTGGGTTTCAAAATGATTAACTATGACAAGTGACAATTGAGAAACATACTCCCCCTGTGGAAAATATTTCCAAAATCTTCCACAGGGGTAATGTGGATTTCAACTGGAATAGCCCAATTACAGGCCAATGTTAGCATTAGACTGAAGCTAAAAGCTAAGAATAATGAGCAAGTGAGACCAAGATGTAGATAGAGAAAGATGAGTATGATAAGGTTCCGCATACCTCCTAGTGTTATGACATGCACTAAGCGCTCAAATATGCTCATCTATCAGTACACAGTTCTTCACCTGTAATGTGAAATAGAATGCACTGGGTACCAAAAACTCATACCCATCAACTTGAGGTCAACTTTTGAGCTATTATTGTTGACTGAAGACTATTGAACTATGCCATTGGACGTGAGGCTGATTTGGGTCACAGCGACTATACATATCAGTCACGGTTGGAAATTTGGAGATAAAGCTCTGTAATTGGACCGCTGATGACAGCAGAAAAAATAAGCAATAACAACTGCATTATTTTGTAGTGCAATCAAGCAAAAAATCAACTAATTTTCAAAATCAATTTTCTGTCTCTCGTGTACATGTTTATACTTCGTACGACTTATAAATGGCAAGACATTGTGGCTTGATATAGAATGATGTGCATGCAGTTGGGACAGCACCTGTTGCATGACTGGTGCACCCTTATATGAATTTACGCAAGCGTAAGTTGGCACTTTATTGATATGCGCAGTTTACAACAAAAACCAAATAACTTTTGCCATTTATAAGTTGAACAAAGTATAGAATTTGCTATTATGATTTGTTAGCTATGGCACATTTTTGTAAGCAGAACACAAACTGCATAATTTTGCAGCACAATCAAGTAAAATTATCTGTTTGTTTTTCAAAGTCAATTTTTTGTCTCTCATAGAATTGTCTACTCCGACTTATTAGCTACGATGCATTTTGCTAAGCAGAACAAACTGCATAATTTTGCAGCACAATCAAGCAAAATTATCTGTTTGTTTATCAAAGTCAATTTTTTGTCTCTCATTGTCTACTCTGACTTATTAGCTACGATGCATTTTGCTAAGCAGAACACAAACTGCATAATTTTGCAGCACAATCAAGCAAAATTATCTGTTTGTTTTTCAAAGTCAATTTTTTGTCTCTCATAGAATTGTCTACTCTGATTTATTAGCTACGATGCATTTTGCTAAGCAGAACACAAACTGCATAATTTTGCAGCACAATCAAGTAAAATTATCTGTTTGTTTTTCAAAGTCAATTTTTTGTCTCTCATAGAATTGTCTACTCTGATTTATTAGCTACGATGCATTTTGCTAAGCAGAACACAAACTGCATAATTTTGCAGCACAATCAAGTAAAATTATCTGTTTGTTTATCAAAGTCAATTTTTGTCTCTCATAGAATTGTCTACTCTGATTTATTAGCTACGATGCATTTTGCTAAGCAGAACACAAACTGCATAATTTTGCAGCACAATCAAGCAAAATTATCTGTTTGTTTATCAAAGTCAATTTTTTGTCTCTCATAGAATTGTCTACTCTGATTTATTAGCTACGATGCATTTTGCTAAGCAGAACACAAACTGCATAATTTTGCAGCACCATCAAGCAAAATTATCTGTTTGTTTTTCAAAGTCTATTTTTTGTCTCTCATAGAATTATCTACTCTGATTTATTAGCTACGATGCATTTTGCTAAGCAGAACACAAACTGCATAATTTTGCAGCACAATCAAGCAAAATTATCTGTTTGTTTATCAAAGTCAATTTTTTGTCTCTCATAGAATTGTCTACTCTGATTTATTAGCTACGATGCATTTTGCTAAGCAGAACACAAACTGCATAATTTTGCAGCACAATCAAGCAAAATTATCTGTTTGTTTATCAAAGTCAATTTTTTGTCTCTCATAGAATTGTCTACTCTGATTTATTAGCTACGATGCATTTTGCTAAGCAGAACACAAACTGCATAATTTTGCAGCACAATCAAGCAAAATTATCTGTTTGTTTTTCAAAGTCAATTTTTTGTCTCTCATAGAATTATCTACTCTGATTTATTAGCTACGATGCATTTTGCTAAGCAGAACACAAACTGCATAATTTTGCAGCACAATCAAGTAAAATTATCTGTTTGTTTATCAAAGTCAATTTTTTGTCTCTCATAGAATTGTCTACTCTGATTTATTAGCTACGATGCATTTTGCTAAGCAGAACACAAACTGCATAATTTTGCAGCACAATCAAGTAAAATTATCTGTTTGTTTATCAAAGTCAATTTTTTGTCTCTCATAGAATTGTCTACTCTGATTTATTAGCTACGATGCATTTTGCTAAACTGCATAATTTTGAAGCACAATCAAGAATTGTCTACTTTGATTTGTTAACTAAGCTACATCTTTGCTAAGCAGAACATAAAAAGCATTATATAAAGCATAAATAAACATTATAAAATTAATATTTGTTCCCTCCCAAACATTTTGTTATTTAACTTGCAAGCTGAAAAATACAGTTAGTTGGCCTTGCATTTTGAGATAACAATTTGTTCGTTTTGCTCACAACAATAACGTTGTAAAGAAACTGAACCCTCTTCTGACCATACATCTCCAAATCAATTCAACCGACATGTACAGCTCATTTTGGTTGATCACGTTACATTTGCTATTGATCTGTGGTTTTGTGGCGCCTACACATGTTCAGGTATATGCATTGTCCATACAATCAGTGTTCACTCATTATTTAGTAATTTTGTCCACTTTTGGCAAAAATATAAAAATTGCAAATAAAAAGGTCAATTCTCTTGTGTCAATTAGGATATAAATGGGCTATTCCAGATGAAACCAATATGCTCCCTATGGAAGACATGACCTTAAACTTCCAGACAGGGAGTGTGAATTTCAAATGGAATTACCTGTCTGGGTGACTCCAATTGAAATCTACACCCCCTGTGTGGGTGATTAGGGTCATGTCTGCCACAGGTATATGGATTTTAACAGGAATAGCCCAATGTTCAGCCTCAGTTGAACACTGTGATGTATAGCCACGGGCCATGTTTCATAATCTTTTACAAATGCAAGTATGTGTATCACATCTTATCTTATCTCTAAATTAGAGGTGTCCATTTCTTCGGAAGTCGGTAATTATTTTTTATGATCTTACAAGCGAATAAAGGAAGAATTATAGACACCCTAAGCTCTCAACTTCCTCGCCTGACAAATCAATTTGTGTATTTTCCTCTTTTCAAGAAAAATAAAATGTGCTGATCATTATGACCTAAGTTCTGCTACATGTCTTATATACTTATGTCAAATATGAAAATGCATACACAGTACTGGGACATCTTGGCGGTGTCTTCTTCGGGTCTTCTTCGTCAATTTGATCCAAGAACACAAGACTACCGGTCCTGGGCAGCAAACTATTACATGTTTGTAAAACAATAACAATTCAACCTGTTATTATATGTGGACTTAAAGAAAACGGAAGTTGGAGAAGTGATATGATAATGTAGAAATAGGTGTGTAACTATGATGATGTTGATGGATGATTATGATTACTATGACCTGTGTTCACATTAGAAAATAACTTCATATGACGATGATTAGTTAATCTTTATTTAGGTAAATAATCATGCCTTCACATTACAAGTAATGACGATCAAATGAAGACATAGTCTCATTCACAATAATCATAATAATCAAAATAAGGGTACATATGTGTGGTCTTGTAGCGAAAAAGTATGCCAATTAGGCCACAAAAAAAAAATGTTGTGTTGCCCTCCGCGGCCGGGTCAAAATCGCGAATTTTTTTTTTTTTTTTTAAATAATTTTTTTTAACAAATGATTTTTTTTTATCATACATGTACCCCCAAGCCCAGATCCATAACGTTCACTAAAAAGATTGTGCCCCAAGCCAGCACTTTAATTGGATAGTAGGACTGACTCATTGAATCCCAACAACATGGATGTTTAGGCCCTTCACAATTGATTTTGAGTTTCCTATTTCCCACCGCATCAAAAATTGAAAATTGCAAAATATTTAATTATTTGATTTTTCTCTCTGTCATTTTCTCTGTTAAATGACATTTTTGTTACATTAATTTGCTACTTTCTTACTTAAATCATGAATCCTGAACAAACAAATAACACATATTATTAATTATCAATGTATAAAATCAACCATAATTGCAATATGATCTGCAGTGCCAAAATGTACCATGCAGGATGTTCATGTTGATATTGGGCTGTGACCACTTGTTTCAAAATGAAGAAAATAATAAGTAATAAATAACTAATAATTAAGTTACCTCATGCCTATTTTAAAGTCTTTAAATAGTAAACTAAGAATTAATTGTGAAGGGCCTTAATATTAATATTTACTTCAATAAAATATTCAACATTGGGTAGAAAATACAGCCAATATTAAGCATATGCCTCTCTTCACTCATGTTACTGTGAAATAGTAGGTATCAAATGGTTCAGTTGCTAAAAAAAAAAAAAAAAAAAAAATCCGGCCGGGTGTACTACCAGATTTTAGGCTTGGGAGGGCAACACAACAATTTTTTTTTTTTTTTGGTCTTAGCTTTAAGCAATTCACTTCAGTGAATGACATGTGTGTTCACAATACAATATCGCTTCGTCTAAATGTAAGCAATCGCTTAATCAAATGAACATCTTTATGTTTATCTCATTTTTAATCTTAGTCGAAATGAAGCAATTTCCCAAGTGTGAACATGGTCTGTGATGAGGATGCTATTGATCATGAGAAGAATAGAGTTATGATAAGTAAAATAAACAAGAATTCTTACAAATGATATACTTTGTAAAGCAAGTCAATGTAAATTATATGTGACGTGTCATGTCAAAAGCAGACACTTTTGGGCAGGATCGTAAATGGAGAAATAGCCAAAAATCTGCCTGGGGTGATTTTTCACAATTTGGGTTTGTTGCGAATTTGTGATGTTATTAATGTTAAAAATATTGTCTGATAGTTTGGCATCTTGTATTTTTTGAGACATTTTTCAAGGTAATTCCTACTCTCAACATTGTCAATTTCCAATTTTATATTACCATAACTTACGAACTCATTATCTTCGCTTAGTAATGTCCGATTTCATTGGGGAAAATGGCGTTATGGAGCAAAATATCTCTATATTTTTAAAGATATGTAAAAACCTCAAAATTTATAACCTGCCCAAAAGTGTCTGATTTTGACATGACACATCACATATGCTTTTATATATATATATATATATATAGTGTGAGAGATTTGGTCTTGGCTTTTATACGACTTGGTTCATCCATTAGTGAATATTATATAAGGCGTAAGAAATTTGAATGAGCGACAAGCGTAGCTGTGTAACATTAACTTTTATTCGAGCTTTTGCCCTCAGGGCTTCATCAGGCCTTGATGAAGCCCTGAGGTAAAGCTCGAATAAAAGTTAATGTTACACACTACGTTGTCGTCTATTCAAATTTCTTCTATATATATATATATATACAAAGTAATGAACTAAAGTTTCTTCAGAGAGTGCTCAACTTTAAGTGTAAAGGAGCGATAAATAAATAAATATACAGATGGATCAGTTCATTAAATTTTATTCATATCCTACAAACTTGTTTCAAGAAGACTGCTGTCTCCTCTCATCAGGGATAGTCAAATGTAATGAAAACAAAACAAAACAAGATGAAGTGTTATGCGGCAAACTTCAAACTGAAAAATCTCGCGTAAAAATCTCGCGTAGACACAACCTATACGCGCGCGAGAGTTAAATGCGCGCGCGAGAGTTAAATGCGTACGCTAATTCCGCAATTACGCACAGGAAAGATACACTTCATCTTGTTTTGTTTTCATTACATTTGACTATCCCTGATGAGAGGAGACAGCAGTCTTCTTGAAACAAGTTTGTAGGATATGAATAAAATTTAATGAACTGATCCATCTGTATATTTATTTATTTATTTATATATATATATATATTTAAAAAAGCATCATTATACATAATATGCAAAATGAGAACACTGTGACCAAAGCTGTTTGGCTCTTTTTTTTATATTCTGACATGCTGGAGCATCATTAAGGTCAGTTTTCTATACTGTGAGGCTCTCAATTTTGGATCGGGCGGAGATATGTGATTGGGACTTACCCTAAAAATATACAAAATATAATGAAAAAGAGACCCAAAATCATGTAATTGTCTTTTCAAAATGAAGGTCAATTTGCCAAATTATGGAAAACGTATGCAAATTTCGTTTTAAAAAAACAAACATAAATTTGTATTTTTTGGCCACAAAATGTTGTTGAAAAAGAATCCCTTCTCTCCTCAACTTAAAAATCAACACCCAAATCTAAACCCAACGGCCTGAATATGTACATACCTGAAAATCCCTTTCGGAATTCTATCCCTGGCAATTTTTCATTTCGACCAAATTCAGCAAGTCAATTCAAAACAAACTAAATGCCTCATTACTGCATATATATAAGGTATGTTTTTTTCTATTACTCAGGTTACAAAGCAATTTCATTACATGATAGAAAAGGATCTCTAGGTAGCTAGACCAGAACTAAAACCAACTTGGGGAATTTGAAAATTGTTCCAGTGCAGACACTGCATAAAGTATTGACAATTTAAAGGAAAGCTCTTCATTCATGAAATTCAATTGCTTTAACTTGATTTTGCTGTAATTTACACAAAGTTTTGTAAGGTGCAGAGGGTGAGGGTCACTACTGATCTAAATTGATTCGCTATACTAAAGTATCCATAATTAAAAATAGATATTATTTTAAGATGACACTTTCACAATTAATCTCCTAAGTACACAACTGCACCTTGCAATTAAAGCCATAATGTGTGATTTGCTCCACAGTGATGCCCTCGATTTTCATTGAATTTCTACTTTTTGCATGATTGTAATGCCCAGTGGTGTACTAAAATACCACGTGACAGGCTAAGCCTGAAGTGCTTTAATTAAAGATATTATTTAAAATACAGAGATCTCCAGGTTTATTCAGAGTTCACTGACCTACTGCTTGCTAACTTGTCTTGCGAATGTCAGTTCACCCCTACATGAATCACTGAATCAGTGACACATAAATTGTGTGCGTATCACTATTCATCATATATACGTCTTATATATACGTCCCAGCTGCGTGATGCTCCACGCAATAATACGTATAATACGATTGGCAATCTAATATGCAAAATAGCCTGTGAGTGCTGTAATGAAATATCAATTTTCATTGTTTTACCTCATTTGTAAATTGTTTGACTCAAAATTAAAAGCGGACATTGTGATCAGTGAAAACTAACATTTAAATAGGTACATCTATTCTTCATGCAAATCACACATTATTGCTTTAACTCGGTTAATGGCAACATACACACACTGCGACAAATTTGCAGTCAATAACACTGACAAAGAGCTTACAATACATTAATTGGCACCACTTCAATACTGCAGGTGTACATGCTAAGTCTACCGTGCTGCACTTTTAATTATATACACTCACCTTTCAGCAGCACGCTTACTGCCTATAAATTTGGCACATTCTTTCTTCTTGAAGGTGTTTTCAATCCAACTCTTCTGAGCCTGTACAAATTAATCAAAGAAAAAAATGTATACATTTAAGTATCATTATTCATTTTATTTCTAAAACTTCATAAATTCATCCTTTCCTTTTACAAGTTAAGCATACTACCAACTGTCCAGCGCGTATTATTTTGCACAAAGACCTGTGGATACGCTTGACATTGCGCACGTTAAGTGTCAGAGATATTCGCCAAGAGAAGGGGGGACCATCCCCGGTTCTGATATCTGCAATCAATCCTAGGTTCCAGGATCGTGCATAGGTAAAACTGTGCACATTAAGCTAGTGCGACAATACTCAAATTGAGGTATGTAGGTATATAGGAAGGAGGACTATTGTTTAAAAATGACTCTACAAAACATCAAACATGGATGTTATACAAATATTACATGCCTATGAGTGTGATAGTATACAAATATTGACTGCTATGAGGGGCATGGTTAAAATTATAGGCCCAAGGTGATCTCAAAATCATGCTATGACACGAGGCGCAGCCGAGGTCATAGCATGGTTTTGAGATCACCTTGGGCCTATAATTTTAACCATGACCCGAATAATGCAGTCAATATTTGTTTTATATACCGCATTATATAGATTTTTGTCATCTGATTGGGTAAAAAGCCTAGATTTTATTGTTCATTTTAGGCCATGGTAAAATTTACAAAGAAAGTTTTTCGTTATGAACCGATCGCGTCATCGCAACTGGCAGGCAGCGTTGGCGCCAGCGGCGTAATGCGAACACGCTTATCGCGTGCGTAGAGTTTGATCGGGACGCACACCACGCGATGTGAAAATGACTATGCCCGGGGAATAGTCTTTTTAAAAGACTATTGCCCAGGGAATGGTTAAAAAAAAGTAGGGCATAGCTAATTCAATGACTGCGCTTTTAACCAATTAGATTACAGGAATCTATATATGAGGTATATAATACAAAATATATGATGAGGTCAAATTTTCACTTTTCTATTTCATGAGGCGTAGCCAAGTGAAATAGATTAGTCAAAATTTGACCGAATGATATATTTTTACTATTACACGAATATTAATGGCATGTAATATTTGTTTTATATCATGATATCACATGGTTTCTTTTCATGCTATCAGGGGTGTGAGAGGCCTCAGACCAAAAAAGCTGAGAATTACTAAAAAAAGCTGAAAAACAGCGTAAAAGCAGGGTAAAAACATCAAATATGGGCTGAAAATAAAAGAAAACACGTAAATGTTAGCAATAAAAAAAGCTGAAATCAGCTTAAAAGCTGAAATTTCACACCCCTGTGCTATGTGATAGTATACAAATATTAACTGTCTATGAGTGTAATGGTGAAATATAATCACGAGGTGAAAGATGGATCCGAACGGCGAGTGGAATGGAACAATACATCTTTCACCGAAAGTGATTATATTTAAACCATTATACTAATTTAAGACAGTTAATATTTGTTTTATATCACTCATGCATAAATTCTATTACTAAAATACTATTTAAGGTAGGAAATACATTTATTCATCAACATAACACCATGTTTTGCGGTGATATACTTGACATTTTGGGGTCCACCCCATAACTAAATCGGCGAGTCCAAGAGTCAGCGCACGGCTTGGCGCAGGCGCACTACGGCAAAGCACATGATGGTAAAGACTATCACACGGAGTGGGTGATGGTAAAAATGGCAAATGGTAATCAACCAATGAACTGTCTAGAATTTATGTATAAGTGATATAATAAAAACTATCACACAGCTAAAGTCACTGTAATCATGATATAAAAGTAGCTGTTGAAAAAAAACCTGAAATGGTGTGAGCAAAATATTTATTTTAAAATTTTTTTTAAATTTCTTTCCAGAAAAATCCGAAAAAAGACACGTAAATCCGTAAAATAACAGAAAACTTACATCCCTGATTATAACTAGCAACACATAAATAACATTCCCAAAAGATAGATAACAAAGGATCTATTAACTTTAAGGGATCTAGAATGAGGGTTTATTGCGTTTCGATAGTATTTTTTGTGGGACATGAGAGCACCTCAGACATATCGAATTGCATTCTGAATACGAAGCATGTCTTTCTGATATCAAATAATTTTCATTTTTTGAAAATCACAATATATTAATACAAATTTTGTGACAAATTGTAAAAATTTCATATTTTTCAAATTTTTGATATATAACAGTCCTCGAAGTAAATTATATAAATCTAATGATATATTCTTAAAGTGTATGTAGCTGGGATGAAAAGCCGACGGTCAATTGAAAATTTTGACCTTTCATATTGAAGATATGGATTTTTTTCCCAAAAAGACCTAATTTTTTTGGGTGTTTTTGGAACAAAATCCATATATTCAATACGAAAGGTGAAAATTTTCAATTGATCGTCGGCTTTTCATCCCACCTACATACACTTGGATGATTTATAAAGTTTACTTGAGTACTGTTAAATATCAAAAATATCAATTTTAATGATTTGCCATAAAATGTGTATTAAATTGCTAATTTCAAAAATCAAAATTATTTGATATCAGAAGGACATTCTTCGTATTCAGAATGCAATTCGATATGTCTGATGTGCTCTAATGTCCCAAAATAAATACTGTCCAAACGTTCATACCCCTTCCCTTAAAGCAATAACATTTCCATAAAAAAATAGATTTTTACTTCCATTGATAATTTTTAAGATCAGCATTACTGGATACATACATTTACATGTACATAATTGTTGTGTTCTTCATCCAAATGTTTACTAAAGCTAAATCGTACTTTACGAAACATGGCGCTTCCACAAGGTTGAACCTCAAAATAGATCTATACCGCACAATATCATGAGAATTTTATTCCAATAATGTATTTTCCGAGAGGTACATCAAAAGATTTCACAAATCACTGCCGTATACTTTGTCCAAACGTCTGCCGGAGCTAGATCTCGGTTTACAAAAGATGGTGCTTAGCAAGGTTGAAATCTCAAAATAGAGCTGAACTGTGCAATATGCCAATATCACATCAATTTCATATCCAATAATGATTTTGCAGACCACCAGATTCATACATGATTGTTGTACTGTACTCTCTTTATCCAAACGTTATGCTGAAGCATGATCAAAATTTACAAACATCGTAGACTTGGTACCTCAACTCACTTATGCAATATCACATCAACTTTTATAACCACTGATAATTTTGAGGATATGAATCACATACACAATGGGCTATTTCAGTAGAAATCCATAACCCCTATGAAAGACATGGCCTTAATCTTCCACACAGGGAGTGTGATTTTCAAATGAGGTTACCTGAATGGGTGACTCTATTTGAAATCTACGCTCCCTGTGTGGAAGATTAAGGTTATAGGTGTATGGATTTCAACTGGAATAGCCCAACTGTTATGCTCTTCTTCCAAACCGTCTGCCAAGCAATTAAGCCAATTAAGCCATGCAATATCACATGTATCAAATTTAATTTACTGAAAAAACAACTTAATTTCGCGAGGTATTTAATTTCGCGAATTTTGCGAGGTCTATAAATTCGCGAAATTAAATACTCGCGAAATTGTCTGTCTGCACAAACCTTCATATTTATATCCATGTTACCACCAGCACTTCCCTGTTCAGACTTTCTGTTTGTCTGTTTTGTAATGTCAGAGAGGGGTTGTAATCAGAGGTTGATTCAATGTAATCCCAGCATGCAGTATGATATTAGGTGCAATGTAATAAAGGAGCCATTTCAACACCATTTCACATTCAAATTTATGTGCAAAATAAGAACCAGTAGTTTTGATGGAATATTCATCACGACTTTTATGTTTTGAATTGATAATTGGGTATGGGTAATGTTTGTTGATACATTGCTACCAAGAAAGTTAAAAAGTCGTGTGTTTTTAAAACAATGATAGATATGTTAAATGCTTGGGAAAAGAAGGTGGAACCAGCCAAGTTTTCTTGCACATGCATGCATGTAGACGCATAGCTTATCTTGTTGTATAACAACCTTGACCATGCACAGCAGGAGCCCAGCATGATGTTTTCTGAAAATAACCATACGTTTTTCAAACATGCTGTCAGTGGCTGCAATGTATTCTGGGCTTACATTTAATCAACCTCTGGGTTGTAATGGTCCCATATACTGATATACTTGGCACTGGACAAGTGCTAGTCAAAAGGACATTTCACCTTGAGTATAATTAATGTTTACATAACTAATTGGGTTTTCAAGATGTGTGATAATAGGCACAAAAAAAAGTTGTTTGTTTGTCCTCCACCGCCTGCTCCTCAGTTTAAGGCCTGACCAATTTTTTTTAAATTTTTTTTTTTTAAATAAATAAAAAATTCAATTTTTTTTCAGATTTGGAGTATCTCTGGACCTAGCTAGAGCTAAATGCTAGGATCTTTCAAGGTTGAAAATAAAAATCCAAAAAAAACAACATTTTGTGTCTTCAATATGCAAAGTTATAATTTGTGTTCATGTCATAGTCTATTATTATTAATGACTGCAAAATACATTGGATTTATATCCATTTTGAAATCATTAAAAGACTATGACATGAACACAAACTACATGTATAACTTTGCATATATTAAAGAAACAAAATGTTGTTTTTTTAAAGTCACAGTGAATGATTGAAGCTTTTAGATCTAGCTAGGTTCAGGAATATGCCAAATCCGAAAAAAAAAATCCGCCCACCTGCACCTCCTCTTTCAAAGCTGTGGAGGACAAACAAACAATTATTTTTTTTTGGCCTAATAGGTGTAAATGAGTGAGATGTTTGTTCATAGTCAGGGTTGCCAACCAACAATTTGGTAGCCCAATTAGTTCTGAATATGCATTAATTGGGAGAATTTGAGACACTACTTGCTCATGGCTCGTGCACAGAATGTAAGGGCCTATAGACAGCATTTGAGCCCAATTGGTGCTTTATCTATTGACTTGCCAAATGTAAGGCAAAGCAACACTGAAAAGCAAACATTGTAGCCGCACTGAAGCATCTCTGTTACAAAATCGCCAGATCAAGGAGTTTGTACAGTGTTTGTAATATGAAAAGCACCACAAACAGTCTGCATATGAGACTATTCCATCAAATTTGGTAAAAATTTTCGTGACAAAATGCTCCAAAAATGACACTTTCCGTCCGAATTTTCCTAGCTAAATAAGTAACAATCATGAACAATCATGCAAAGATCGCTGCCTCAAATTACCAGATCCATTGCTCAAACGATGTAGCAAGAGAAAGAAAAAAACATACAGAAAATTGGACTATGCCTATAGTTCATTGCGTTACGCAATGAGCTAATAAAAAATCAAGGTTTACTCTGAAATACTAGATATATTCCTTTGTACATTTGAGGCCAAGAGAAGGGAAATTTAGCCAGTTTAGAGCGATGTAAACGGATAGAAATATGAAAGTTTGTGTAGAATTCTGTGGAGTTCAAAATTTGGCATACTTTTAGGTATAAGCTTATAACAAAATTGTAAATTCGCGAAGTTAAATACTCGCGAAAATGTCGATCATCACCAATTCGCGAAATAAAGTACCCGCGAAATTAAAGTGTTTTACAGTATACTGTATTTTTCCAGACTATGTGCATTGCAAGACAACTACTGTATTCTTCATCTAAATGTCTGCCAAACTAGACCTCAGTTTACAAAATAATACGGTGCTTCTGCAAGGTTGAAATCTTAAAATAGAGATAAACTGTAGAATGTAGAATCAACTTCTACATCCGATGATGATTGATTTTCCAGAGGTGCATTGGTCCCCAGATTTATACACGACCATCATACTCTTTATCAAACATATGCCGAAGCCTGATTACAACATGGTGCTTCTTTTCCCAACCTCAAAATAAAAGTAAACCGCACAATATCACATCAAATATTTATATCCAATAATTATTTTCAGGGTGTGCATCGCCAGATTTTATACACATGTACTTTTTATCCAAACATCTGCCACTTCAGCTACATCGTAGATCACAATTTACAAACAGGGTGTTTTTCTATAGTTGAATACAGTACACAGAAGTAAACTGAGCAACATGTGTATCCCTAGATACATTGACGACTACTATATTCCTCATCTTGTTCCCTGCTGCAGCAAGATCGCAATTTATAAAACATGGTGCTTCCCAAAGCTTAACTTGCCATCTCAAAACAGAACTAAAACTGCAATGCACAGGTCATATTTGACATGCAAAGTCTGCACCAAATACGGTCAAGATAACAAAATGATCAGCACGTACACTGACATAAGTATTGGAGATCAATTGACGATCTAATTGCCATGTCGGCTGACATGACAGTTTATTCCCTTTTGCAGCATCATTTGTGAGTAAATTGAGCCACTTGATTGTGATTTGACACAGTAATAATTGGGGTAGTTTAATATGTCCATAACTATGTAACATTAGCTGGATGTGAAGAGATATAACAGGGGTGTTAACTTTCCTGCAAAATTGAACTGGCCCTTGGCTAGGCCGCTGAGTGCGGCGTCTAACATTAGTGGGAGCTTGTCCAGGGAATAGGGTACAGGGTATCACCCCAAGCATGTTTTTGCTCTTTTATGACGAAATATCATCATCCAATATTCCGAAAAAAAGTTACGTAATTTTCGGGACTTGCAGCTAAGAAATGCACACCCTAGACATTCCACAACTGACCATCGCAGCCACGATCAGCTCCCCAGGTTTTGTATGGGTTACAAGACAATTAGCAATTAAGTTCCTTGTCCAGGGAATTTTAAGCTAACTCAATTTTTAACATGAAAGCATACTAACCACCACCAGGGTTAGAACCTGCAACCTCCCACAAAATAGTTAAATGCCTTATCGATTGAGCTAACTGTATACATGCAGTGTTCAAGCAGGGGTGGAATTTCGTTAAGTGCCACGGGAGTCCAAGTGGATTCTCGCAGGAGATTTTTGCGAGAGTCCATGGATTTCGCAAACGGAGTCTCAGAGTACAATCTTGGAGTCCAAAATAAATTGGCAAATTTTGTTCACCAAAGCGTCTTAAGGTTTTATGTAATTGTAAAATGCATTCATATGTATTACTATAACTAGGGTGTACAGAATGCAAATAAAATGATTGTCAAATAACACACTCTGATTGTATTTGTACTTTTAATTAGCCAATGTCATTATAAGTCACCATTTTATTTAAGGTTTATCTAGGTACTAATGATACGCCCACATGATTGGCTGATTATCGGGTTGTGGGTGGGAAGATATCCACTCACTGCATTGGTTAGAAAGTTTTTATTGATTAATCGGTTGTAAGTATTGATTTAAATTAGTTAAAAATCAGTGGAGCTGAGAGCTGGTCATGTTTTCGCGATGGCGAGTGTTTAACTTGAACATAAGTTTGCTGAGTGAATGAGCCGATCAAGTTGACTGAAGAGGCATTTCCAGCGGGAGCCCACAAGGACTCGCGCAATAGGACTTTTACGGGAGTCTCTGCGAGAATAGACTCTCGGACTCTCGTCGAAATTCCACCCTTGGTTCAAGGCTTATATTAAGCAGGCACCCAGGCTTTTTTTTACCCCATGGTTGCCCAATTTTGGCTCCTGGTGTGTCCAAAATTTTACACAACAAACTATAGGACCGGGAGCCATCTTTAGGTCCAGGCATACTTAATATAAGGCCTGGCAGTGTTGGAAATAAGCAGTTAATGTTCATGGAGCACATAGGTCTAAATTTCCACAGGCCCTTATAAAAATTTTCAAATGTTATACATAATACACGCAAACAGTACACATTTTAAGACATCAGACTCGGAGATCAACAGATACTAATGGCATAACAGCGAGGACTTTCATATTTGAACAGATTTAATGCTGAAGTGGTTACCAAGTTTATTGCTGAATTTGGTATCAAAATTTCACAGGCCATGCAGGCCAGTAGGGTGGTGTATCGGCCAGGCTTGCAGTGATTTTCACATGCGTTTGGCCCAAGGGTCCGCCATATTTCCAACAATTGTATACATGCACCTCTTTTTCAGTCTAATTGATGCAAGTTGTAAATGATGGTATAGTTTGTTCGGCTTATAATTGGTATAAAAATGAGACTCATACTATTGTGTATTTATAATATATAGAATTGTGTGCACACAGTTGAATGTAGCAACTACATGTACGGTAGTTCCTTGCTTTCTTAATGTGTGACTGGTGCTAGGACTTTCTTGATGTGCGCAGTAACAAAAACCAAACAATTTTCGCCAATCATAAGCCAAACAAACTATAGTGTGAGGACACCTGCATAATTTGTATCCAGATCCAGCGCAAAGATTTCACTAATCTCCTTCTGGTTTATCGACTCTATGTATGCAAATCCCTTTGTATCCCATTGAAACAAGTTGTCAAGCATGGTAGTGTCAGGCTGAAGCACTCTGCTTCTTAAAAGCACAAATCATGCAAGATTTCATCAAGGCAGATCAGATTCATCCTACGTAAACATGTATCAACAGAAAATCCAAAACTAGAAATAAGCAGACAAGTTGCACTATATACCAAAATTGACTCACTTCAAAAGGCACAGTTCGATCAGTATACTCCATTCAACATCATAGCTCAGACTGTTATTTGTGGAGTATGATATTTTGTAGCCAATGCATACAAAGTTCATTCTGTAAGTGTACAAGGATATTGAGGTTAAAGAACTGTGTCCCAGGGTACCAATATTGGCATGGTTGGGATCCTTTTGTCAGATGAAAAAACTGCATTGATCCCGTACTTCCGTCTACAGAAGAAACAATAAATCTGATTGCCAGGTAAGAAGAGATTTCATCCGTGTGGGATGATGCGTTTCCCTAGCTGCAACAAATAGTTTTTAGTGGGAGTTGTTAAAAATAAACCTGTAAGGTTGGGCAATTCCAGCTGAAATCCATACACCCAATATGGAAGACATAACCTTAATCTCCTGCACAGGAGTGTATATTTCAAATGGAGCCACTCTCAGCCGCTGAAAGGAGTATCCCATCATGCATTGCAGTATATCTGCATGCTCCATAGCAAATGTATACAAAATATAAACAAGAGCCGCTTAGATATTGAGAGCTACTGATAGATTCAGAATACTCTAGGGGTGATATTTTTTCCCGGTATTTTTTCAAACAAAAGTCGAAGCTTTAATTTAAGAGAGTAATTGAAAGTTGAAGTGAGGGATTTTGTGTACATTTTCTATGGCACATTCAGTTCTATTATGGTACCGCAAAGCATAATGGGATACTCCCTTTAGCTGCTGTGGGAGCCACTCATCTGGGGTGTATGGATTTTAACTGAAATGGCTTTTAATGTTGTTGCCTGGTGCAACACCGGAGTGGTAACACTAGATTACTACAAAGTACAACTAACTCTGCAAAAAATTGTGTTCAACTTTCTGTTGTAACAAGCCCACAAACATTTTAGCACACAAAATCAACAATTTTCATTTTTTTTCCTTCAAGGACATCATAGCAAGGATCATAGAACTTTTACAAAGATTTTCAAATAAACATGCCAAAATCGCAATTTATCCTCATCAATTCACATGCATTTAACACAGCACAGTATATGGTTTTATCACCTTCACTAATGTGTCGCTATATTAAGTTGGCAGCTACCTTACCCGCAAATGATGTAGATGTACTTGATACAATTAGCATAAGGACCCATTATGTCTTAAATAATCTTCAGTTATTGTCTACACGTTGTATGTGATGAGGTACATAGCATCTTTTTGCTAAATCAATTCATGTGATGTGATGCGCTGATCTATCTTACTCAATGATAATCATGCAAATTATAAGTATCTTGCTTCAAATTCAATAGTGAAGTCAATTGCTAGTGCTCTCTCGGAGACAGTATGTTGCCATTTTAGCATAGTGAAAATGATATTTGGTTCAAAAGATTTGCAACTCTCTACAATATACGAGTGGTAGATAAAATGATTAAAGAGTTAAACTTCAACACTACACTATTTTTCGCTCACCTGGAACGTTTTCACTAGTTCAACTAGCGTCTTCAGCAGATGGTGATGCTGTGATGATATCTTGTCTACGATCGGGATAACCGCTGAAGACGCTAGTCGAACTAATGAAAACGTTCCAGGTGAGCGAAAAATAGTGTAGTGTTGAAGTTAAACTCTTTAATCAAACTCTCTACAAGTTTTGCATTTTTTGCCAAAAATTGTAACAACTCTGGTATTTAAGCTCACCCCATACATGTAGATGATAAGTTCTGCCCCAAAATAGGGATTACATGTAGGCTTATACCTGGTATGGGCTTATACACAGGGAGAAGAAAGCTAACCTATGATCAAACTGTTATCAGCAAAGAGAGATATTAAACACTTATTAAAACTGAGGTATACTATGCACAAAAGGTATCCAAAACACTAAAAACAAAAGCAAGTAAAATAAATGTTTTGCATATTTTGATACCTCATTATGTACAATGCGAATTTACTTTCCCAAATATACCAATTTTAATTTTTTTTAAAGGAGCATTTCAAAACTTTTAAGGCTGTTGAACAGGGCAGTGGTTGTATGCAGTTCGCTCAAGCATATCGATATACCAGTCCCTTGCCTTTGTTGATAAACATGGAGGTCAACTTATCTATAGCTGCAAGTGCACCTTACACCAGTGTTGTAATTACGGTACTTCATTTGGCAAAACATATTCTAGAGAGACTAAACACTGACGTCAACAGTAGCGATGTTTACCATACAATCTCAATTTATGTTTACATTTAAAATAGAATTTAATTTGATTTCATGACCCATTTAATTCATTAATGTTATAATCCTACTCTTAGATTTGATATTCTAACAACACAGCAGTCAAATTTACAACGATAAAAAACGCCAGTGTGGCAGTGTCTAGACTTGCCTTGAGATGATTTGATTTTACAATCACCAGCCATACTTGTTATGAACTAAAATGATCTCATACACAATGCCAGAGTTCATGACCATCAATTTAACACTAATAGCTCAAAAATTGACCTCAAGTTGAAGAATATGAGTTTGTGTACCCACCACATTCAATATATGAATATCCAAACATGTTGAGGTTAACATAAGTCCTAGAGTAGAGGGTAAATCCCCAAAACATTTTGATAAGGGAGGATGGGGCCCCTGGGGATGGGCCATACAATCATCCCCCAATGATGATACATGTACCTGTATGTGGGTTTCTGATCAAATTAACCTGATTATTTGGCCATTTTAGCTTAAAAAGTGCAAATTGTTGCGCTCTTCACTCAAATTTATTCCACTTTTACATTATATTTCACAATTTTAGCTTCAATATGGCAAAACGTTTCTGTTACGATACCAAAAGGTGCTGTATTCGCCATACTTCAAGATTCCCCCCGCTCATGTCAACTATTAACCTACGTCACTGGGGGTTATAGAACTGTGTCCCAACAGATGAGGTTGTTTGAAGATCCTAGTGTTTGTCTAAACATCATAAGCGTGATTGTCTGCGGATATGATGTAAAACTTAACACTCCCAAGGGGCTAATGGTCATGAGGCCTTATAAGATACAACATGAATGCCAAACATCACTATTTGTGCATGGAAGGATTTGAAGGGTGGATAATGGACAGTAATATTGCGATGCCACGATCTGTATACCCTTACATGAACCTTGATCACAAATCATACATCTTGGAAGTAGTTTGTTACAAGGCACAATCCGAGATGCAAGGCTGCATCAGAATTAGGTTGCGGGATTTCCCCCTCTTTTTCCCTTACAAATTGATAAACTACATCTCGCACATGCTGTTCTGGGAGGACAGACGACAGCATCACCATCATCTATCATAATATTTAATCATCAAGACATACTACATTCCTATTGGCCAATTCATCATAAACATGCCTGGAAAAAAATTATTTCCTGGGAACATAATCAAAATTTCCCACTATTTCTTCTGTATTTCTCTTTTAAAAGACAAATTTTCCTTCAAGGTTGTAAAATATCCAACTACTTCTTATACATTAAATGTATTTTTTTTTATTTAAAAGACAACTACAATCCCGGAAAAAATGTGTTCGAACACCCACTGTAATTCCCATGTTCATCTTAGTATAGTGCGACGCTATATGAGTCACTGGAAACTAAGATTTATAATAGAGTTCTCCCAATGTTCATCTTCAGCATATCCACTCCCCGTTCCCCACCAATCCATGTTGGGAGAAGATATGTGAAGATGAGCATATTGGGTATGCCAACAGTGTACGGGGTAGAAGGGGACTATTTCCAATAAGGCCTTTAAAGTGTTCGAACAATATTTTCTGAGATTGTCTGAGGAATTCTAAAATCAGTGTTTGCTTTTTCACATTTGGGATCATAACTTCAGATCCAGTAGAGCGATTCAAATGAAACTTGGACATGTTAGTTTATATATTTTTTGGAACACATGCAATAAATAATATTACATTACATCCACAAATATTTCAGGGATCGGTCACTTTAAACATATATTTTCATCAAATTTTGAATAATTTAAGTCGAATAAGACGTAAAATACCTGATACATATCCCCAAACAGTTTAAAACATAGCAATTTGAATAGCTAAAAAGTTGACAATGTTTTTGGACAATCATGGACCATCTTTTATATTTGCTATAACACTAAGGGCACCGTCAATCAAACATCACACGGATGTGGGATGCAAATTTGTCAATGCTATTTGCAGTAGATAGCAAAATAATGCAACGACATCTACCACCCTATGTCCAATGCATTGCCAAACTTCTCCTTCCAAACCAGTAATTCCTGACCCCACAAAAGTAAACTTCAAAGATTTCAAGCAAATAAAACGAAAAAGAAGTCATTAAAGACCCCCCACAAAAAATAATAATGAAAGATATAAGAAACAAAGAAACAAAACCAACACAAAATAGGAAAGAAAATGCCAAAATTAAATAAAGGAAGATAAAACAAAAATCTAAGTAAAAGGAAAATAATGCATTAAAAAGAAGGAAGAATAAAAAGTGCAAATGTCACTTGCTGTTCAATATGTTTCAAGTTCAAGTCCAATTTGACATTAAAAGACACATGCGCAATGTATAGGACACATCAATCAATAATATTTTAACTAACATGGTCAATGATTGGTGTGCAAGTTCAGGCTTATTTCATGATTGTCATTATTTTTGATCGAAAAAAGAAAGCAAATATAAACAATTCAAAAATGTTGTTTTTCAGTTAAACAAACACCGATCATTATGAGCATTATAGATAATGACCTTTATTATTAGGCCTATGAAATCTCAAATTGGCACATTTCATTAAACATGATTTGCGATGTCTCTTCAGTGGGTATAACTGTGTACACTGAAAGTGTGAAAGCCTATTCATGGTAAAGGTAAATCATTGCACATCTCCCCATTGTAAACACACATTGTGCACGGTTGACCACAAAACATAAAGAATAATAGGATTTACTTTTCTATTATATGGTGAATCGTTGGAAATGCGTGCTTGTCTATGTGTGTAAATCGTTATGATTCACCATTTGACCATCCTAACCATGGTGTATTTAAAATGTTTAATGAACACAATTTCACACATTAGGCTGATTTTCTTAAATGTTGGTCAAGTAATGTTTTTAAAAACAATAAATGTGCATAGCCTGTGCGTATCTCTCACATCCTATCACTCGCTCTCTCTCTCTCTCTCGTCCCCCCCCTCCGATTTATCACACAGTGGTAAATTTGTGACATTTAAATACATAACATTAAATTTATTGAGTAATGTCTGTTTTAGCTGAATATAAAATATTAACACCTTCTCTAAATTAATTATACCACATGTACATATGCTCAATAAACATGGCACATAAATAATTTAGGCCTGTATTTGTGTGTACAAAACGCTATGTTAAATCTATACTAACAGAACGCTATCAAAATATTCATTGATTTCCTCCATATTTTGTGGAATGATAGCAAATTATATGTCTAACATGTGTGCCAAATTGCATTAAAATCGATGGCGTAACTGCAGAGTTATTGTCCAAAAACTAAAATCAGATGATTTTGCTAAGCAATTTTGTAGACATGTCTGAGGAATTCTAAAATCAGTGTTTGCTTTTTTCACATTTGGGATCATAACTTCAGATCCAGTAGAGCGATTCAAATGAAACTTGGACATGTTAGTTTATATATAATAGGAACACATGCAATAAATAATATTACATTACATCCACAAATATTTCAGGGATCGGTCACTTTAAACATATATTTTCATCAAATTTTGAATAATTTAAGTCGAATAAGACGTAAAATACCTGATACATATCCCCAAACAGTTTAAAACATAGCAATTTGAATAGCTAAAAGTTGACAATGTTTTTGGACAATCATGGACCATCTTTTATATTTGCTATAACACTAAGGGCACCGTCAATCAAACATCACACGGATGTGGGATGCAATTTGTCAATGCTATCTGCAGTAGATAGCAAAATAATGCAACGACATCTACCACCCTATGTCCAATGCATTGCCAAACTTCTCCTTCCAAACCAGTAATTCCTGACCCCACAAAAGTAAACTTCAAAGATTTCAAGCAAATAAAACGAAAAAGAAGTCATTAAAGACCCCCCACAAAAAAAAATAATAATGAAAGATATAAGAAACAAAGAAACAAAACCAACACAAAATAGGAAAGAAAATGCCAAAATTAAATAAAGGAAGATAAAACAAAAAATCTAAGTAAAAGGAAAATAATGCATTAAAAAGAAGGAAGAATAAAAAGTGCAAATGTCACTTGCTGTTCAATATGTTTCAAGTTCAAGTCCAATTTGACATTAAAAGACACATGCGCAATGTATAGGACACATCAATCAATAATATTTTAACTAACATGGTCAATGATTGGTGTGCAAGTTCAGGCTTATTTCATGATTGTCATTATTTTTGATCGAAAAAAGAAAGCAAATATAAACAATTCAAAAATGTTGTTTTTCAGTTAAACAAACACCGATCATTATGAGCATTATAGATAATGACCTTTATTATTAGGCCTATGAAATCTCAAATTGGCACATTTCATTAAACATGATTTGCGTTGTCTCTTCAGTGGGTAT
Organism: Amphiura filiformis; assembly: GCF_039555335.1. NCBI lineage: Eukaryota > Metazoa > Echinodermata > Ophiuroidea > Amphilepidida > Amphiuridae > Amphiura > Amphiura filiformis. The sequence goes on from NC_092635.1 coordinate 49,598,855, forward strand.
AACTGTGTACACTGAAAGTGTGAAAGCCTATTCATGGTAAAGGTAAATCATTGCACATCTCCCCATTGTAAACACACATTGTGCACGGTTGACCACAAAACATAAAGAATAATAGGATTTACTTTTCTATTATATGGTGAATCGTTGGAAATGCGTGCTTGTCTATGTGTGTAAATCGTTATGATTCACCATTTGACCATCCTAACCATGGTGTATTTAAAATGTTTAATGAACACAATTTCACACATTAGGCTGATTTTCTTAAATGTTGGTCAAGTAATGTTTTTAAAAACAATAAATGTGCATAGCCTGTGCGTATCTCTCCTTCCTATCACTCGCTCTCTCTCTCTCGTCCCCCCTCCGATTTATCACACAGTGGTAAATTTGTGACATTTAAATACATAACATTAAATTTCCGAGTAATGTCTGTTTTTAGCTGAATATAAAATATTAACACCTTCTCTAAATTAATTATACCACATGTACATATGCTCAATAAACATGGCACATAAATAATTTAGGCCTGTATTTGTGTGTACAAAACGCTATGTTAAATCTATACTAACAGAACGCTATCAAAATATTCATTGATTTCCTCCATATTTTGTGGAATGATAGCAAATTATATGTCTAACATGTGTGCCAAATTGCATTAAAATCGATGGCGTAACTGCAGAGTTATTGTCCAAAAACTAAAATCAGATGATTTTGCTAAGCAATTTTGTAGACAATCCCGGAAAAAATGTGTTCGAACACCCACTGTAATTCCCATGTTCATCTTAGTATAGTGCGCACGCTATATGAGTCACTGGAAACTAAGATTTATAATAGAGTTCTCTCAATGTTCATCTTAAGCATATCCCCTCCCCTTTCCCCACCAATCAATGTTGGGAGAAGATATGTGAAGATGAGCATATTGGGTATGCCAACAGTGTACGGGGGTAGAAGGGGGACTATTTCCAATAAGGCCTTTAAAGTGTTCGAACAATATTTTCTGAGATTGTCTGAGGAATTCTAAAATCAGTGTTTGCTTTTTCACATTTGGGATCATAACTTCAGATCCAGTAGAGCGATTCAAATGAAACTTGGACATGTTAGTTTATATATAATAGGGAACACATGCAATAAATAATATTACATTACATCCACAAATATTTCAGGGATCGGTCACTTTAAACATATATTTTCATCAAATTTTGAATAATTTAAGTCGAATAAGACGTAAAATACCTGATACATATCCCCAAACAGTTTAAAACATAGCAATTTGAATAGCTAAAAAGTTGACAATGTTTTTGGACAATCATGGACCATCTTTTATATTTGCTATAACACTAAGGGCACCGTCAATCAAACATCACACGGATGTGGGATGCAAATTTGTCAATGCTATTTGCAGTAGATAGCAAAATAATGCAACGACATTTACCACCCTATGTCCAATGCATTGCCAAACTTCTCCTTCCAAACCAGTAATTCCTGACCCCACAAAAGTAAACTTCAAAGATTTCAAGCAAATAAAACAAAAAAGAAGTCATTAAAGACCCCCCCACAAAAAATAATAATGAAAGATATAAGAAACAAAGAAACAAAACCAACACAAAATAGGAAAGAAAATGCCAAAATTAAATAAAGGAAGATAAAACAAAAAATCTAAGTAAAAGGAAAATAATGCATTAAAAAGAAGGAAGAATAAAAAGTGCAAATGTCACTTGCTGTTCAATATGTTTCAAGTTCAAGTCCAATTTGACATTAAAAGACACATGCGCAATGTATAGGACACATCAATCAATAATATTTTAACTAACATGGTCAATGATTGGTGTGCAAGTTCAGGCTTATTTCATGATTGTCATTATTTTTGATCGAAAAAAGAAAGCAAATATAAACAATTCAAAAATGTTGTTTTTCAGTTAAACAAACACCGATCATTATGAGCATTATAGATAATGACCTTTATTATTAGGCCTATGAAATCTCAAATTGGCACATTTCATTAAACATGATTTGCGTTGTCTCTTCAGTGGGTATAACTGTGTACACTGAAAGTGTGAAAGCCTATTCATGGTAAAGGTAAATCATTGCACATCTCCCCATTGTAAACACACATTGTGCACGGTTGACCACAAAACATAAAGAATAATAGGATTTACTTTTCTATTATATGGTGAATCGTTGGAAATGCGTGCTTGTCTATGTGTGTAAATCGTTATGATTCACCATTTGACCATCCTAACCATGGTGTATTTAAAATGTTTAATGAACACAATTTCACACATTAGGCTGATTTTCTTAAATGTTGGTCAAGTAATGTTTTTAAAAACAATAAATGTGCATAGCCTGTGCGTATCTCTCCTTCCTATCACTCGCCTCTCTCTCTCTCGTCCCCCTCCGATTTATCACACAGTGGTAAATTTGTGACATTTAAATACATAACATTAAATTTACGAGTAATGTCTGTTTTTAGCTGAATATAAAATATTAACACCTTCTCTAAATTAATTATACCACATGTACATATGCTCAATAAACATGGCACATAAATAATTTAGGCCTGTATTTGTGTGTACAAAACGCTATGTTAAATCTATACTAACAGAACGCTATCAAAATATTCATTGATTTCCTCCATATTTTGTGGGATGATAGCAAATTATATGTCTAACATGTGTGCCAAATTGCATTAAAATCGATGGCGTAACTGCAGAGTTATTGTCCAAAAACTAAAATCAGATGATTTTGCTAAGCAATTTTGTAGACATGTCTGAGGAATTCTAAAATCAGTGTTTGCTTTTTCACATTTGGGATCATAACTTCAGATCCAGTAGAGCGATTCAAATGAAACTTGGACATGTTAGTTTATATATAATAGGGAACACATGCAATAAATAATATTACATTACATCCACAAATATTTCAGGGATCGGTCACTTTAAACATATATTTTCATCAAATTTTGAATAATTTAAGTCGAATAAGACGTAAAATACCTGATACATATCCCCAAACAGTTTAAAACATAGCAATTTGAATAGCTAAAAAGTTGACAATGTTTTTGGACAATCATGGACCATCTTTTATATTTGCTATAACACTAAGGGCACCGTCAATCAAACATCACACGGATGTGGGATGCAAATTTGTCAATGCTATCTGCAGTAGATAGCAAAATAATGCAACGACATCTACCACCCTATGTCCAATGCATTGCCAAACTTCTCCTTCCAAACCAGTAATTCCTGACCCCACAAAAGTAAACTTCAAAGATTTCAAGCAAATAAAACGAAAAAGAAGTCATTAAAGACCCCCCCCACAAAAAATAATAATGAAAGATATAAGAAACAAAGAAACAAAACCAACACAAAATAGGAAAGAAAATGCCAAAATTAAATAAAGGAAGATAAAACAAAAAATCTAAGTAAAAGGAAAATAATGCATTAAAAAGAAGGAAGAATAAAAAGTGCAAATGTCACTTGCTGTTCAATGTGTTTCAAGTTCAAGTCCAATTTGACATTAAAAGACACATGCGCAATGTATAGGACACATCAATCAATAATATTTTAACTAACATGGTCAATGATTGGTGTGCAAGTTCAGGCTTATTTCATGATTGTCATTATTTTTGAAAAAAAAAAAGAAAGCAAATATAAACAATTCAAAAATGTTGTTTTTCAGTTAAACAAACACCGATCATTATGAGCATTATAGATAATGACCTTTATTATTAGGCCTATGAAATCTCAAATTGGCACATTTCATTAAACATGATTTGCGTTGTCTCTTCAGTGGGTATAACTGTGTACACTGAAAGTGTGAAAGCCTATTCATGGTAAAGGTAAATCATTGCACATCTCCCCATTGTAAACACACATTGTGCACGGTTGACCACAAAACATAAAGAATAATAGGATTTACTTTTCTATTATATGGTGAATCGTTGGAAATGCGTGCTTGTCTATGTGTGTAAATCGTTATGATTCACCATTTGACCATCCTAACCATGGTGTATTTAAAATGTTTAATGAACACAATTTCACACATTAGGCTGATTTTCTTAAATGTTGGTCAAGTAATGTTTTTAAAAACAATAAATGTGCATAGCCTGTGCGTATCTCTCCTTCCTATCACTCGCTCTCTCTCTCGTCCCCCCTCCGATTTATCACACAGTGGTAAATTTGTGACATTTAAATACATAACATTAAATTTACGAGTAATGTCTGTTTTTTTTAGCTGAATATAAAATATTAACACCTTCTCTAAATTAATTATACCACATGTACATATGCTCAATAAACATGGCACATAAATAATTTAGGCCTGTATTTGTGTGTACAAAACGCTATGTTAAATCTATACTAACAGAACGCTATCAAAATATTCATTGATTTCCTCCATATTTTGTGGAATGATAGCAAATTATATGTCTAACATGTGTGCCAAATTGCATTAAAATCGATGGCGTAACTGCTGAGTTATTGTCCAAAAACTAAAATCAGATGATTTTGCTAAGCAATTTTGTAGACAATCCCGGAAAAAATGTGTTCGAACACCCACTGTAATTCCCATGTTCATCTTAGTATAGTGCGACGCTATATGAGTCACTGGAAACTAAGATTTATAATAGAGTTCTCTCAATGTTCATCTTAATCAAAGACCCTACCCTTTCCCCACCAATCAATGTTGGGAGAAGATATGTGAAGATGAGCATATTGGGTATGCCAACAGTGTACGGGGGTAGAAGGGGGACTATTTCCAATAAGGCCTTTAAAGTGTTCGAACAATATTTTCTGAGATTGTAGCTCCCTCCTAATGGCAAAACTTTTCCTTGAACCTGGTTATGGGATGATGTGGGCAGTAGTGGTTAGCGACAACCTGTAAAGTGTGCTGAGGCTTGTGGATCAATATCTAGGCGTTGTGCCTGTGCGTAGTGCACTATAAATAAATCACTGCACTTTTATTTTCTTGATCTCAGGTATGATCATAAATCATACCGAGGGTTCAAAATCAGAAAGCTGTAACTCACTATTACCAGCTCTCACAAAATGAGCATAAAGTTGGCCCCTTGCTTTGGTCTTCAGAAATCAATATTTCATCCACAATGTCTTTTGTTTTGTATTGAATTTTATAATGATTAATGGACTGTGTCTTCTATAGTGCCCTGTCGACTTATTGCTCATTTTGTGGGAGCAGGTGACTGTGAGTTGAGGCTTTCTGGCTCTCAACCCTTGATATCTAAGTATGTTGGCATAAATTGCAATCAATTTGAGACTATCAATGTTCTTTCACAAGAGCATTTAAAATTTGTAACAATTTCACCCAATTTTGGGTCTGCCTATCAGTACACTTGATAAACCGAGATCAATATGCTTCCCATCAGTGTTCGAAATAAGCACTTATCCTCTTGTCCTCTTGTCCAAAAAGCACTGGGGACAACCATGTTGAGCTATGAACTTATCCCCTGGACAACCACTATTTGGATTCTTTGCACTCAAAAACATGACATATAATGGGGACAACCAAAATGTTTTGAGGACAAGCAGATTTTATGTGTTAGTTGTCCTCGGGACAACCTCCATATTTTCCTTATTTCGGACACTGCTTCCCATGATTACAAATGTATATTCATGTACATACATAAGAGCCAAGTTTTTGATTCTACATCTCAGCCTGCATATCCAGGAAGTAGTGTTTATTCAAATCACTAAATAACACAAAATTATCTATTCTCTACGTATTTGGCTCTTCTGTTTCCATGGAAATTGGTTCATTTTGTTGAATTTTGAATTTGAGGTCATTTTGTAACCTCGCTTTAAGCTGTATACATGACATATATAAAACAAGTATATATCGACTGCTCAGTGCCAGAAGTGAATAAGTGCAATAGCTGCCCCATGTGTAGTTGCCATGAGTTGATGAGTATAATATACTGTGTGTAAATTGCCAAATGTTCACAGGGCAGCTATTGCACTTACAGTACCCACTTCTGGCACAAAGCAGTCAATATGGAGGGAGTGATCAACTGGTCGGAATACAGACAGCCTGCAGGCCATACACAGATTACCCTACTTATGTGAGAGAGGAAGAACAAAAAATATATGGACACTTTAGGGTGAGTGGGATGTCAAGAGCCATATTTTTCCAGTTTTACTTTACTGATTTAAATTAAAAAACAGCACTGTACCCTTAACAATAACATTTCCATTAGGTCTTGTGGTTCTTGAGTTTTAAGGCCAGCAATATATCAAAAGAAAAGTTGTGAGCTTTTCCCCAAAGGGGACTTTTATCCCTCTTGTGAAAAACTATACACATCTTATATCAAGGCTTGGGATCTCATTTATAGAACCCATACCATTCCTTTTGGGTGTCACCTTAATTTGTCTTATTTGAGTGCAAACATTGTTAGGTCTTAACAGCAACACATGCAAGATGAAAACTTCACCATTTAGCAAGTTGGTTTACAAATTTGAAGATGGAAGATAACAATGATAAAATTTTCAGCAATATATTACTTTACAAATAATGACAACACAAGAACGATGACGATGACAATGATACAAAACTCTACTATGGCATCTTACTTTCAATCCCCAAAGCTTACAATAATCACAGTTCTTAGAATCATTCCAATTAAACACAGTATTTGAAGGAAATCTAATCAAAACTTTCTAGTTTAACAAGATTCTCCCTATTCACCTTACATCTTATTTCTTTGATTGCTTTGCATTTTGGTCAATAATTGTGACTATTTTTAGTAATGTTGATCAATTTAGTCCATTATAAAGATTTGCTTGGCAATTCAATATGTATCCATCAGTGTTTTGTGCGTATTTGTGCACAACAGAAATATACATTATTATTATTGGTATTGTTATTAACAGGGCTGCAAAACAATGTTTATTTTCTTGAAAAAGATGACAAATATTTTACTCTCAAGTAAATCCAATATAGCAAAATTTAAATTTCCCATCATTTTTAACATGTTACTTAAATGGGGAAAGCAAATTTTTCCTCCAAATCCAAAATTTCCCTCCAAATCCAAAATTTCCCTCCAATTCCCAAAATTTTCCTCCAAATTCCAAAATTTCATTGAAATTAGTTTTCCGGATTTCACATTTCTCACAGGCCTACATCAGTCAACACACTTTTTTTGACAAAATATATGACTGATTAATGCAATTATTTCTTCCACTCAATTTATCATAAACTATTTAGGTATCGCTTCCACAATTTCTGAAACCCAAGTTAGCAAGTACACTCTTGGTACCATCCATTATTTCAATGGTGCTAATTTTAGCAGTACTTCGTAGTACATTGTACCTGCTACCTTGTAATCCATACCTAGCAGCAATGGGCTATTCCAATTGAATTCCATACACCCCTAAGGAAGACATCACCCAAGGTGCTGTATAAATGCCAACATTTATTTATTACTCTCCCACACAGGGGCTGTAGACTTTATTTGGGGTTACCTGAATGGGTGACTCCATTTGAAATTTACAATTCCCTTGTGGGAGATTAAGGTCATGTCTTCCAAAGGGGTGTATGGATTTCAACTGGAATAGCGCAATGTCCACTGGACTACATCAATATGAGACAAAACACTTCCTACAAAAAGAATATCACTGCAGAATAGGAGAAGACAGGAAAAAAAAGGGAATGACAAAAAGAGGAGGGGAAAAAAAGAAGAAACATCTGCAAAAAGAACATCATTGTTGATGATGTGAGTGAGCAAAGAAAATAAGAAGAGAGAAATAAAGGAAGAGGGGAAAAGGTGAGGAAAGCAAATGCTAAACCTTAGGAGTATCATTAGAGATTAAGGGAACTGGAGACAAAGGAGATGACATGATTACAACAAAAACAAAAGACAAAAAGATAGGAAGTCAAAGAGACAAAGAAGAAGACAAAGTGGAAGAAAAAGAAAAAGTGTCACTTTAGATCAATTCAAACCACTCTTACTTTTAAACAAACAGTTACATGTATGTTACAATTTTTAACCAAATTAAAAACTTGCTTTTTGCTTAAAACAAATGCCTCACACCTTGCTATCGGACATACATGTAGAATACAATATTGATTTTATGTGTCAAATATATCACAAACATCTTATTATTTTCTTTATATTTTCATTCCTATTTTCTTTACTATTTCTAAAATGTAGATTTTCAACAAATGTGGCGTTTTCATTTGATGGGTCACATACATACTGTACAAGCGTAAATTCTATGTGTTTAATTTTTCATGATTTGTTAATTGAAACTAGTAAAGTAGGTAATGGGGCTACGCATCCTGCACAAGAACATATCAACTACTTTTTTTGATTTAGTGATTTTGAGTGTTCTTACACTGACCTTTTAGATACATTTAAGAATACTCACAAATAGTATCAGCTTTTCATGGTAGCTGCATTGAATGTGAAAAATGTGAACATTAATGTTCCGTAAATTTTTTTAATCTTCCGGTACCCATGTGTATAACATGCACATGGCTGGTTGACGAAATAAGGATTGTGACTTTAGGTTTGAATAATGTAGCATGAAGTTATATCCACAGGATATGCATGGCTGCAAACTTGAATTATTTGCCAGTGAGGAAAGGTTGAGAGACTGTAAAGTATTAGAGAACACAACTCAAAACAGGTGAATTTTAGCGTTTAATTGGCTATAAATATGTTATAACCTGTTTAATTCACCCTCTTTTACTTGTTTATTTCATGCTCTAGAAGTATTGATGATTATATACATGTATGTATGTCTCATTATAATTTTTAGTTGCTGAAGACTTACTTTCTTTTTCTTCCACCTTTCCTTCTTTTTTCCTCTCATTCTTTCTTTCCTTTCCTTACTTCCATTCCTTTCATTTTGGGGTTTTTTAATTCCTCTATATATTTTCCTTTTTCTTTGTGCCTCCTTTCCTTCTTTTATTCTATTTTCCCGTTCTTGTTTAGTTTCTTTTGTTCTTTTTCCGTTTCCCGATTCTCTTTCCTTCTAAATTCTTTCTTGTTTTTGTTTCATTCCTTCTCATTCCTTCCTCATTTGTACAATTCCTTAAAACTCAACAATCTCAACTAGAGGCAGTTCGTAAATAAAATATATGCAAATGAACTCATTAATATTCATAAATGTAAAAATAAAATTGACACAAACTATAGTGATCACTGATCATACTCTATCATCCTACCAAGTTTTAAGTTAATATTGGCTATTGCATGCAGGCTGCAGAGTGAACTGATAAAATTTTTGGCAAAATATGTAAATTATAAACTCATTAATATTCCAAAATATGCAAATAACATGATACAAAACTATACAGCATATGAGGTCATCATACAGGCCATCATGCCCATCAACCTACAAAGTGATATAAAATTGGATGAATTGAGCACGATACATGAATTTATCGGTCAACCTAGCATTTTCAAATATCATACAAGACCAAGTTGAGTTATACATGTACCATGGTTGAGTTATAACATAATATAACACCACGCTGAATGAAGATGCTGTGATGGCGTCGCAAGCTACGTCACTGCCAATCCAAGACTCTGACAAAGGTAACTTTTTAAGCAAATGTCAAAAATATCGGTCTACAGTACAAGCTGCTATAATAATTAATATAACATGTTTTTCATGTTGTAATATTTCCACGGCCCAAGGAAGAATACCTTTGTTGATTTGGGCTTCCATGGTAAAATAAAGCTTTCTATCCAGGCCCGTAACCAGGATTTATTTGGGAGGGGGTGCTTAAATTTTGAAAAAGTGAACCTTTTTTTCAAAATTTGGACCTTTTGGGACTAGGGGTGGATTTTGAAAAAGTGGACTTTTTAAAAAGAATTTGGACCTTTTTTGACCAAAAAGGCATAAAAAATCAATTATTTAGCTTGCTACGCTCGAAAATTGGAGTTTTTGGGTTCAAAAAAGGGGACTTTTGGGGCATATTGGGATATAGGGGTGGGCATCTGCCCCCAGCCCCCTGGTTACGGGCCTGTTCCTATCCCATCCTAAATTGATATGGTACATCTAATTAACAATATACATGGACCATTGTTTCAGTTCCAATATCTACATTGTAAGAATGGAGCTATAATGACAGCAGCAGTTAAGTATAATGTATCAAGTCCTAAGTGCAAACTGTAATGTTTGCATCAGTAATGTCCTCCCCATCCATCATGGCTGACAGTCTGTGACTTCTATAGCAAACTACCCTACACCACAAGCAACATGTAGTACTCCAATCAATCAAATGATCACACAAATCTTTAGACTTGAATCCACGTATTGGTAGGTTTTGTGCAATGAATCATTATCATGAATCCTCTGGGAAATGTTTTGGATCACCATGCAATTTTGGGCAACAATCTGCGCAAATAAATGAGGTAAAAGGTCCCAATTGGTGCAGGCCACGATAAGTCTCGCACGGCTAATTGAAATCTCTGAAATATATGAACAACATCACTGCACTATAATTCAACATAAAACTGCTAAAAAATTCCAGCTGGATTAAAATTTAGGGGCAACTAGATTTGAGATGGCACTGGAATCTGTGACCTTTCACAATTAAGGGGGTGTGGATTTTAAATGGAATCCCTGAACTATATGAACAACATTTAATATGTTGTTACATATACTGCTTTTCTCATTGTTGTGTTCTGCTTTATTTTGTGTACAATGTAACATGTAATTGTGCCTCCTGGCGAAATATAATCATATCACATCACATCACATCACATCACATCACATCATATCATATATCATATCAACATCACTGCATCTCTTCCAGTTGTATAAAAACAAAAACAAAAATCTGCATTAATTTGCAGATCTATATGTCACAATATTGAAGTCACATAACTGATATCCTTTGCTATTTTAAGGCATTTCAATCTACAGCCTTTCAGGGTATAAAGTTCATTTTAAATGCCTTTTTCTACGGCAGGCAGCCATGCAATTCAACTGGCACCAAGGCAACTAAATGCTGAAGAATGTGTCCAAAGTTACACACTTTTAGGGGCACAAAGGCAGACACATGGGGCAATAAAGGCAATGCCTTCAGTTATTTTTTTTCCTGGCCTTTTTTAAATCCTTTGACGTCCCAAGCTTGTGCCTGTTCACTTGTGAAAATAAACTGCATACCATGAAGTTACTGTGCAACTAACGACAGTAAACAGCTCTACCACTTATTTCAATACTGATTATCCACTACAACAGCCTAGAGGACAATTTTCACGTTAAAAATTTAATTTGACAACTACGTCGTTGATCATATGCACGGCTCATCGCTGCTTAATATTCCATGGCTGCTAGTAGCAACCATATCAAATCATGCAAGAGATGGGCCATGCAGAACAATCTCATCAACTTCATGTGTCCTATGGCCCTACTTAATTCATTTAGTAACGTAATCAGATTTCCAATGTTTTTTATAGTACTCGGATAGAAGTCGTCTAGAAAACATGCTGGAAGTTGTGAAGCAAACACTTTATTACCATTTCTGAGCAATTAATGTTTCACTCTTTGCCGATTTTAAACTATTTCGCTTCAGTTTTGAACGTTGTAATATCAATCCTAACATATATATCTTAGACCTTAACTCCGTAACTTTTCTTGTTTGTTTTCTTGGGCGGAGGAAGAGGGAAGAAAAGAAGATGAAGAGCAAATTAAGTCGTGTTTGTCTCTTCTGTACGGTTTTGAGCCACCAAACGCTCAAGTGATGCCACATGTGGTGACCTAGCTAGCCAGCCTTCTTGCGTCTATTCACCGTAGTAGTGCATGTTAGAATATAAACGTTGGTAGGTCAACTGGCTCATGCTTTCTTTGTTATGAACCACTGATCGAAATGATCACAACACAAAGCCTATGGCTTATCAAAATTCGGTACAAGTGTTTGAGCCCAGGCTTGAACCAGTCACAAATGGTTACCAATGTGTACTACGGCAGCGAATAAATGTGCTTGGATTGTAGCACAATTACATCACTTGGGATGCTTGGGCTCGCAGTCACTTCGTGCTGTTGTATTACTTGTATATTTTGTTAATTTGTAGCATTTTGCAGCAATCAGGGCTCCCAATTCCAGAAAAATACAGCACTCATTTTGTCAGATTAAAAAAATATATTAGCCTGTTTTCCCAAATGAAACAGCTAAAACCTAATCCTTTGATTACTTCCAAATTGGTAATAAAAGTAAACTTTCATAGTTGGTCCATTTATGGAATCATGGGCCTAAAACATGCATTTTTAGGGTGTGTTTTTTTTGTATGCTGTGATCATCAAACCCAAAGACTTGTACCAGACAAATTTCAGGCTAAGCATTCTAATTTTTGGAAAACAAATTTTCCATTATCTTTATTAACCAATTATCAGAATTACAATTAAGAGTATTGTATTACAATTATGAGTAAACTCATAGTCTATAAATATTGAATGCTTAGACTTGTGTCAAGTCTGTGAATTTTATGACTGCAATTGTAAGAAAAAATGCAAAATTTCATGTTTTCGGCCCATTTTCCTTCAAATTGCAAAAATATTCAAACTTGACTTTTATTGCCAGGACTAAAGGATTAAGATTGACCTATCTTATATTTCACAAAACAGGATAATATTTTTAATCTGAAAAAAATAATAGTGCTGTATTTTTCTGGAATTAAGAGTAGACATAAACATAAGGTATATATTGTTTGGAGAGTGCAAGCGTGAAAATAAAATACGACAAAAATGTCCACTGTAACAGTACATGCTAAGCATTATGCTGAGACTACTTGTGTGAAGTTGAATTTGCATTCTATTACCAAGCACTTTATTTAAATCCCTGCAAAATTCAATTCAATTACCAGCGAATAGCTTCTTCATCTTTTAGCAAGATTACTACGCTGGGGAATTTTCACCCACGCACAAGCTAATTGCACCGTTTTAATTCCCATTATTGCCAGTCACTCTTATGAAATTGCAACGCGCTATACCATATCGTTTGATATATTTGTTCACTGACCAATTACTGCAATGGGCTAATCCACTTAAAATCCACACCCCCTCTGAAAAAGACTCTTGAATTCCATCCAAAATCCGCATCCAACCATTTTTTAATATCCATATAAAGTGTAAAGGGGTTTACAAGATTTGGAATTCCACACAACATTTTTTTTCATTGGATGCAAAAATATGTCAAATTCAACTTGATTTTATCCATTTCAACAACTTCCAACTGGAATTCAACATAAAACTGGTAAAAAATTCCAGCTGGAATGAAATTTAGGGGCAAAAAATTCTAGCTGGAATGAAATTTAGGGGCAAAAAATTCTAGCTGGAATGAAATTTAGGGGCATAAAATTCCAGCTGGAATGAAATTTAGGGGCATAAAAGTCTAGCTGGAATGAAATTTAAGGGCATAAAATTCCAGCTGGATTTCAATTTAGGAGCAACTGGCATTGAGATGGCAGTGACATCTGTGATCATTCACAAGGGGGTGCGGATTTTAAATAGATAAGCCCATTGTCAATTAATCGCCTATTGCATGGTTCCACCATATGCAAGGACAGCCTCAATCTGGCAGCATACATGAATGGGAATCGAACCAGTAATATAACATTTTGTAAGGTTACTTACGGTAATTCTTTTTGCCAGTTTGAGGCTCTCCTAAAATATTTAGGCGAATAAAAAAAAAAAAAAAAAAAAAAAAAGCGCAGTGATTTATAGTGCGCTACGCACAGGCACAACGCGCCTAGACGTTGATCCACAAGCCTCAGCACACTTTACAGGTTGTCGCTGACCACTGTGGCCCACATCATTCCATAAACCATTAAACAACAAATCAGGACTTTGCTGCTTCAAGAGCGCACACCCTAGACATACCACAAATAACCATCGCAACCAGGATCAGCTCCCCGAGTTTCGTACGGGTTACAACGAGACAAATTAACAGCGAGTTCCTTGTCCAGGGGAATTTCAAGCTAACTCAATTTTTCCACGAGAGCATATTAGACACCACCAGGGTTCGAACCCGCAACCTCTCGCACCATAGTCGAACGCCTTATCGATTGAGCTAACTTGACTGCTTACTGGGCTACTCCTCTCTCTCTCTCTGTCACCCTCTCCATTGCTCTCTCACTCTCTCTTCTATCTGTGTCTGCTTGTCAGTGGTGTAGATTTCTTTTTGACATAGGGATGGGACTGGAAAAATTTCTGTAAGCATAGTCAATCAAGCACCTTTTGGTGACAGATTAATTTTACCACTTTTGCTATATTGAAGCTAAAATGGGGAATTATGGTGTAAAAATGGAAAAAATTTGCACAAAGTGCGCTAAAATGACATACATGTAATGGGGTTGGTCAGAAACCCACATACAGATATCAACATTGTATGGACCACCCCCTCCTTATCAATATATTGGGGGTATTCTTCCCCCATCTTCCCAAGATCTATGCCTATGCTATACCATGCTGTCTCTATGTTCCATCTCTGTCTCTGTACCACATGTGTATCTACTCTAGCTCTGTATCCTTCCTTTCCTCTCTCTCTCTCTCTCTCTCTCCATCTCCGAAAATTAAAATAAATGCATCATGTTTGTTAGTAGATGTACGTGTTAGGGTTGCTTAAAAAATTATGTATGCCACTGTGCAAATGAGGCATTTACATCTATGTACACCCTTGGTAAGAGCTTTTAAAAATTCAAATTTTTGCAGGTCCCTATTGAAAATTCTGCCACTTACGAAATATTTGTACATTGATACTTTTGCAATCTGATACAGGCTAACCCATGTGGGGCAGGCACACTTGAGGATGCTGCTCACAATCAGATTATAAATGGATATCGCATCTCGACTCAATGAGGACGGATGCTTCTTGTCAGTTCAAATTCAACAAGTATGTACTGTATAAGTGGTAACTTTTGCTTGGGTTTTATTTTTGTGAAATTTCTAGATCTAGATTTAAGAACACACAAATATGAAATTTTGTCATATTATATCCCTGATCAAATGCACTTGTCGGCTGCTACATGTACATGTAATTTGTCTGTGTGCATGTTTATGCTTAATTTCAAAGTGTAATTTTTGCGCTTTTTAAACAAGACTGCGAAAAAAAAATCAAACAATCATTTTGGCCATGGTTAAAAGTTTACAATTATGTTAACTTTCCATCAGAATCAGAATTTCCTCCCTATTCACCATATCACCTGTTTTAGTTGATTTCTATTCAAATTCAGACATTTATGTACACAAGGCATGGATGATGCTGCAACTGACACTCCAACCTGTTACTAAATGGTTTATCATAAATCCCATTACACCTGTAATGCACAAGATGCTTTTTACCTAGTAGTGCCCCAAACTCGGCAAATTCAAATATCTCAAGTCATGCCACTTCATTTGCTGCGTGCGAGTACGTCTGCAACACCTATTGTGCTGTGTACTGACTTTACATTACAACAGACGATTGAATTTGTTATCAAATTAATATTTTTTCAATATTAGCAATTTCTCCTCTGCAGACATTCACTAAAGGGACCCCAATTTGTTTTATACAACTTCAGAGAATTTCAATCATCTCAAGTGAGTCAAGTCATGCCACTTCATTTGCTGAGAGTCTGCAACACCTGAATTGTGCTGCGTACTGACTTTTCATTACAACAGACGAATGAATTTGTTACCAAATTAATAATTTTTCAATATTAGGAATTTCTCCTCTGCAGACATTCACTGAAGGGACCCCACTTTGTTTAATACAACTTAAGAGAATTTCAATCATCATAATACATATATCACCTCTCGCCTTTTCCTGTTTACGTAACCTATATCACTTGGCTGGATCAGTTCTTCAGAGAATTAAGATTGCAAATTTGATAAAATGGGAATACGTAACAAATAAGAATATTTGAATATAAGAATATAAACTAGAAACTAAGGTGTGATAGTACAATGTATTGTATATAGTTTACTTCAATCATCTTACATGTGGGAGGGTGGGATCAGGGAGCAAATTGGAAAAGTATTTTATTTCAAGTGAAATCACAATGGAACTGAGAGTTCAAATTAATTTCAACTCAGTTACTATTGGATCTTGTTCCACCCTCAAACGCCATACACAAATTTAGAATAATAAGGCTGACATCAGATTAAAACTAAAATTTTGTGGTTCCCAGGAAGAGTGGTTCTTTATGGTTGCCATTACTAATTCATTTGTGGGCTGCTTTATTTTAAGATGTTCAACATTTGACCTCAAATATCACTCACCTGATGCCCCTACCCAGCAATTACATTGCATCACCAAGTTAAGTTGATATTGAATTCTGCCCTTTCAAAGGAGAGCAAATTTTCCCTTTACTGAACCTAAATCAACAATGACCTCATTTGACCCCTAGATGGGGTCTCCACTCGCCTGATGTTCCCTACCCAAAGTTTCTTATCACCAGGTTTGGTTTACAATAAGTATGTTAGAAGCAGGGATTTTGAAGGTTTAAATTTTGAATTTAACCCCTCTTGTATACCCCCCAGTGGGGATAGTTGAGTTTCCAATCGTGGAGCTTCACACATTCCAACTGTGGAGTTTTTCACCCCCCCACACACACACACAATCGAATAGTACTGTGGAAGTCTGTGGAGGTATTCATATCACAAAATTGGAGGTATTATACCCCAGGCTCAACATACTTGTACCCTGAATGGATTGCCAAGTGGTCCTCTCAGCTATGCTAGCGATCCACAAAAAATATATCACATGATATCAGATGTTTACACACTACCACAGGGGCTATTTAAGAGGTTATATATCCTGGGGGCCTTTGCAGTGGGCATGGTGGGTGGCACAGGGGCTCTGTCCTCCCCACCCAATGCTGCCAAGCAGAACACAAAATCACGGTGTTTAATTTTGTATCCCCCCCCCCAATTTAATTTTATCCCTAGTGGCTAGTGCAGCCATTGGGTCTTTGATCCTCCCTCCTCCCCCCAAAAAAAAAAAAAATCAGGCTGGTTACACAACTGTATTGACAAGTGTGATGCTTTTAGTTTTAAATTTAAAATAAATAGTACGAATGCAAATTGCTGTAAATAAAAGTGAGTATAAAAATAATAAAATACAACTTACAAGGCGTCATAAATACCATTGCCTTCACTGCATCAAGACAATCAGCAGTATATTATTTCAATATTTTCAGTCATTCAGTCAATTAAAATCAGAGCATTTCAAGGTCTGTCAACACCAGTTTCATTACCAGGCGCGTATCCAGGAATTCGTAGACCGGGGGGCGCAAAATAGATCTTTGTAAAATATCATATAGCCGCGAAGCGGCCATCCCGGAGCGCTTGCGCGAGGCAGGGGGGTGTCTGAGGGGGGATGTCCCCCCCTCAGAAGTGAGAAACTTTTACAAAATGAAGACCTAATTGAAGCCATTTGGTGGACCATTTTGTCATAATTTGAGTTTGAAAAAGCCTAAAATTTGCGAAAAGACGGCCTAATTGAAGTCATTTGTGGACAAGTTTGGACTTTTATTGTATGAATTATTGCTTTATAATTATGTACCCATGAAGTTGCACATGCAGGGGGTGTGTGAGGGGATGTGCCCCCTCAGAAGTGAGAAAATTTTGCAAAATGAAGACCTAATTGAAGCCATTTGGTGGACCATTTTGTCATTATTGTGTAAAATTTGAGTTTGCAAAAGCCTAAAACTTGCGAAAAGACGGCCCAATTGAAGCCATTTCTGGACAAGTTTGGACTTTTATTGTATGAATTATTGCTTTATAATTATGTACCCATGAAGTTGCGCATGCAGGGGGTGTGTGAGGGGGATGTGCCCCCTCAGAAGTGAGAAATTTTTGCAAAATGAAGACCTAATTGAAGCCATTCGGTGGACTATTTTTGCACTATTAGGCCTATTATGTAAAATTCCGGGGTAAAAAAGTTTGAGAAAGAAACTTTTGGAAAATAAATGCCCAATTGAAGCCATTTGGTGGACCATTTTGTCACTATTATTGTGTAAAATTTTAGTTTGAAAAAGCCTAAAATGTGCGAAAAGACGGCCCAATTGAAGCCATTTATTTGTGGACAAGTTTTGACTTTTACAAATTGTATGAATTGTTGGTTTAAATTATGTACCCATAACGTTGCGCATGCAGGGGGTGTCTGAGGGGATGTGCCCCCTCAGAAGTGAGAAAATTTTGCAAAATGAAGACCTAATTAAAGCCATTCGGTGGACTATTTTTGCACTATTAGCCCTATTGCGTAAAAAAATTCTGTGGTAAAAAAGTTTGAGAAAAAAACTTTTGGAAAAAAATACACAATTGAAGCCATTTGGTGGACCATTTTGTCACTATTATTGTGTAAAAGTTTAGTTTGAAAAAGCCTAAATTTTGCGAGAAGACGGCCCAACTTATACGTGCAATTTTTCTCCTTTCCTCTTCTTTGGGAGGGGCAGGGGCTGGGCCCGCCGCCCCCTGAATCCGCGCCTGAACGGTATCATTAGTTACAACTAGTAACTGCTCAAAAATGCTCAAAATATTATACTTGCCCGCCCCCTGGCCCAAACAATTTATGCCATAGCCATAGGCATACAAGTGTGCTCTCAAATTGCCAGCGTGCTCGGAAAGTAAGGCCCCCTATCACAAAATATAGGCTAGTATAAGGCTATCTATAGTCGCATAAGGCCATTGACTTCTATTTTGAAGCCTGCAAAATAATGTCCCGTTCCCCTAGTTCATCTCTCCTCTTTCTCTCTCTCCCCCTCCCTCCTTCCCCCTCTCTCTCCCTTTTTTTTTTTTTTTTTCGGTACCCGGGGGGCGCGCGCCCGTTCAAAAAGGGCTAAATACGCTACTGATTACAAACCACTTAGCATCAAATTAAGCAGTATTTTGTGCATCTATGTTCCCATTTTTGTCAAATTTGAAGAGATTTCACTTGTTTCTTTTAAACTTTTTTTTTTATCATATTTGGACTATGTATACATGTCTGCAAGTGCAACACAGACTAGCTGTCTGGTGACTAAAATGTCTGATGCTGGAAATAGTGGTGTAAGTGTTTACTGTTTAGACTATAAACAAATGACATTCATTTTTGCAAGTTAAATATGGTGTCCCCTACATGTACATGTGTAATATTTATTGCAAAAGTTAAGTTTGAGAAACAACAACAAACAAAAAGAACTTGAAAACTCATATAGTCCTATCTGATATGTACTGTATAAATGGGATCAAATAAAAACAAAAACATATTTCAGATAATTAAAACCTGGGTGATGCCAATATTTACCCTACACCCTTATTGGTCACAATTTTTATTTAAACATGTCAAAATCATGGAAAAGAATTGCACTTTTAGAGGTCAGAAGGGTCACACAACTTCAGCATTTTTTAGCACTGCTTAGTCAATAAATACGTAAAATAATTGGCACCAAATAGTTGTGACTAACCTATTTGGAGGTCAAAATCTAAACAACAAATTAGTCTAAAGAATGGATAATGTCACCAATACATGCAAACATCCAACACACAAAACAGTGATAAATTCTACTCATTATACACTTATTGAGGGAACAACAAGAACATCTTGTCAAGACGTTCTGTTGATCCGAGACACTTATCCTGCATCTAGGTCACCGATAGCGAAGATGGATACGAGGATAGAGTTCAAACCTGATACGGAAGTCAAGAAACTCACAATCAACTTTCAAGGGCCTTACACAAGTTACATTATGTACTCTGATCAGCTTTTAATAGGCGGGACTCATAACATCGTGGATTGGTACAGAATGGCGTACACACAGCTAGGCGCAGCAGCTATGCGAACTGCGCTTTGCCTTTTGCGTGAATGACGTGTGCTTTTGTGAATTTACGCATGCATAAGTTGGAATAATTATTAAGAGCTGATCATAGTATACATGTAGAATTCAACAAATTCCTTCAGCTGTGTATGTCTGCTCTTTCTTACTATCGTGTGAAAAAACTATGTCACACGATGCTTCGTAGCTTGACCATTGAATGAGGTGCCAATGTGATGATGATGCGATTCAATTAACTGCCCACTTCCGTGTCTACACCATAAACAGCGCCAAATCGGCAGACCGCTGAAGATTGAAGAACCTTGATGAAAACTATACTTAAACTTTAAAGGGTCTGTGTAGCAATGCCAAAAGCATAGGCCAAGGCGGGTAACGACGACAATTCCAACATCCAAAAACCGGGGCAAGTTAATTTTTTCAGGCAATTAAACCTTTGGATAAGTCTGCCCGTTTTGAGCAAGACTTAGAACCAATCGAACTTGATGCAAAATTTAGTATTTCTGTCAAACTTGGTGTGTTCACCGAAGTATAAACAGTCAAAACCCAGCAGAAAACTTTGTAAAATCTTGGCATGATGACCTATGGGTATTATACTATGTTGGGTCACTGTACTTTATCACTGAGGCCCTTATCATACAGCAGAGATGCATTGCTAAACATCCGGAAATGTGTGACAAACACTCTGAATGCCAATTTAGATCGATCAATTTGGAATAAACTGACTGAATTAAAGATTACAAAGAAAACTCAACGAGGTTGCAGAGGTGGGATATACAAACAGAGGAAAATAACAATGTGTGTTTCTGTCAGGAAAACAACTCCCATCATTTCTGAACGCACTGTTAACTACGCTAACTTGGTAAGCGTACAAACTCAAAAGACAAGCGTGAGTGCTGCTCGCACCAATTTTGCTGTTTGGAATTCTAGATCAGTGAAGTGTATCAGCAATCCTAAAGTTGCTAGTCTGTGTGACTTTATCATTTCAAAGCAATTGGATATTGTGTGCCTAACCGATACATGGTTTACGGGTAGTGACCGAGACAATCGCACGATCGCTGATCTTCAAACCACTCTTCCACACTTTGATCTTTTGCATATATACCCAGAAAGGATAAAACTGGTGGTGGAGTATGCGTTCTGCTTCGCAAAGGATTTCAAGTTTGTCAGAACAACATCTCAAACAACATCTTCAATTCCTTTGAACATATCGACCTCACCATCAGCTCTGGTTCAACCTCTATTCGTCTGGTGACAATCTACCGACCACGACCAACCAAGAGCAACAAACTCAAGGTTTTTGTGCTATTAGATCTTTCGGCAGCATTTGATACTCTTGATCACAAAATTCTGCTGCAACATTTATCATCTCGGTATGGAATTACTTCTACTGCACTGTCGTGGTTTACATCTTATCTGACTGCTCGTTACCAAGCGGTTGCGATCGGTAAGACTGTTTCTGAAAACCACAAGCTTTGTTTCGGAGTACAAGGGTCAGTCATTGGACCGATTTTGTTTACTATGTATAGCGCTCCTTTGCAGGACATCATCACTGCTCATGGTCTAAACTGCATAATGTATGCTGACGATACTCAGCTTTATGTTGTCTACCATCCATCAGAAAGAGACAGTGCCCTTCAGAAGCTGGAAATGTGTGTGAATGACATCAGTACCTGGTCAATGTCCAATAAGCTGAAGTTTAACGAAAGTAAAACTGAAGTGTTGTGCTTTGCTTCACGTTTTGTGCCTGGCAATCCTATCCAAACAGTTCACGTTGGATCGTCTCCAATTATCCCATCATCTGAGACTCGTAATCTGGGAGTTATTCTCGATAATGAACTGTGCATGACTCAACAGGTGAACAATATCTGTCGCTCTGCAGTTTTGGCCATTCACAAAATTGGCCAAATCAGAAAATATCTGGACCTAAAAACACCGAGAGGCTCATACACTGCGCATTTGTAACATCCAGCGTCTTGACTTTTGCAATTCTCTGCTGTATGGCTTGCCTCAATATCATCTCGAGAAGTTACAGAGAATACAGAATTCTGCAGCTAGGTTGACAGCAAAGAAGAGATCCAATGTACAAGCCATCCTGAATGAGCTTCATTGGCTGCCCGTCGCTAAACGCATTGAATTCAAGCTCTTTCTGATAACTTACAAGTGCTTTCATGGAACAGCTCTAAATATGTGCCGCGCAGAAATTTACGGTCTTCCTCATTAGACCTCCTTGATCCACCACGCAATGTAAAGACTAGTTCTTATGGTCAAAGATCCTTTTCTGCCGCAGCTCCAAAACTTTGGAATGCTCTTCCAGCTAGTGTTCGTTCGGCTAACACTCTCCTCCAATTCAAGTCTCGCCTAAAGACATTTCTGTTTGCAAATTAATATTGTCTGATTATTGGTCTTTGCTACGTGCATCATGCAATCCTTTTTTGGTTTTGCCATTTTGCTTTTTCCTGAGTTGTACTTTAAGATTTATAATGTGTATATGATATTTTGTCTTGTACCTTAAGATTTTTAATGTGTTTGAAATAACGTTTCGCAGCATTTGTATATTTTTTGCTGCTTTTAACTTTTCTGTTAGCGCATTGAGTTTCCTTGTGGTATTATATGCGCCCTAAAAATGTGTTTATTATTATTATTATTATTACTAGGCCCTGGCAAAAAACACAATTTTTTGAAGTAAAAAACAAGATCCAAAATTTTAAAAAGCGAGATTTTCCCCCGAAAAAATGGCATAAGAAGCTTTAAAAATGCCCGAAAATACGAATAAAATATAAATAAATAGAAAAAAGTTGCCTGCCCTCTATTGTTCAGATTAGGTCAGGTTAGATTGTACATGTAAACAGAACTGCCGATGCCGGCGTGAGTTGAAGAAAAAGATATTTGGCCTAAACTTGAACTCATTTGCAATGAAATGTCATTTTTTATTAAGTAAATCATGTCTTTTGCACTTGTAATGTGGGTGCAATGCTGTTGAATTCTGCACACTTTTCCGATGGAGAAGTTGATTTTGTGGAATTTGGTGAACTTTTATGGCATAAAGCTACATTTTTATAGTAAGTATGCTGCTTGGGAACTTTCTTAAAAAGCGAGAAAATTTCGAGAATCACGGCGTGAAAAGCGAGATCTCGTTTTTTGCCGGGCCTTAATTATTACTATCCAGTTTAACCAATTGCAAACCTGTATATCATGCATATTATGACATCCTACAACGTAACCAATTATGTATCATGTGTATATTATATTGTGTGTCAATAACGTCAGCCTTGTATGTACAATGACTACATCGATCATTGTATTTCACAAAAATATGTAAACGCATGCATTCACTGACAAAATTTCACATATATGGAAAAATACAGTTATGAAAAAAAATGTTTATTTTCATGGTGCTTTTCATGAATACTTATTTTTAATTTTTTTATATCAACCTATTAATTGAGAGAAAATATGGGAACTCTGCAAAAACGAAACTGCCTAATTTTGTCATACTTTGCATGATCTTGATGATGAGAATGTGACTTATTATGACAATTGTTGCCGGGAATACTGGTCAATTTCGAGCATGCAATTTTCTACTAGATGCCTACCCGATTGGGCGAGCTAAAAAACTAAAATGAATCATTCAACATATTTTTTGTCTCATTAAGTCCCAAGTTAAAATGAACAGGTTTTGAATTTAATATGCCACAATGCAGGGTGAAGAAATTTCACTTATCCAAAGGCTCTGATGCTCTCACGCTTTTTAGAAACCCAACCTTTATACAGCAAAATTTTAACCCTACCCTTTTTACCAATTTTCGGAATTCTAAATCCCTATGTTGTAGAAAGGGTGCCAGACACAGTGATTTTAGCGTTGGGCTATTATATCAGGCCCTGCGATATATCGCGATATTATATCCTTATCGCGATGACGATGTGTAGAAATGGTGACAGGCCATATTGGTCACCCATCCAGCCTGCAGCCATGACTGACTGAATTTACCCATCATGCAATGCAATATAATAGTGGAAACCATGCACAATAATGGCTGCATTTGTGGTGAAATCTCATGCCAACTGCACTTAGAAATATGGCAAGTGTACCGTACAGTACGCAAATGGACTCATACTGGTTTTAATAACATTTCGGATTACAGCTGTTTAAAACGATGGCAGTTACCGGGTTGTTTTGCACCCATATAACAGTGAGTGAACTTCTGATATGGATAAAAAATAATATTGTCAGATCGCAATATCGGGGTATGTTTTAGCCGCGATATATACGGTAATAAGTACCGTAACCACCCGGGTATAAGCCCACTCTCGGTTATAAGCCCACCCCTATTTTTGAAATATTTGAGAAACTAGGGTGCACTCGGTATAAGCCCAGTACTAATTTTGACCAAATAATACCATCAAATCAATGGTGAATGAATAAATCTGACATCTCTTGAACAAAGCTTGTTGAATAATTTCATTTTTAAGTTTGTTTTTCCTCTTTATTTTGAGGATTTATTAAGCCAATTTATGCTCAAATTTATAAACAACAGTGAGCTACAGTGAACGCAGTTACGATAATGATATGTGAGCAGCTAGGGTATATCCCAAATCACCCAAACTGGTTACAGCTTGCTAGACCACACGCTCGATGCTCCAGGTATGCCCTTAAGCCCCGCCCAGTAGACACGTCTTTGGACAGTTTATGACATCCTTTAAGCCTCGCCCACTTGGCACATGTTATGCTTCATTAACATAAATTTTGGCACATCAACCGCTCTCTTAAATCTATTGGGGTATCATTACAAAAGTTGCTTTTTGTTCAATTTGATACAGTTCAAGTGGATTTTTATTGTTGATTATGCTTAAACGGAGAAAAACCTGGACAGTAAAAGAAAAGGTAGACATCATACAGTGGCATCGGATGAATGGTCTAAACCAGACTGCAACAGCAGATGAATTTGGTTGTGGGCGCAAGTCTGTTCGAGAATGGGAGCAGAAATACGAGGAGCTATTGCAACTTTCCGGCGGATCAAAGACTAAAAAATGAAGAAAGTTCATCCCGGGGCAGAACCACTCAGCCTGGCACTGGATTTTGAACTCTTGGAATATTTAAACATCGAGCGTGATAAAGGCTGTGCTGTTACAAATTTCATGCTGCAAAACAAAGCTAGGGAAATAGCAGTACAGCAACGCATTGCAGACTTTAGAGCCTCAAATGGCTGGCTACTGAGATGGAAACGTCGTAATAATGTGGGCATACGAAGAGGGACCAATGATTCCCAGAAAGTACCAGAAGATTACCAAGAACAATTGCTGGCCTTCCGACGGGCAATAATACACAAGCGAGAGGAAAAGGATTATGCTTTGAACAATATTGTGAACATGGATCAAACTATGGTAAGGTTTGATATGGTGTATAAACGGACAAATAATGAACGCGGACAACGCACTATACGTTTAGCAACAACAGGCGGTGCAAAAAAAGGGTTTACAGTTGCCCTTGCTGCTTCCGCCAGTGGTATTAAACTGCCGGCGTGTATTTACTTTAAAGAGCGTAATGGACAGATCCCCCCACGTGTTCATGCAGCACTTCACATTCCTGACAATGTGAAAGTGGCAGCATCACCAAATGGTTGGATGCGTTCACCTGAAGTTGAACGATGGATTCGCAATAGACTTGATGCGGTGCGAGAACATGATGATACTGTCCCTCTGTTGGTTGTCCTTGATAGGTATACAGCCCACAACTCTGCCGCTACCAGAGATCTTCTAGAAGAGCTAGGCATTGATATTGTTTATATCCCTGCTGGTTGTACCAGTCTTGTCCAACCCATGGATGTTAGCGTCAACAAACCATTCAAGGATAAGATCGTCAGTTGTGGACCGAGTGGTTCTCAACACATGATGAGCGAACACCAGCCGGCAACCTTAGAATGGCCACTCGCCAGCAAGTCATCAATTGGGTTAGCACTGCGTGGGAATCAGTAGCAGAGGACATTATTGTTACCGCTTTTTGAGATGCGGCATCTCAAATGCCATGGACGGCACAGAAGATGACGGCGCGTGATGAGTTGCCTGATCCTGATGAACAAGATGATCTGGAGAATGATGCTGCAGGTCTCCTATTTGACGATGAGGGGGAAGACTCCGATGATGATATTGACTTTGAAGGATTTGAAGAGGAGGAAATGAATGACATTGAACAATGAATCTAAAAATTTGGTAAAGAACTTACAATGAACAATGGAAAACAGAAGTTTGGTCAAGAAGATTTGTTCTTGAATGTTTAATTTTTTATTTGAATAATTATTGTGATGTGATCTAACAAAATGAATCAGTTGTTGCCCATTTGTTTTTAATATTGCACTGTTGCTGAAATTCCCGTTAAAATTTAATCACTTGCAAGTTTTTTTTCAAAAGATAATCAGTTCAAAAACAAAACACCAACAAGAACATGCTTGATAAATACAACAACCAAGTCATTGCGCTAGATTGCATCACAATAAATTGATAGCAAGGTTGTCCTGTACCGTCTGATTGAATTTTTTAATTTTAGTCATTTTTCCATTTTTATTTTTTTTTCATTTTTTGGTTGACCAAAAAAGCAAAAAGTACACCAAAATATTTAAGACGGTAGCAGGTCTATTTTTTTTTAATTATCCTTTTTACTGAAAAAGAATGTTAGCAAGAAAACAAGAAACAGTCTGTCTGTGTGTTTGTTTACTCTATAAATTAGGGTAGTGGCACTTTCCTGCTCTAATGGCATCCCAATTGAATTTGTTTTAACACCCCCATTCATGCATTTCATAATAAAATATCGTATTATGCCAAAACAAGACCATGAAAGGTTGTGCACCTGGATTTGCTCCATTATCAATTGGCAATGTTTTGCATATCAATGACCTATGGCTACTGATGGACTGATTTACAGCTTCATGCTTCTATGCTCCGCCCAGTGACCCTCCCGAGTATTGATTGGCTGAATTGCTGAGCTGCATGGTCTGAACACGTGAATATCTGTTTACACATGTGCTTCTTGTCAATCCCGTGTCAATCACTATGCTACACCACTAAAAGCGAGTGTTGATTGGCTGGGCTGCATTTAGCTCTTGGGCTGCATGTGGACATAAGGCCAAATAAAAAAAAAATAAACATGTTTAACGTCCCCTGCAGCTTCCTTTTTTGAGGTATCTTCAATTTTATTTTTATTTTTGAAATTCAGTTATAACTTTAAAAAAATGTCTATGAAGTACAGATGCTTTCAATAGCCTTGCTAATAAACAAGAAACACTTTTATAAGGTTTTGTGATAGTTAGAGGGGATATATCTCTCAGAACAACAAATAAAAAGAGGCCTCCTTTTTCCACACATTATTGTATACGCTAAAACAAATCGGGCATAGGCCTAAATATTATACAAATTTGGAGAAAAAAAAATTCCATACACTAGCCCTCCCCGGGTATAAGCCCACCCCCATTTTTTGAGTGAAATCGCCCATCTAGGGGGGTGGGCTTATACCCGGGTGGTTACGGTACATGTGAAAGACTGATGATCAGTGTTCGAAATAAGCACTTATCCTCTTGTCCAAAAATCACTGGGGGACAACCATATTGAGCTATGTACTTATCCCCTGGACAACCACGATATTTACCTCCAAAAGTATGACACATTTTGGGGACAACCCAAAATGTTTTGAGGACAAGCAGAACTTATGTCTCGGGACAACCTCCATATTTTCCATATATCGGACACTGCTGACGATGCCCAAGCCTAGTGTACGACTGTATGTCACAACATATATTAACATAATAGAAATTTAGCATCTCATGAATGCGCAACCATTCTTTAGAAAAAAGACTGACCCGCTTTTAGACGTACTAATGTGCTCGTAGACGTAGCTGGAGCCTGGTCGGAACTAGTTCCAGTAACTGTAACTCGTCAAGTCGTCATACCTAGATCCGTAGATGTCATTTATATGTTTATGATAAAGACTGAAGTCTTGCTGGCAGGACTACTAGGTCGGAACCAGATCTACGAGCTACGAGCCCATTTACGTCCCAGATTTACGTCTAATAACGGACCCGTCAGTCTTATTTCTATAAAGCATGTTCATAGGACCTTGTTCAAAATAATATGCACTGGCCAGTTAGCAAAAGGAAAACTGCAAAACATTATAATTAGTGCCGAAAGAATGTCATGAACCTGTATATTTACAATACAAACCATGAACCCTCCAAATTCGACAGCTTTGCGGAATTACTATTTTTACAACACGACATGCATCAAAAACATAAAACCCTTACCGCCATTGCTGATTAAAGTCAATGTCTCGATAAAGCACATACTATTGCTCTAATATCTTGAACTAAAAGGAGACAAGGCGCATTAAATTGGTATTTTTCACGTAAACACTTGTTGTCAATCCATCCAACATCGGAAAACATTCGGGAGCTCGATCACCGACGACAAGACGGGGTTGCCAGACGTTTGTCACCATGCATTTTTATATATGTTCCTAATTCTCCTTTTTCCAATTTCCACGCTCGAGCTCGTCACAGAAAAAAAACTAAAAAAAAAAAAAAAAAAAGAAAGAAAGAAAGAAAGAAAGAAAAAAAAAAAAGAAAAAAGAAAGAAAAAAAAAGAAAGAAAGAAAGAAAGAAAAAAGAAAAAAGAAAGAAAGAAAGAAAAAGAAAGAAAGAAAGAAAGAAAGAAAGAAAGAAAGAAACAAACAAACAAACAAACAAACATTATGAAAAGGTTTGACTACAAACAAAAACGATTCTCTTACTGCATCTTCGCACAGTTTCAACCCAGAGGATGATTTAAGGAAGCCCCATCATGCACTGTAAATGTGTTATCACTAGAGTTTCAACTGCCACTTTACTTTTCAAATCCCATTGAACTCTGTGCAAAAGATGTTGTTTTAGAATTGCCCGTGTGTCGTCATTATTTGGTCGATTTCAGATCTAAAGTGATGTATGCATGAATGATAATTCACACCTTCTGTAGATAACATAAAATGTGAAATGTGAAACTTTTTGAAGGTGTATTTATTGTAAATATATCTGTCCAAATTCAAATTTAACCATGCACGTGTGTATGCAGTGGGCGGGCAGTGGTGTCATGTTTACGCACACAGCTGTGCTAACCGCAAGACTTGCTGGGAAGTGCTTAAATCATCCTCTGGTTTCAACCTCGATACACCCGAGCACACAGAAAATTATAAGCACAGCGAGTCTAGACTCTACGCAGACTGTGTTTTACTGCACGATTGAGTGCGTGCATAACATCATAAAAGCTGTGTGAGATCTAGTGGAAAATAGAAATCTGTGATTGTTTTTTGTCAAAACCTCGAGTGTTCCCTTCGTCCAATCAGATTTTTTTTTTTTTTGAAGTTTTTATTCCCTGTTCTTGGAACTGGTGGAGGGAGAAAAAACATACACAATGGGCCACCAGTTCCCAACGTTCATGAATTAAAACATAATATTATAGTCAAAATTTTTAAGAACAGGTACAAAGGACAATCACAAAAGAGACAAAGACGATGGACAAAGAGAACATTCACTCTTACAAACAAAACACAAGCACCAGTCTTGTGTCAAACAAGTGCACACATTACTTGGTTACACCCATCTTGATCCTGCCATAATCAGTTTGAAAATAATTGAAGAAAAGGACAACAATTTAAGATGCTTCAAGATCAATGGTCCATTTTTTGAAATGGAGCCGCAGTTTACCTTTACTTTCAGCAATTTTATACTCAATTGTCTGCTTCAATTTGACCAAATTCAGAAAAGCATTGAAACTAAGGTTAGTCTGTTTAAATCTGCACTTATGAATGTAAAATTTAAGACACAGAAAAAGGAAATTAATACACAGGTCATGTTCTGAGCTATCCCTGATACCAAACATTTTATCAAATTTGGAAAATGTAAAAGAATACCCAGTGACACTGTTGATATAAAAACATAGTTCATCCCACATGGGAGACACATTCTTGCATTCACAAAATAAATGCAAAATTGTTTCGGGCAATTCATTACAAAAGTAACAATTGGGTGAATCCACCCTACCAATTCTGTGAAGAAAATTATTTGTACAAATTGCCCTATGAAAAACTTTAAAATAAAAAGATCGTAACTGGGTTTCAATAGTACATTTAAAATTGCTACTATGCACACAGTTCCATTCAATTTCATCAAACACATCGAGGCAATCAACCCATTTGTTTTGTAATTAATAGCAAGGCGAATGTGGTAAATCTGTTGAAAACGACCCATCCCGGCACAATTTTTGACCAAAATACAGGTTTTAAAAGTCAAAACCTCAAGTGTTCCTTACATTTTATATGTCATTAAATTAAAGAGTACACTTATATTGTCCATATACTAGCCTCATTAGACTCAGTATGCATATGAGCAACTGTCAATTCTCTTCGAATTGCAAATCTTGTGCAAAACATTACTATTTTCGCCTATTTTGTCTACGGTTGTAAATTCAATGAACTGTGACTTTGCTAAAGAGCGCTTACAAATTGATACGGAAAAACTTTTTTTCTGAGAAGAGACCCGCAGTGACCAGTATCACGGTCTTTAGTGGGTTGGGGTATTGAACCTCGGAACTGTTTTCCTAACTCACCCCCCCCCCCCCCCCTTCACCGAAATGTTTAACCCATGCACCTTAACCCTCAAATAGTGTAAACACGCTATTTCACCTTAATTTTGGGCTGAAATATTGCCCTACAATCCCGAGACTACAATTGAAAGATTATGCCCACCGCCAATATTTCTGCAACCTCAAACAACCCTCAAAAGTGATAGCGGACGTCACTGAATATGCAAAATACTTGGATCAGTCCCCAAAAGGATTTTACAGGCTTACTGCATGCCCGACTGCATGGTAGTTAGCCATGCGCGGCAAAAAGACGGGCGGCAAAAAGAAGAAGGGGCGGCAAAAAGAATTAGTAAAGAAAAAAGGGCGGAAAATTTTGAAAAAGTAGAAAAAATGGTACTATACATTGCTTTTATGGGCGCCTAAAATCCTTTTTTTTTTTCCTTTTTTTTTTTGCTCTTCACTTTTTCAAACACCTAAAAAATTGGGTCAACCTTTTCGGGCTGTTGAGGAAGGGGTGCCAAAATTTAGTTAGCTGTAGTTAGTATAGATTTCAGAGTGTGCAAACTTCAAAGAAAGAAAGTGCAACCTTATAGATTTTAAATCTATGGTTGCAACCCAACTGCATCAGTGCATTGTCTACTAAAAGTATAGACCTACTAGTTATATGCCCCACATGTGAACTAACCACCAATTTTTAAGTAGAAAAAAAAATATTTTAGAGCAAAAATATGAATGACAGAATTTTATTCAATACAAATAAGGTTTTTCATAAGTTTGAAAAAGGGTGAACATGAAGACATAAAGTACTAGTAGGCCAACTTTGGGGCGTCATTTACGTTTATAACGTTTTTTGGTAGATAAAGCATGTCAATAGACGACATACTGCAGTTACTGTCCGTTTTCCTATACACAAATACACAGTGCTCTCACCATTGACGCGTGACCTGTACAAATGATGTATGTTGGGAGAATGGACACTTGCCTAGTTAACATCACTGTGTGAAAAATAACCAGCCAATATTTTATTTATTCTCCAAAACTTCTAGCAAATATATTTCTCTAACATGACCTAAAATTACAGCTAGGTTAGATGTTCAGAAATGGTCGCACTTTTGTAAAATATGAGTGAGGGCAAGGCATAGCTAGCCAACTCCCGTGTTAATTGAATGGAGATTTGACCGAAAATATTGGTATCGGACCGCTCACTTCTGAAGGATGCCACAAAAAAACGGTAAAAGCTACATTTAAATTATTCTAAATAGGTTCTAGAAAATAAAGTTTTGTAACATGTCCTAAATTTTTAGCTAATTTAGATGTTTGGAGAGGGTCGCACTTTTGTGTTTTAGGAAGGATATGTAAAGGTCCGGTCACACTATGACGAATAGGGGTGAACGGCAAGCGACGATAAGCTGCGAATTGCAATTTTGAATTTACCGTCACTCACCGTGTGCTGCCGTTAGTTGTCGCTGACGAATCCGTTAGCGACCGCAGACGACCGCAATTATTCGTCTCGTTCGTCGACAAATTTTCAACATGTTGAAAATTTTGTGACGGCAAAAGAATCAGTTGTGATTCCGTTCAGATTTCGTTGGAGACCGCAACCCTCATTTCTTTGACGTTTCCATACCGTGCGAAGCCGTGTCTAGTCGTTTTGAGGTCGTCACAATTTCGTTGGTAGTCGTTGGTAAACGTCACTTCGATTTCAATAGACTACCCGACACGATGCAATTTTAAAGTTCATATAAAAAGAAAGTAATATCAATAATAATCAAAAATATTAATATTTCTGATTATCATTGATATTGTTATTGATATTGATGTTAATATTTGTGATTATTATTATTGATAATGATAGCCTATTAACATTTTTTATTATTATTGATATTGATGATAATATTTTTGATCATTATTGATATATTGATATTGATATAATAGTTTGGATTATTATTAATATTGATTTTAATATTTTGATTCCTATTGATATTTATATTAATTTGTTTGATTATTTTTGATATGTGTAGTATTTTTTATTATTATTGATATTGATATTAATATCTTTGATTATAATAATTGATATTGATATTAATATCTTTGATTATAATAATTGATATTGATGTTAATATTTTTGGATTATTATTGATATAGATATTAATAGTTTGGATTATTATTGATATTGATTTTTACTATTTTTGTTTATTATTGATATGTGTAATGTTTTTTGATTATTATTGATATTGATGTTAATAATCCTGATTATTATTGATATAGATATTAATAGTTTGGATTATTATTGATATTGATTTTACTATTATTGATTATTGTTGATATTGGTGTTAATATTTTTTGATTATTATTGATATTGATATTTTTGAGTGGATGATCAGAACGTTGTGAAGAGTGGGAACGCCAAAGGGGACTATACGACCCGCACACACACAGGCTTTGATACTGAGTCACGTCATCATCACCGCAATCCACCGTCAGCGGCCGTTCCTTGCCGCAAGCAAATCCGCTGCCAGCCGTCTGACCTCGTTGCTTGTTGTCGAGCTTCGTCGAGACTTCGTCACTCACCGCCCAGACAACGTCCGGTTTTGGTCGCTAGTCTCCGTTTCCTGCCGCAGCCTTTCGTCCCTTGCCGTCGTGTTGTCGCTAAAGGTCGTTCCCACTCGTCAGCGAATCTTGTTTTTGCTCTTTTTGTCGTCGCTTTGCCGTCAACATTTTGTGATTTTCACGTTCGTCACCTTTCGTTGCTTATCGTCCGTCATAGTGTGACCGGGCCTTAAACGACAGATAACACCAAAAATATGAAGAAATTATTTCCAAACCGTGTTAATTAAGTCAACAATCATTATGTTGCTCATTTTGAAGAATGCTGGTTAACAAAAAGCAGGTCTTTGTCTCATTTCGTGAACAAAAGTACACATACCATTGTTTCCTTTCGTTTCCTTTATAATCGGTTATACCCAACTGAAGCTATAATACGCAAACTTTATTGCGATATCGCACATGAAAACAGTCACATGTGCACAGCCAGAGAAGATCCGATTTAATCAGTTGAGCTGTTTCAATGAGTGTTATCTTGGTTTAATAGCTTTTAATGGGGTTAAGTCCTGCAAAGGTCGAGATGAATTCTACTGTAGACATGACTGCATCATGTCCATTTTCACGCATTTACACCTTAATGGCTGCCAAAGTTGGGTCCCCGTCGGATCCATCTCACCTAAAATGTGAAATGATTCGGCCTTGGAGGGTATTTTAAACTGCATTCTAGCACACGGGTCTATCACCTGTGCTACACGTAGACAAAAGAATAATGACAGTGTACAACACAAAAGAATCTAACATCGAATTTTAAGCGGCTTTAATCCACCCAATTGGGCAGTCACTATACCAGTTTGGTGCATGCGGGGACCCGTCATGGCCGACCAAATCCTGACCTTGACTTGGCTCGTTGGATTCATCTATAGGCCTATCTTACCTTTCAGACGTCACGTGATAGCAAGTTATCTTGACGTTTATAGCTTTGGATATATATAATAATTATGACAAGTTATTAATAAAAAGAGCACATCCTTAAATATCCGGAGCTAACGGCTTTATAGCTCGTAACGGCTGTCTTTACATTTTTTTATGAAATCAAAAAGCGCACGCACATCCTGGCGGAGTGCTTGATGAGTCAATTTGCAATAAATTTATTTTAGGCAAAATATATTTGGAAGTTGGAACATTTCCATCCAGATTATAGAAGAAAAATGAGAGTAGTGTGTAGGCGAAGGTGTGGTGAAGTTATGAACAAGGCATGCACTGGTAGATATATTAAACATT
Source organism: Amphiura filiformis (assembly GCF_039555335.1). NCBI lineage: Eukaryota > Metazoa > Echinodermata > Ophiuroidea > Amphilepidida > Amphiuridae > Amphiura > Amphiura filiformis. The sequence continues at coordinate 49,633,035 of NC_092635.1, forward strand.
TATACCATGGATTTATAGGACATGTTCTACGACCAAGAATACTTGGTTTGACTTAATAGTTGCATATACGGGAATTAAAAAGTAAGTATTATTCATTTTGTAAAATAATTATCATATCAATTTGTAAGCGCTCTTTAGCATAATTATGTTTAGCAAAGTCACAGAATATGACAAAACAGGCGAATCAGTAACTTTTTGCACAAGATTTGCAATTTAAAGAGAATTGGCCAATGCTCATTTTAATGTAGCTATAGCATATGGCCAACATAAAATTTGAAAAATATTGTAAGGAACACTTGAGGTTTTGACTTTTAAAACCTACATTTTGGTCACAAAATGTGATTGGATAGGTAGTTTTCAACAGATTTTACCACATTCGCCTTGCAATAACATTGAATTGCGTTATCTGTTGGCCTATGTAAAGGGGGAAGTGTTAGCTTTCGTTCGATATAAACAAAAATTCTGATTGGATGAAGGGTACACTTGAGGTTTTGACAAAAACCACTCACAGATGTCTATTTTCCACTAGATCTCACACAGCTCTTATGATGCTATGCACTCAACCGCGTGTAGTAGGCTATAACACAGACTGCTTTTGAGACTAGATTCGCTGTGTTGGAATTAATACCCGTGTACTCGGGTGTATCGAGGTGGAAACTGTGCGTTAGTGCGTATAGATGCATTTATAAGAGACTCGTTTTTGTAGTCAAACCTTTTCATATGCATCACATACAGTCCATTCATTAATCAAGTCTGCAAACACAGGTTGCCCGGTATGCCGGGTGGTAAATGAAATATATAAGAAAGTTTTCATCGGGAGTTTTTACTAAATTTCGCTAGGTTTTATAATTTACTGTAGATTTAGTTTGAATCCTGTTATGAGGCTGTTAAGGAATTGTCAAGTCGGTACAGAAACTTTTATGGAGGAACTTTAGTGTGCACGCCAAATTTTGTATAGAACTACGGTATGCCATACACTCTAAATTACAAGGATTTAAAAATAAATCCTTAAGACTGTAGTTAGGGACCAATCAATTTTAGATTTAAAATTAATCTTATAGATTTGAATTTTAAATCTTAAAGATTTAATTTTAAATCTTAAAGATTTAATTTTAAATCTAGCACTTGATTGGTCCCTAACTACAGTCCCTTGGGATTTATTTTAAATCCTTGAAATTTAGAGTGTATAGTCGAGTTTTGCTTAAAAAATCAATTCAAAATCGTAACTGATTCAATTACATAGAACAATCTTTAGATTTATATACCGGTGAACGAATTTTCCATGATAGATTTGACAAACATTAAGTCATGATACTGCCATGGGGGAAACTGTCAATAGGCCTTCCATTTTTATTCGGGGTTTCGCGGTCAATAAACTGGTACTGACTTAGATCCCACAATCCAGACCCTCAAAATCAGTGAGCCCTCATTTAAATTGTGCCAAGATATGAAGAGCTTATTTCCAAACCGGGAAGTCCACAACCCCATGTGTCTCATTTACTTGTGTGATACAATCACAATTACTTTGACAAGTTTGACATTAGCAACAATGAGTTGTACCATCAACAAACCATTATTTACCATAACAATGCTGCATAACAATATGCAGACTATTGTTCTCATTTGGGAAACAAAGGCCTCACACATTGTTACTGTTTGCTTTGTAATGGTGCATCCAACTGAAATTATAATACCTATAGCAGATCACAACGCATTGCAATATTGCACAGGTAAATCAGAAACATGGGTTTGTGGACTTAACACGGTTTTGTTGGAAATTGAATATGTTGCATTCGATAACACACCCACCCCGACACCCACCCTTGCGTATGTGAGCCTGATGGGTCATTGGGTATTTCAAAGTGGTCATTTGGTATTAAATTGAGGATGATGCAAGGGGTCAGCAATAACTATGGCACAGCACCAAATATATTGACCTATTAAGATTTCCCTGTTAACTAAATAGCACCCAATCCAGATCACTCCACCCAATCCCTTTAATCCTTCAAGCACCTGGCCAGCCCATTTTCCACTTGTGCTCAGTATAACTCAATGTGGTGACAACTCACATACTTGGTACTCTGCGTTTGTTCTACAAATAATTTGCAAATTACAGAGACCTTTTGAAAGAGTCCTGATAAGTTTATACATAGACAAAGGTCTATGATTTTAGTCTCTTTGTTTTAAAAATGATCATACATGATAATATTGCTCTCTTCTTTTAATCAGGCTGTATTAAAATGATTGGTACCCATCAGTTTTGATGATTACTGAAAAGTCTGCTTCTATCAAATGCAACATAATAGGATCTTCTTGAAATTACCATAAATTATAGTTATGGCTGTTTGTGATATTAATCAACAAACTATGTTGCATTTTGTTGTGGCAGCCGTGTCCATATCACCCAGAGAAGATGTATATCGACAACCTGTAAATAACAATTCCTTTAAAAAGGAACAGGGCGAGCAAATGAGGAAGTGTCAAGATAAAGGTGTAGTAATTTTATTGTTTGAACTGTTTCTATAATTCGCATCGATCATGAATGATCTTGCAATGAGACTGTACAGTGTATGGCCAGTGTAGCCTATTTGTCTAATCATTTTGACTATTTAATTCTGACCATTGTGATTAAAACAGGCTTTCAGATTGGTGAGCTATTGTGTACCAAGTAGGCCACGTATAATAAAAATACACTGGATAATTCCCGGGGATAATTCATGGCAGCCTATTTACTAGCAAAAGGTGGGGCCAAATAAATCTTAGTTGATTCTTGAACACAATTTAAGCAGGAACCTTGAGGCAGAATTTGAATACATATTATCTTGTAACGTTTACTTAGCCTAACAGTAAATGAACGTTCATTGTTAGCATAATAAGTATAGCTTTGGGTATCCTATGATTATGAAAAAAAGTGTTTACAAACGAATAACATCTGTTATACATATATACATCTACTTGCTAATACACTGAAAGTCTAATAGAAATGAAGGATAATGAACAATTACAGAACATTTATTGTTGATTAAAGTAGCTATGGGTATACAATGTTTCCAAAATAAGAGCGTTAATGTTTTGTACATGAAGTTAACGTCTTTGCTACATAGCTAGTTGTTAATACTTCGAAAATGTGACTAGAGATTTACAATTTGATGACCTTCAAAATAATTTAGTATTGAAGGATTTCAACAAATTACAGAACTTTCATTTGTTGACATACTAGCAATATTGTTAACAATGTTGAAAATCATGTTCATAAGCGTAACATCCTCTATACATATATTTATTAATGTTCATAAACGTATAACAATTTGATACATCTATGTCTTAATGCTCATAAACGTAACATCCTCGATACATCTATTTATTAATGTTCATAAACGTCCTTGATAGATATAATTCTATTTCAATGCTATTTTATCTCCGTGTTCTGACAATAAATTTGACCCGAATAACATTTGTAAGAGGTAGAAACCTACCGGTATCAGGCGGCGAGTGGCATGATTGTATTATTTGTTTGTGATATTTCAAGCGTTTTAAAATTTCAAAATAATCCCATTCAATTACACGGTTGACCATGGAAATTGGGTTGGTACAATTTGTGACCCTACTTCTCATACCCGACTTTTCATACCACACTTGACCCGACTTTTTTTCGTTACAATAAATCTGTTTAAATATTTCAATGAATACTAAATAAAGTGTAAATGAAGTCTACCGAATTGACATGGCCAAATCAGTGTGATAGTGAAAAATCATATTTTCAAAAATATTGTTGATTAACTTGAAAACCTCACTCTTCCTCGTTCGCTGCCATAATCTCCAAACCAGTCGTTTATAAGCTGTCGCATTAAGGTGGTATTTGAGGCATTTTGGAAGTGCTCTATGCATGACTAAATGAGTAGGGCAAAGAACACTGATCAATACGCCTTACGTTTTAAGCTAATCAGACATACGGTTTTTATAATGCACACAATTAATTATTTCTTTGCATTGTATTATTTTTATCAATAATCAATGAACCAATATGACTGACTCATTAATATTCAATAACATTTTTATTTAAAAGAATACTGGTTTCAAACTTGGTCAAAGTGTTCCTAATGACTTCCAGATAATTAATTAGTTAGCTGCTCTACTTTGCATAATTAATTTTTCTATTTAAAAGCTGACAGGGTAGTATTTGCACTTATTGAGAACATTTCATTAGTTTCCGCTGAATTTTATATTGCTATAATAATGCGCATAATTATGCCCCCATCATCATGATTAATGTTTACATGATAGGCCTACGTCTGTTTTACATGTCAATGTCGTTCCGCGGTTATTCTTTAAAACGAAAATAATTGCACCTATAGGCCTAGATAAAAACATTTCTTCTTTATCGATGAATGAAGAAATGAAAAAAAATTATCAAAGAAATGAAAAAAAAAAACCAAAACAATCAATCTTATTAGAGATGTGACGGCCATACTATGAATTCAAAAGTTCAAAACATTACACGATGCTCCGAAAGTCATAACAGAAGAAGATCAAAAGAAGGTTGATTAATACGGTTGTGGTTATGCCAATAATGGCCCAGAACGGTTCCGAATGTCATCACAAAAGATGCCCCCACCCATTCCAAAAGAAGGTGCTAAAAGTCATCACAAAAGAAGGTTGACGTTTCCACATGATGTTTTACATGTCACTATCGCTCCGGTTCGTTACCAAAAATACTGGCACTAAAATATTTGAAAGTCACAAACGGTTTTGTCTCAGCCATTTATTAATTTTTAGAATATGCCTCAAATACCACCTTAAGATCTACGCATGACGACATCATAAACTTTTTTTATTGTCATTGCATGCAGTAGGCCTATTTAACTATTCTACTGCTAGCAGCATTTGGCATTTATTGAACATTGAGGACATTGACTTCAACGTATACAGCTGTAAACCACCACTGTGTTTAAGGTTCAACCAAGTTAGCAGATAAAGGGCAACCAGTTATTGACTTTTCTCCTGGTAAATTGGTCAATAAGCAAACATTCTTGGTCTGAGCAATCCGACAGCCTTGCCTCATGTTGACATAAATTAATTGACTGTGTGTTTATAGTATCATTAACAGATTCTATACGCTATAGCAGAACAACAAGCACATACAGGCATGTATTTTACCAGTATCAATAAAACTATAATGCGGCTATTAATGTAGCCCAACTGTACGTACAATCTGGCAATACGGCTAAATCTTAAAGAAATGAAAAATATCTGTTGCAATTTTCGGATTTGCATAAAAGTAATTCTAGTTCATCCAAGTTGTAAAACAATTATTTCTTTTAATACAAACACATTCCTTGGTAAGACAACTTTATAGCGCTGTTTGAATATCAACATGAAGTAGTAATGACACATTTAAATGTACACTATCGCCTCTGTAGTTTCCTGATTACAAGCTATTACATAGACAGCACGATTATTTTATTTTTTATTCTGCAACGCTGTGAGGAAATAAGTAAGCCAAAACCCATTGCAATAAGGACGAAAAAAAGCCCCGTATAACGCCCTCTGCAGGTAAAAGCAGAACTTGACTATTGTTGTTGTTGGTTATTTTTTTGGTTTTTTAAAAATAAAATGTCATGATTTTAAGGCAATACAGCCAGGATGGTATTGATCCCCATATTATTTAATTAATTAAAAAAAAACTCTGCACTTTAATACTTAACATTAAAGAAAGAAAAAGCAAAAAGACAGAGAAAAGTTATGAATTAGAGAGTTGAGTTGTATATGGTGTTTAAGTTAATGTATGTTCCTATTATTGATTGTTCGAGTATTGGATTGCCATGAAACAGTGATGTCCAAGGTCAAGTCGATCAAATTCATCCAAGATATATCTACTGAGTATAGATAGCTATAGATTGCCAGATCTAGATTGTCGTGGAAACTTGCTGGATGTGATCATAATTGAGCGCCCAAAATGCTCTAGGTGGTCATAGGTCAACTGAGCATCTGCAGCTTGTGTATTGTCATGGAACTTAATTTGATCATGGGTGTGATCGCAAGCGCCAGATAAATGTACAAGGTTATCTTAGATCAACTGTTGGATGCATAAAAACTTACTTGGTGCATGTGATCACCCTTCATCTTCATTGGGCTTTTGGTGCGGTGTATAAATAACGGTATTTCCCACCTGGTTGGTCAGTCACACATTGCCCCAGTCAACATTGAAATTCCATTATTTGGGGGAAAATGCGAGATTTCACAAACTTCATATTTTGCTCCGAAATTCCAATCCCTGGGATTCCAATTAGCCACAGACCGAGATAGGCTTACTCGTGCCTTCTTAACACCGATTTCACATGTTTTTCCGCACTGGCACTGATACTCCGCAAGGAAAGAGAGGCACAGGGCCGGATTTATCTGTTTGGGGGCCCTGGGCCAGGCCAAAATTTGGAGGCCACCAAACGCACCGTGAGGAAGGCATTTGCACTCAAGTGGCCAAGTCTAGTATCCTAGCTTATCCTATTTTGGTTCAAAACACGGTTTTTCGGCTAAAAATGGGAGATGCACACTGCACAAGGCAATTTTTGGTACTCCAAAAATTTGGGGTCCCTGAGCCCGAGCCCATCTGGCCCTATGGTAAATCCGGCCCTTTTAGGCACTTTAGGGGTGGTGCAATAATTATACGTACCCCGGGGTGAATTCTCAAAATGCCCCCCCCCCCCGTCCGTTGGAGCTCTTTCGTGCCAAAAATTCCCCTTTTTTACTTCTACTTTTTCGCTCACAAATGGGACTTTTTGGGTTAAAAAAAAAAAAAGGGGGGCTTTTTTGCCCTTGGCGATTTAGGGGTCCTCCTAGTTACGGGCCTGGCTATCATGGTTTATCAGCTATCTGTTTTTTATTGAGGCGTGTAAAGAACGTGCAAGGGGCATGACTGTGATTTTCAATCTAGTACAATAAAAAAAAACATACAGTTTGGCAACCGGTAGCAGTAGACAAGTAAGTTTATATATCAAAATAAATCTACGCACCGTGTAGCCTTCATATTGACTAGAAAAAAAATATTGAAGACTTAGGCTCTATGAGTGTTTTTACCGCGAGAAATAATAATAAAACCTTCTATGAGTTTTTAAGCTTTTTAACATCATCTGTTTTGGAATAAAACGTAAAATATAAGTATTGTATCAACAATAAAACGGTTTCAAACTTTTAATGATTTTATTCCTGATTTTAAATGTAACTTTGTATTTCAAAAGGAACCAAGTCAATACAGAAACACTATTAAAATCTCTTACACATCACTCAGAATTTACGAACAAACTAGTAGGAAATTGTGCAGAGTGTCTACCTGTTAATAATTGAACCCTCAACAACTTGAAACGAGACTATTAATGACTGTCGATCAGGTGTTTTCTTCGTTCATGTGTTCGTTGTGTGCGATCAAGCGTAAACTGTGTTTTCATTTCGTGCTGATCAGTGGAATTTACTATCGGCGGGAGTGACCGTTTACATAATTGGATATTGTGAGCAACAGGTTCATTTATATTTGGTTCATAACAGCAGCATTCGTAAGGTGGTCGTTGTCGCCTGTCATTTGTTTTATGTCATGTACGTTTTTGATGTTGAATGTAACGTTGTCGTTGCTCAATTAATCAAGTGTAAATTTTTTAAGCTTACCTAGTACCTATAGTGGGAATTCCAATTGAATGAACGCAGCTTTCAATAGCGTGACGAATGTTTGCGTACACTGCGCGATATACGCCAGCATGTGCGCCTGTGCGTGAGTATCGCGGAAGTGAATCCAGCCATGCCAACACACTCGTGATTGGTTAGCATTGTATCCAAGGTCGTGCGTTCGCGTTGTAGTTTGAAATACGCGATATACGATCGCGGTTGGATCGAGTGCAGCTGTTGAAACCTGCGTTCATTCAATTGGAATTCCTACTATAGAGGCTAGACTAGCCTAGAGTCAGTATAGCTTAACTTTAGCCTAGACTTAGTCTACTTTTGCATGCATGAATATACTACTACTATACTGCGCCAATAAAGTATCCTTACATTTGGAAAAATAATCATAATTTCCAAACAGAACAAAATTGGGGTAAATTAGTGTTTTTATAGATGCACTATCTAATCCTGCACATTATGACACCACACTGAATCCAATGTGACTTCAAGAAGCAAAGTTACAAGCATTTGATTGGACGAAGGTACAGTTTTAAAAGTGACAAACTGGCGTATTCAAAACTCCACAGACTATAAATTAAAGACAAAGATAAAAAGACTAGTTTGCGTCTGACGTCTCTGTCAATCAAATTCTCTACGATCCTTGATTGGCTAATAGCGCGTATAAGGAAGGTCGATTCATCTGGCTGGTGCCGATCGGAGAAAAGGAATAACAGTGAATGGCTAAAATTACGTACTCTTACAAGGCAAAAAGCAACTTTCCTAGTAGGCATTGTGGACATGGTGCCTTCGGTTAAGAAAGTTTCCTACAATTAAGACCTAACTTTTGAGATGGTTTGTATGTTTGATGGTGCAAAATTAACAATAAGGCGCCCAGTTTTACCGCCGTGTTCAGCCCGGGGTGTTCAGCAACTCATATCATCACGACACTTGTAAACAAACCGTGCTCGGAGTTTGATTGACAGATGACGTCAGACGCAAACTAGTCTTTTTATCTTTGTCTTTCATTATAGACATCTGGTTTGAGAGTGGTGAATGGCTAATTTATGCGTTTGGCTTTAAATTAAAACAAAAGGAACAAAAGGAAACAGAAACAAAAGAACTGGCAAATAAAATGAAAGTTATGAAAAGTACAGAGAAGTAAAAACTGAAATAAAAACTGCTTTAAATAACGCTTCATTAAAGAAACTGTGTTGTCTCTTTGTTGCACTTGTTGGAATCTTTTTGCGCCTTGTATATAGGCCAGTTTGTCACTTTCAAAACTGGACCTTCGTCTATTCAATTGCTTGTAACTTTACTTCTTGAGGTCACATTGAATTCAATGTGGTGTCATAATGTGCAAGATTAGATAGTGCATCTATTAAAAAAACAAATTTACCCCGATATTGTTCAGTTTTGAAATTGTGATTATTTTTCCATGTGTAAGGATACTTTATTGGCGCAGTATACTACAATATACATTGGTTTGTCTCAAGTTCAGCAGACACAATGGTGCATATTTAGCTGGCTGCGGTAAATGATATGGTCACATGCGTAAATTGATATTCATTGTGTGAAAATTCGAAGATCTATTCTAGTCTAGACTGAGCAGTTCCAATAATTGAAACTCCCGGCTCTGACCTCAAACATTCGAAATTTGTAGTTACAACTACAACTGAGTCTAGACTTGAGTTCTCAAGTAATTGCACACACTTACGTGGACGACTTGCTCAGCACGCTTGCAGTTCAACCACGAAAATGCATTAACATCGCTATGTAGTACAGCGACCGAACCTGAGGTGAACCAAAGAATAGTACCTATTATGGTATATTGGATCAGGCCCGTCGGAACCGCTACGGCCGGTATGGCCATGGCCGTACCACTTTTCACCCTAAAAAACCCTATTTCACCTCATGAAAATATTCTTATCATTGTACTCATAAACATTCAATATTTGTATAATCATTGCATAAATATGATAACTTAATAACTTCGGCGATTTTTGAATGGTTGATTTTACATTTTATTTTATTTTTTTGAGGTGTGACTTACGGATTTAGTATCATGTGTACACTGCAATTGAGTCTTATCATGAATTGGTAACCGGAACATGTTTTATGGTTGATCATTTTATTTTGAATGTCCTAGTTTTGAAGTTTAGTCCTATTGTACTTTTCATTTTCAAAAGTGCTTGGGATTCCATGATCCCCATGAGGGGCTCTTCCCCTTCAAACCCCGCTCGGGGTTTCACCCCAGACCCCCAATGTATGCTGTGGCGTACCACTTTTAATTTGCTTCCGACTGGCCTGTATTAGATAATCCATTTGTTTTCCTGTAGATGGTGATGTTGGTGCATGAGCGTAGTATAATTAGTACCGTATTCAATTGAATACCTGAGTGGAAGAAGGGCCCAACTCCATTTTTTTACAAAAATGAGTTAGACCCGCATTTTATTGCCAGCAGACTGTTCTTCCTTGTGTGTGAAAGATGAGCCAAAATTCACTCTCTAAATAGTCTTCCACGTACACTTAATCATGGTTTTCTTGGAAGAAAGGCCCTACTCCATGGAGTTGGGCCCTTCTTCCACAAATATTGGATTAAAGAGGAATTTTGTTCATCCATGAAATCTGCTTTTCACTACAATAAACTTTCTTGCTAACATATTACATGCTTCTACTTGTGCAATTAATGGATAATTACCCAATTTCTGTAGCTATTTATAACACATCTGCTTACGGAACTGGCACTTGCAGTATATTAGTGGAAGAAGGGCCCAACTCCAGCTCAGTATTAAGACCTGTACCGTTGCCATGGAAACATCATATATAATTTCGAATGTATGTAATATTGTATGTTCATGTATTAAAGGTCCCCTGAAGATGAAACTATTCTGTCTATAAAACTTTTCCAAATATTAAGTTTTTTCTTAATATCTCAAAAACAGTTTTGATGGAGTTGGGCCCTTCTTCCACTCAGGTATTCAAAATGTATGTGTGACTCAGAGTCAGAAAGAACTTTAACTTAGTCTTATCTTAGAAGTTAGACTAGGCTAGGGTATCCTTGAATATCAATAATCAATGGAAGCGCGTACACATTTTCAAATGGGTACTAAACTACGCACAAATGAAATAAGATTGAGAGTTCAAATCTGGACAGATACTATTATTTATCAGTAACTTAGGCTGAACCTTAGGCATCCTTGCATCCAAAATTAGCTCTTAAACGGGCATCAAAACATACAAAATTTGTGTACAAATTATATCCCCAAACCATGTAAATAATTATTAAAATCTAACAAACAACAAAAATGACCATAATTGTCAAAATAGTGAAAAAGAGGGGGTGGGGGGGGGGGAGTCTCAACTATCAAGCATAGTTTTTTGGCTGGCACTGTCTCCTTTGGTGTCAAAATGCTCAGGAGGATGAGCTGCTTCAAATTGTAAAAGTTAACCCTAAGCTTTTTGAAACATCACCCTTTTTTTAGGCTGTGCAGCCTACCACTACTGGGAGGAAAAGCTGACCATCATTTGAAAATTTTGGCCTTTCATATATATTGAAAATATAGGCCTACATTTTTTTCCCCCAAAGACCTAAATTTTTTTCAAGTGGTGTAGGCCTACCGTATTCATGCCATTAACTGCTATGCAAGTCATTTGGGTGGGCGCTAATATTTTTTACATTGTTTACATAATACGTAAAAATGGCCAAAAATATTCATTCATCATCAGTGGGCCATCCATATGTATGTTTCAGACCATAATCCAGATTTGCATGGGCAGTTTATAATATTAAATTTTGCTTGTTGTAAAGTCATTGGGTGGGTGCTTTTATGGGTATAATTTTTTTAATGGAACAAATACGGACTATACTGTACATGTAATTTTCCCATTTTCATTTATTTGCAGAGATGTAGACTTGAGTCGTGTGACTTGGACTCGAGTCTGACTCAAGTCACTATTTTTGGGACTTGTGACTTGACTTGCAACTTTACAAAATGACTTGACTTACTTGTGACTTAGACAAAATGACTTGGACTTGGACTTGGACTTGAAAAAATTGACTTGCTACCAACGCAAGTGTGAGGTTACTTTCCTGTAAATTGAAATTTATGGATAGAATTTATGAATATTAATAGGCCTACAATTACATTAATGAATTATCCGCTGGCGGGCCTCATGTCTGGCATAACCTGAACTGGAAATAAATAAATACATAAATAAATAGCGCCCTCAATCAGCGACACGGGCTCGGCGTGGGAAGTAAAAGTATGTCGGGTTGAAAACTCGGAGTACTGTCCCAGCAAACACAAAACTGGTGAATAGACTTGTAGTGACTTGTGACAAGTTGTGACTTACTTGCGACTTGACTTGTGATTTGATGACTTGTGACTTGACTTGACTTGCAACTTTTTCAAAATGACTTGACTTACTTGGGACTTGGACAAAAGGACTTGTGACTTGGACTTGACTTGCAAAAAATGACTTGCTGACATCTCTGTTTATTTGAGGTATTTTCCTTGTTCCTATGTAGTCATGTCTGTTTATTGTATTGCATCCTGTCCTATGTCCTTGTTTGTATTGTACTGTTTTTGTTAAATCAAATGCTGTTTTTATGAATCAAATTAAGCATGGGATAGCTGATTTATTACAGTAAGTACACTTCAAGTTATTATACTCTCTCTCGTTTTCTTTTTGCCTGCAAAACCTTAGCATCAATTTGTAACCAGCCTCCATGGATGCGTCGGTTCTGAGCACTCTTGCAATAAGGCCGAGTAAAAAAAAATACAAGTTTCTCGTCCGCGCCCGCCATCCTCATTTTTTGAAGATTTTTCAAATATCTTTTTATTTTGTAAACTTTCAGTTATAACTTGTTGAAAAAGATGTTTCAGAAGTTGAAACTTATTTTACGGCTTTGTAAATGCATAATACATCATTTAAGAAGAGTTTTGTGATCACTAGAGGGGTCTACCTCTCAAAACAATAAAATAATAAGGGCCTCCTCCTTTTTCTCAGATATCAATCTGTTTGTCGAATACCCAAAATATGGTGCCAAATACAGGTATTTGGCGTCGTTTTCCAATGAAAAATAGAAAATAAAAAGCCCGTCATTCTCCTAATTTTTAAAAAACCGGACGAGAAACATGTTTTTATTTTTACTTGGCCTAATAGGACAATGAAATAGTCAACAGTTAAATGTGGTCTACCCATCAGTTACTTTCATCTGGATAGGCTACACATTTTCTGGTGTTTTGTAATTAGGCCTAACAAAAATAATATTTTGTTTCCTGTAACATGAACTGAAAATAAGAGAATCGCTGGTTAAGGCAAAATTTTCCAAAACACAAAAATCATAGATAAACAGAGATCTTGGAAATATAGGTCTTGGAAAAATAAAAGCTGCCTGAATATTTTTAAAGTTGATAGAATGTGTACAGTCGACACATTTTTGCACGGTCAGTCGGGTTACAGGAAACAAAGCATTACTTTTGTTAGGCCTTAAAGGGCAGGTCTATTGCAAAAACAAGTTTATCTCTCATCGAAGAGAATAATTATTACATTACAAGTTGACACTCGTTGCAATTTTTTCATGCGTATTTCTCCTGAAAAAACAGAAATTTTGTGGGTAAAGTTCGGGCTCGTACATGTACGTGTTCTTCCCACGTTTGAAGCAAAATTAATTTTCAAGGCAGCGGCTGATGACGTAAGTAAATGAAGCGGACACGGTAACATGCTCTCATTTACTTGTGTGATCACTTTGACAAGTTTGACATTAGCAGCAATGAGTTGTACTATTATTTACCATAACATGCTGCATAACAATATGCAGACTGTTGTTCTTATTTTGGAAACAAAGCGTCACACAGTATTGTTACTATGCGTTTGCTTTGTAATATTTCATCCAACTGAAACTATAATAACTATAGCATTGCAATATCGCATCTATAGGGAAATCAGATACATGAGTTTGTGGACTTAACACGGTTTATATGCTAATGCTAGTCTCAGATTGATCACGCTGAAATTCTAAGCTCAAATTATTTCTTTATTTTTTAGTCATTTCTCATGATATTGATATACATATGAATTGTAAAATCACAATTTACTAATATATAAAAAAAGAAGTGGCTGATTTTAACCATGTGTTTAAAAACCATTAAATTTATGATACTTAATTCAGAGTTTTTTCTCTGAACAACAACAGTATACATGTACGTTCTTTCTCGCAAAGCAGGCACAGTCATTTCATGACATCAACTTTTTTCTAGGTCAAATCTGTCTTGTTCGAAGGAACTCATCGCTTAAGTTGCTTTTTTGCGGAATATCAATTTTAAACGTCTTATTTTCTCAAAAAAGAGTCATTTTCATTGTCCTCATAATATTAGCTTGCCAATAATATGATATTGTCCGAGCAATGACCTTTAATGACAGTTTTAAGCATTTTTGCATCCAATTTTAAAGCTGAAATTGCAAAAAGAAGCCCAAACAGGACATAATTAAATAGTGTCAAAACAAAGTTTTCATTATACATGTAGTGTATTTTATCTACATAACATATTCATGTAGCAAAAATGTCGTAGCATTATGGCATTTTGTTGTTGCATAGCAATTTGGCTAGATTATGTAGCAAAATGCAATGCCACCGTACCAACTAAGGATGCCTAACATTCTGCACATTTTGCTAGGGTACCTTATTTGTTTCAAAAGCCACACTGGTTGTTGCCATGGCAATAACAATTGCACTCATGCTGATGCATCTTGAAAAGAAGTTTAAACATCTTTCTTTTATTCAAAGCCTAGTGCTAATTAATGCCAAATGGGATATCAACTTATGTATCATGCAGAACAAAATTATTTTGCTGTGATGTTTATTTTGTTTAATTTGTAAGGGTTGCAGGACTTTGCATGAAGCCTAAAATAAGCATTAAATCTTTAAATAACTGTGTCCTAGTTTTGCAAATTACAATTTAAACATAATTCAGTTCTAGTAGAAACCATGGCAACCCAGAGAAGATATCTTACCCTTCCCAGAATCCTTTGCAACATTGTGCGTCAACTAGTTGACACTCCTATTACTTTGTACAGGTTTCCTTGTGTACAAAATAGACTGGCTAAATGGGTTGATAGTCAAGAAATGTACATACCGTATTTCGTCGAATAAACGCCCCCGGGGGCGTTACATTTTCCCAAGGGGTGGCGTTTATTAGAGGTCATTTTAGCACGAAAATTCCCGTTAAAATCATTAGGTAAGCTTAAAAGTCACGCTAAAATGACGAACTATGACCTTTTGACACTGACTTTTGGTTCACTTCCGGGTTCGGATGCAGATTTTCGCCATTTATTGCTGCTACTCGCGACCATGTGAGCAACTTGGTAAGCTTACTACACAAGATAGCATGGAAATATCGGAGTTTTTTAAACATCTTGGTTGAAAAAAGTGGTGGGGGCATTTATTTGAGGGGGGCCAACTATTTGACGAAATACGGTATTTTGCAAGATCTGGACGTGCTCTGTTCATTGAGGTATCACATATCGACTAATGTTGTACTAGATAGCAAATCAGTACAGAAAATTGAAATGAGAGAAATGCATTGTGGGAAGTGTAAGATATCTTCTCTGATGGCAACCTATATGTACCGTGCATTGATAATGGCCTGTATCCCTATGTTTCATGATTCATGTCCTTCTGCTGCTTGGCCTAGATTTGAGTAATTTCATGATATTTATGTGACATGGTTGCTTATTATTATTGGCATACATTCAAGGGAGTTCAATCTGACTTGAACTTGCTGAATCATAATGTAAAGACTGCACCAACAGTAATGCAGCCATTATAAAGACACCTATAGCTTCAGAACTATTAATATTATTCACAATGTTTAGACATAGAATGAAAGATGGTGTATATGCATTTTGATACCCATTTGTCCAATGTCATTCAATATTAACAACGCAGTAGTGCTGTTAAAGAAAAATATCCGAATTTAAAAATTGCAGTTTGCATCAATCAATGGTTATTATGCAAGCATTGTAGCAGGTTTAGCCTAAAGCCAAGAATGATCCACGTTGCGGAAATTCCGCGAAAATCGCGGAATTCGGAGGTAAAGCGGAAAACGCATTTCTGAGAAAATTTTTTTTTTTTAAATCAGCAAAAATGACATAAAAAAAAAAAAAAAATATAATTGAACATGTTGAAAAGAAATAAATAAAATACTAAATGAAATGGGTCTTCAAAATAGTAAAATACGGGTTGAAGTTGTACACGGGTCATAGCGGCGCGAAGTTACTGACTTTATCGCGGGCTTTTTAATGTCAGAAATGTGCTAAAATTACAAAGCGGAGAAAAGCGGAATTTAGCATTTGTAAAGCAGAAAATTCTTGGCTTTAGTTTAGCCTGCCTTTATATTCGCGCTAACTGCAAATCAATGCAAATAGCTGCAACTTTTAGATTCGGGTATTTTTCTTTCAAAATACTGCTGTCTTGAAAATCTCAAAAATATTCATCTCTTGGAACACAATATGAAATTCATAATTGTCCTGTGTATCAAACACTAGCATGCAAACATGAAACTCCCAGGACACATGTCTAATCCACAAGTGAAGGTCAAAATTGATGTGGATAAAATGAACTGTGTCATTGCAGATGAGACTATTATGTCGTACATAAAACCTGTGTATAAAAAAGGTTGGATTAGAGAGTCCGTTATCAGGGGGGGCCTCACCTTGAAAAAAGATAAGGGTGTGGGCGTGGCACTGATTTTTAAACCGATGATTATACAAGGATTACATAGATCTGCTTTGCAGATCTATCCAAATTCAGATTTTTGCTATAACTTCTTGACATACATGTTCCTTCACCCAATGGAATTTGGGGAGCTGCACAGATAAATGGTGGATGTTACAATCTAAGTGCGGATAGGTTTGCGCTAGTCCGGCTGCATAATGCCTAGTTGATGCAATCTGATTGTGATGATTCACCATGGCAGTGAAATTAGAGCGCTTTGAACACTCTGTGATCTGTGGTAAGGTGCTATATAAATACAGAAATTTATTTATTTACAAGAGAAGGGCCCGAGATATATTTTTGAAAGAAAATGATGGTTGCTTTTGCACAAAATCTGTGCTCTCTAATTGTATTTGTATTCCTTGAATCTTTTCCTTCCATTTATGGCACTATTGCATTTCTGAGTCTTGACAGCACCCTTAGATGGGCACTTAATGGTCCACCGCCTCATCCCTCCCCAACTTACTCCCCAAAATGTTGAAATTTTTATACCATCACAAACTTTGGACTACATGATGATTCATTGTGTGCATTATAAGCTTTCTTCAGATTTGGATGTTTGACCATAGATCAAGTAAATGATCTATGGTTTGACAAAGATCTGTATTTTCGGGCTGTTGTCCAAATCAACTAAAATTTTGGAAAGTTATGGATTTCTACATGTAATATTGAACCATACCAAAGAAGAGGATTCTAAATACCCCTTTAAAAGGGATCAGATCAGAGACTGCGATTGAGGGTCATAGGAATAGATCAGAAACTGTCAGATTGAAGTTGCTGAACTGGAGGGGGAGCTTAAGGGTATACTACTTTTTTTTTTGCTGCTTCGACCAACAATACATCTTATACCCTTAGGGGGTACTACACCCCTGGCCAATTTTGGGCCTATTTTTGCATTTTTCTCCAAAATTATAGCACATTGGTGACAAGTAAGATAAGAAAATTATAGGGGCAAGGACTACAGCTACTGAACTGGAAATTTTATTTCAGCACAGACAACAGTTGTGGAGTTACAGTCAAAAATGAGGAAAACCAATATTTGATCAATAAATCAATAACTACTTGCCTTGAGTTGCTGAATTTTCAGTGCAGTAGCTGTAGTCCTTGCCCCTATAATATACATATCTTACTTGTCACCAATACGCTATAATTTTTGAGAAAAATGCAAAAATAGGCACAAAATTGGGCAGGGGTGTAGTACCCCCTTAATAAGAACAGATCAAAGTCATAGGGAACAGAATAGATAAGAGACTTACAATTTGAGTAGTTCACAGCCAAATTTATGTCCCTTTAAATGACTAAGGTAAGCAGTCACTGCACTACAGATCCACCACAATGGGTCAATGCCCTAGGCTTTAGCAGACAGTAGTTCTAGTGGAAGTGTGAAATCTCAAGCAAGCCACTACATTTCAAAAATTCAGATTCTGTACTAAAGGTTATAAAATTTCATGAAATTTGAACTGAACTGAACCCAAAGTACTGATAAAAAAGTAATCATTTGTTCATTCATTAATTCATTTATTCATTCATTTATTCATTCTATTTCTGTGAAAGTGTACGTCAAAAAACATCACATTCACTTGCATCAAATACAAATAATATTAGTCCCAAACAAAAATGTTTGGTAGACTCATAACCAGTGCGATCTTACCTTTCCGATGTTGATTAAGATACTTCTTGCATCGATCCCGAGATGCGGAAAAACCAATAGTCATTTTGTCCCACATAAATGAATAAATAACAAAAACCCCGATCCCGGTGGACTCACCCAAAAGGTGACGTCACACCATATGATCGCCCCTTATCCGACTTGGGATCCCCTACTCGGACCAAACTTGTAGGGGTGGCGGGGTCGGGATAATCAACATCGGAAAGGTAAGATCGACCGGTTATGAGTCTACCAAACATTTTTGTTTGGGACTAGACTCAGTACACCGGTCGATCTTACCGCTTCCGATGTTGATTAAGATACTTCTTGCATCAACATCTGAAAGATCGATCTAGCAAGTAACCGACGGATGGAGGTACAAGATTGGTCAGCATCTGATCAGGGATCGAGCGGTAACGATGGTTTTCGCGAGGTCAGAAATATTTTCTCCCAACGGTCGGGACAACAAAAAAGACCACGCGATCACAGACATAAACCTCCTTACTTAATAAGTTTGGTGGTTAAGAATAGCGACACTGGTTCTTACCATGCTGAGTATTCTGTATAGTCTGAAAACCTGGTACCCGTACACCACCGTATTATGATCGCCGAACAATGTCCCGGTAAACCTCCCGCCCGTCTCTGATTACTAACGTAAACGGAAGTATCGTGAGAGAAGGGCGAAGGTGGCTTCCGGGACACCGCCTGCTAGATCTCCTCAAGGGACAACCGAACGGTATACCCAAGATGATGAGATAGCTCGTGTCGAGTGGTGGGTCGTGGGACGCGAAACCTTCGCGATCCCCCGGACCCCACAACACCTGGACCAGCCATTGCGACAGCGGCTGGACCGAAAGGCTCTGTAAGGGTGATGAATGCGGTCGTGAGTCCTCGCAAGGCTTGTGTTCGAAGAAATAGTGCTGCAGCGCCTTATCGGACACCCCAGCCTATCTTTGGCTTCAGCCGAACCTTGCCCAACCCTGGGGATTGGAGAGGGACGAATGTCGGTATGCACGCGCCCGTTCAGTAGTCACGAGAACAGAGCGCCGAAACAGTGTCGCTCCAGTGTTTGTGAACACGGAAGCTAACCTCGAGACCGTGTGCAACTCAGCACCGCCGTCCGAAGCCAACGCCAAACCGGAAAGCCATCTTGAGAGTTACGTATTTAAGCGCCGCTTTTGACGGAAGGTCAAAAGGGTGACCCTTAAAGTAATCTAAGACTGTGTTGGGATCCCTTAGGAGGATCACTTTCCTTTTGGTAGACACTCGTTGAACATACCGTCGAGGCGAGACTAATAAGGTAACCATCGGTTATGATAGTCAACCCGTCTCGAAACCTCGGTGAATGGAGAGGACAGCTGACTTATAGCTGGCCCCAGTGGCCCGCTGAAGTCTTGCTTGGAACTTTTCTGTCAGAAACTCCGGAACTAGCAGCACAGAGGTTTCTAAGCGGGAGAGCTATTTGTCTCATAGCACCAAGCGTAGTATGGAGCCAGACTCTGGCTATACGTGTCACGGAGGGTAGACTTCCGTCTAGCCCCGGCGATGGAGAAAAACAGCTTCTGATGAAAAGTATCCCTCCGCGGCGTGTTCCCTGGTAAGGGCCATGCAGCTAACTGCAGGTGCTCTAGTGATAGACTGGGTACCTCCGCTCCGGGCATCCGGAGTAGATCTGGTACTGGGAGTGCCAGCGGCCTTGCCGCCAGCAGAATGACAATGCAGTCTTCCCACCCGATCTTGGTCACCACCCTCATGAGTAGTGAGATCGGAGGGACTGCATAAGCTGTCATCCTCCCCAGTCTATGGACAGAGCGTCCACGGTGAATGCTTGGGGTCCGCGACCCTTGAGCAGTACACCGGCAGTGGATGATTGCGATGAGATGCGAACAGATCTTTCGAGGGTGGTACATCCCCTTGAAGATCGTCTGAGCGATTTCCGCGGAGCAAGGGACCATTCTGCTGGTCCCGACACCCTTCCTCGTGACAGATTGTGCGCGAGGATGCTGGTGACGCCTGCGATGTGTATCGCTCTCATCGTAATCTGCCTGAACTTGCACCACCCTATCAGGTGTCGTGCATGCAGGCTCAATCGTGGTGGCCCGGAGTCCCCTTGTCTGTTGGGGTAGGCTACCACGGTTGTGTTATCCGTCAGGACAACGGTATGTGATTCCACGATCACCTCCTCGTGAGCGAGGGAGGTTGATGTGAAACTCTGTCTCTATGGCCCCCATAGGCCCGAGACGGAGTCTCCGTGGATGTGGACCCCCCAGCCCCGTTTGACGCTATGGTCGTCACTACGTGACATACCGGGGGTGCAGGAAACCTGACACCATGGAGAGGACAGCTGACTTATAGCTGGCCCCAGTGGCCCGCTGAAGTCTTGCTTGGAACTTTTCTGTCAGAAACTCCGGAACTAGCAGCACAGAGGTTTCTAGCGGAGAGCTATTTGTCTCATAGCACCAAGCGTAGTATGGAGCCAGACTCTGGCTATACGCACGGAGGGTAGACTTCCGTCAGCCCCGGCGATGAGAAAAACAGCTTCTGATGAAAAGTATCCTCTCGCGCGCGTTCCTGGTAAGGGCCATGCAGCTAACTGCAGGTGCTCTAGTGATAGACTGGTACCTCCGCTCCGGCATCCGGAGTAGATCTGGTACCTCGGGAGTGCCAGCGGCCTTGCCGCCAGCAGAATGACAATGCAGTCTTCCCACCCGATCTTGGTCACCACCCTCATGAGTAGTGAGATCGGAGGGACTGCATAAGCTGTCATCCTCCCCAGTCTATGGACAGAGCGCCCACGGTGAATGCTTGGGGTCCGCGACCCTTGAGCAGTACACGGCAGTGGATGATTGCGATGAGATGCGAACAGATCTTTCGAGGGGTGGTACATCCCCTTGAAGATCGTCTGAGCGACCTGCGGAGCAAGGGACCATTCTGCTGGTCCCGACACCCTTCCTCGTGACAGATTGTGCGCGAGGATGCTGGTGACGCCTGCGATGTGTATCGCTCTCATCGTAATCTGCCTGAACTTGCACCACCCTATCAGGTGTCGTGCATGCAGGCTCAATCGTGGTGGCCCGGAGTCCCCTTGTCTGTTGGGGTAGGCTACCACGGTTGTGTTATCCGTCAGGACAACGGTATGTGATTCCACGATCACCTCCTCGTGAGCGAGGGAGGTTGATGTGAAACTCTGTCTCTATGGCCCCATAGGCCCGAGACGGAGTCTCCGTGGATGTGGACCCCCCAGCCCCGTTTTGACGCTATGGTCGTCACTACGTGACATACCGGGGGTGCAGGAAACCTGACACCCTGGGTCAAATTGGGCTGATGGGACCACCACCAGAGTTCCTCTCGCGCGATCTCCGACAACGGAACCGCGAGGGAAACTGGGAGACGACTGGGCCTGCAAGCAGGCTAGAAGGTGTAGTTGGGTAAGCCTAACGTAGAAACGGCAGTACAGTCACGAGGTCTACCATACTGGCCATTAGGCCTACCACCTTCATCCATGCCACAGCGGGTTTTGCCCGAGACTCGGCCAAGAGTCAGGCACACCGCACCATGTTAAATCACCCGCTCGGGTGAGAGCACGCGAACCCCTCCGTGAGGGTGATCTGGGCCCCTACAAAAAGTGGTGTTCTGCGTCGGGACCACGCTGGACTTTTTGAGCTGATCAAAAATCCAGGGTCCGCACCCTACGGACTATCAACCCCATGAGACCCGTAGTCTTCAGTGGAGTGCGTCCGTATATGAGCCAAACGTCCAGGTAGCAACTGATGTTGACACCCTGTGCTTCAGATACGCTGCCACCGCTCTGACCAAGAGTGTTAAACACCCTGGGAGAGATGGACAGGCGGATGGCGGTATCAAAACTGGTAATTTTGATCCTGTACCTAGAAGCGCAGATGCCTCCGATCTTGAGAGGCGATTGGCATATGCAGATAGGCGTCCGAGAGATCTAGCGATGCTGTTCCCATGCCCCTGATGGGGCAGGCTAGCACCGAGGCGAGAGTCCCCATTCTGAACCTCTTGGGCCTGAAGAACGTGTTCAACAGCCTGCGGTTCCGGATGGGGCTCCGTCGCCGGTATTCCTTGGAGCCAATGGCTCCAAGATCACCCGTAGAGAACGGGGGTAGACCGGGACAATCGCCCGCTTCGTGAGAAGCTGTGTGATCCCTGTCAGTAGTGCCCGACGCTGGGGGCCGTCTGACGGCACTACTGTGGACCTCTGAAATGTGCAGGCAATGTGGGGAGACTGGGTTGCCAGTCTGTAACCCCCACTCACCACTGACCATACCCAGGCACTCAAAGAGATGGTTTCCCACCTCTGGGTGAAAGCCATAGCGGTCGTCCACTGGGAGATCCCCAGTGGAAAAACCGCTGAGCCCCCCAGGAATGCTCTGCCTAGCTTCCCTTGGAATAGCGCTTGCTCTTCTTCGGGGCTTGCCAGCTGTTCCTGTGCTACCCTTGCGCCTCCCAGAAATGGGTGCTACAGAGGTAGTGGGCTCGGGTCCTGTTGGTGGTGCACGGCCTGCTGAAGTCGGAGCTCCTACCCATGGTAAGGGCAGTTTCCGACTTCTTCAGAGTGCTCCGTTGGTAGCTTCTTTGCACGGTCCTCCACCGAGCGCAGAAGCATCCAAAGAGAAAAAGGACCCTGCCTTTCCATCGCGTTGAGCGATTGGAGTGGCAGGCCCCACCCCGGCGCTGAGTGGACACCCTATGGGCTAGGCCCATGGAGCTCTCGTTGAGGCTAGCTGTTAGCACCGCTAATAGGCTCACCTCATGGAAGAGCTCAGATGTTGTCTGAGCGTGATACGCTTGACGACATCTGGGTCCCTCTCGGATCCCCTCAGGTAGGTCCCGTGGTCCTCCCGCGTTACACGCAGAGGAAGCGTGCAAGCACACGCGGCGTCATAGCTCTACTGAGCTCGACAGCCCCACGATATCTACCCGTGAGGTTTGCCGGGAATGAGAGTGCAGGCGTCCCCTGTGAGGAAGCAGCAGCTGAGCATCCTACTGAAAGGATCCCCTGGTCCTCCTCCATGGACTCCCCTTAGGGGGTGTCCGGGAAGATCAGTGTTGCTCCCCTCGCGGGGCAGCGGGGAAGGAGATTGTAGTGATGTCACTACCGGACTCAGCTTCCGACTCCTTTCCCTCGCCCACAGTATCCGTATCATGCTCCGATGATGACGGTAACTGAGGACGGGCATCTGAAAGTGGGTAAGAAGGCTACCACTGAAGTCAAGCCGTAGCTCGTCTTTGTAGCTGCCACCGAATGCACCTGGGTCGCTGTCCCGTGAGAGACTGCGAGCCCAACCCCTGAATAATCGCCAGCCAGTCCCTGTGGACAGCCAGCAGCTATTCTAGGGCCCAGGGTATCACTCGGCGGTCCCGCCATGGAACGCTGCCTTGTGACACCCCAGTTGGTTCTGCTAAGACTACACCCACAGCGTTAGCCGCGGTATCGTCTCTGCTGAACCCATGCATGCTAGGGTTCAACCCAGGCAAGCCCGGGGTACCCTTGCATGCTGCCCGTCGCTGGCTACTACTGTGGCTGTTTGAGCCCGTAGATATGCCTGCAACAGACGGGTGTCCTCCTGCTAAAAACCCGTGAGGATTTTTGGCTAGAGGACTGGTATCCTCCTGCTACAAAACCCGCTAGGGTTTTCGCTGGTGGTTACCGCTCTGCTGCCTGCTACTTTGCTCCGGACGTATAGTCAGTGCTTTCGCTGGCTGCTGAGCCTTTGGACGCGCTTAGCAGTCCCGAAGGAACCGCCTGCTTGTCCGGGGACCGGAGCCCCTTAAGCAGACCTGCCATGACCCATAGGGGCTGTCACAGCAGAATCTACCGTGTCGACTGGTATCCTCCTGCTGCAAAACCCGCTAGGGTTTTCGCTGGTGGTTACCGCTCTGCTGCCTGCTACTTTGCTCCGACGTATAGTCAGTGCTTTCGCTGGCTGCTGAGCCTTTGGACGCCGCTTAGCAGTCCCGAAGGAACCGCCTGCTTGTCCGGGACCGAGCCCCTTAAGCAGACCTGCCATGACCCATAGGGGCTGTCACAGCAGAATCCACCGTGATCGACCTTACCAGTGCCCTTGGTAGATTTCTTCTTCGTCTTATGGCGATGATGGAGCCTATCCCAATCGTCAAGCTGGAACTCGGAGAGTCCTAAGCAAAAGAAAGACATCTAGAAGATCGTGAGCACTCCCTGTGGGTGAAACAGAGCGGGTGTGGGTCCCGCTCCGTCACCAGGGAAGGGTCCAAGCCCGACAGGGCCGAGGCGAAGCGAGGAGAAAAGGGAGGGGGGCACTACCCCCCCCCCAACACGCGACTCAAGCCCAGTAAGCAAACCTGAGCACGGAGGCTGGTCGCTAACGTTAGTGGTAAAGTAAGGACTGGCTAACTTTATTACTAAAATGTCAGACGGGTCCCTACCAATCCCCACCGTATGAATATAGATAAAAACTAAAAGACAAGATCATGCAAATTGCAAATGCACAGTGCTTGAGAAAAATAAATTGTATTTTAGATTGAGATTTAGGTGTTTGTTTAAAAATTTGAAAATGTTTCTCTGACTTAGAGAAGTTTAATTAACACAAATTATTAACACTCACACAAAAAATCTGATGAAGAACTACATAATTTACACACATCCTTTCTGCAATCCATGGCATACATTTGTAGGCATATTAATTAAGCTTGAGAAAAAAAATGCGCAGTGCATCAGCTATTCTCTACAGATTGTAAACAACATGAAATGTATACGGTATGTGTTGAGGCATCAGTACAAGAAGGCCCTATCTACAATAGCTGCCCTATACTGCCCCACCTAGGCACTGCATTTTGAGGAGAGCGAGAAGGTTCTCTATTCCAAAAATTCTCAGAACACAACAGATTCTCTATTCCGAAAACAAAAGGTTCTCTATTCGAATATGAAAAAGGTTCTCTATTCGAATATGAAGAAATGGGTTCTCTATTCCAAAAACAAATAAAGGGACTTCCTCATTGCTATTTGGTGAAGATAGCTGATTACTGTGTGAAGCTATCTACTAAAGATAGCTGATGGCTATGTGAGGTCAGTGCTACCAACTGATATTAGCAGGTGGCTTTGTGAAGTCTTTGCTATCTGCTGGAGATAGGTGATATCTATCAGTCATTGCTATCTATCTAATGGCTATGTAAAGTTAATGCTACATAGTGGGGTTAGCTTATGGCTCTGTGAAGTTATTGCTATCTACTACATGTAGGGAACAGGACATTTCGTCTCCCTACCATTTTGCCCCCTACATGCTGAACTGCTAATTATAGTGCCCACCACCATGCAACATGATTCAACAACGACAGATTCAGAAAAAAGAACCTCTAGTATAATTTGGAATAGAGATCACGGTGACTCATTTCGGAATAAAGAACCTTTTTTAGATTTTGGAATGGAGAACTTTTTTCATATTCGGAATAAAGAACCTTTTTTCTTAATCGGAACAGAGAACATGGTGACTTATTTCGGAATGAAGAACCTTTTTTCTTTTTCAGAATAGAGAACCCATTTTTTCATTTGGAATAGAGAACCTTTCCTGTTTTTGAATAGAGAACCTTCGCAATAGAGAACCTTTTTAAGTTTCGGAATAGTGAACCTTCGGAATAGCGAACTTTCGAAATATTTATTGATTTTGACTGAAAATTTGTGAAAATATGTTTGCCAAAAAATATGTTTTACACCAAATTTGACAATTAAGTAACAGACCCTTAATTTATACCATAAAATGTTCGAAAAAAAAAAAAAAAAACTGTGATAAATTGGCACTTTATCAAAAAAATTTTGAGACTTTTTTTTTTTTTAATTTGAAAATGTTTCTCTGATTTAGAGAAGTTTAATTAACATACCTTATTAACTATTTATAACTGATTGCTTCATCAATCACACTCACACAAATAAAGAACTTCATTGTACACCTCCTTTCTTAAATTATATGTAATGCAGATCCATGGGATACGGTTTACTAAAAAAAACTGTGATAAATTGGCACTTTATCAAACAATTTTGAGAAAAAAACTCCCTTTCTTAAACCTAATTTTAGCTTTCTTAAACAAAATTTTTACTTTCTTAAACCAAATTTTCATGAAATTGAGGGCCATCAATAAACCAAAATGGCTAAAAAATGCACCTTGAGTCTAACCTAAATGGCTGAAAATGCACCCCAAATCTGCCACACATTCCCATCCCCTCATTTCCACCAAGAACCCTTCTCCCCTGGATCCCTCTTAACATTGCCCAATAAGCTTCTTGTGAAGAAGATATTGTTTTGAAAGTGCATGCTCAGGTCGCTCATCGTAATAATTTGATAATTATGGTAATTGTGAGGAAGGAAGCAAGCTTGTAAGGGACAAAACATCCTGTTGCTCAGTCAGACATCAGTGTGTTCTAGCTTATATAATTGTCAATGACAACACAGTTGTTGGTTTTTGATGGCTACTACTACACAGAGTCAAAATGATCTCATTTCAAGTTGCACTGGTCAATAATCTCCAATCAACACTGATTCACAGCTCAAACTTTGACCCTTGGGGTGATGTTATGGAGTATGATTTTTATACCCAACGCTTTTCTGGGAGTGGCCCAGTAACTTATGGGTTAATAAGATATTTATGCAGGTTAATTTGGGGGGGTTGACAAATTTTGCAAAAAGTGGAAATTTATGTAAATTTGGGTTTTTCCCTAAAGGTGGGGGAACTGGGGGGGCAAGAAAAATATGGCAAATGAACCCCTTGCTCCCCCCCCCGTACAGTCTGTCCACATAGAAGTACAAAGTAAATAGACCTTGGAAACTGGAGGTATGAGGGTCACTCCATATCTGACCCCCTCATATTTCTTTTATATTTTAGTCATATGTTGACAATGTTGTACCTGTAAAAATATTAAAAACCTGCAGGTTTGAGGCCTGTAGTTCTTACGGATTTTCTGTGGCAGCCATTTAAAGTTGGAGTACATGTAGGTGGTTGGACCCAAAAGTTGCCCTCTAAATAAATTTCATCTCTGGGAGTATGTGCCTTCTTTATAAAAAGAGAGAAAGGCCTGAAACCTTGTATACACACTAACTGCATGTCCAATTTGTCAAAAAGTAAAAAGTAAAATTTCTGTAATTGCGCGTTGTGTCACGGGGTCATTTTAAATATGCAAGAAAAAATGTAATGTTTTGTAAACTGGCAAGTTTAACCCCCCTTAATTCACATTCACAATGTGGTCCACCTTCAAAGTTTTTAAAACATCACTTATATATGACTACTAGTCTTAAATTACAACTTTGCTAAGTCCCAGTAATTGTATAGGTTGACTTCATATTAAACAAGCCCAAAGTTAACCATTTTCTTATGATTGCATGTACTGCAATTGTGCCGAATTTGGAAGGCTTAAAAGTCAAATTGGCCCCAATATTGAAAATAAAATGGAAATAAAAGTAAATAGGGTCAATAACTACACATCTATGATCTAGTCATTTATTTTCAATATTGTAGCCATTTTGACTTTTTAAGCCTTCCGAATTCGGCACATTAGCAGTACATGCAATCATAAGAAAATGGTCAACTTTGGGCTTGTCGTTTTCTATGAAGTCAACCTATAAGATTACTGGGATTGAGCAAAGTTGTAATTTATGAGTAGTAGTCATATAAAAGTGATGTTTTATAAATTTTGAAGGTGGACCACATCAAATTTGGACCCCTGAAAATGTTGAATTTGCAATAAATTTCATCTTCGTGAGGGTGCTGTTCGAAATGTAAATGAATTGTGAGCTCAATTTTTTGGATATATGCATTGTATTTATCCTATTTATAGCATCAGTGACAACAAAAAACAATTAATTTGACAAAAAATGTGAATTTAAGTGGGCTAAACTTGCCAGTATACAAAACATTACATTTTTGTGTGCATATATTTAATGACCCTGGGACACGACGCGCAATTACAGACATTAGTTGATTTTTACTTTTTGACAAATTGAGCATGCAATTAGTGTGTATATAAGGTTTCAGACCTTTCTCTCCTTTTATAAAGAAGGTACAGACCCCAAAAGATGAAATTTATAAAGGGCAACTTTTGGTTCTAAATTTAGGCCTCCCTACTCCAACTTTAAATGGCTGCCACAGAAAATCCGTAAGAGCTACGGACCTCAAATTTGCAGGTTTTAATATTTTACAGGTACAACATATGACTAAAATATAAAGCAAATCTGAGGGGGTCAGGTGGGGACCTCCTTGATTTCATATGGAGTGACCCATGAGAATAATTATTTCAGTGCAATGCGTGTGTAAATGCTTCTTTGGCACGCCAACTGCTGCACGATTTGTACTTGCCGCGTGCACCACGCTCTTTACGTGTCACGTTTTTTAACACGCAGTGCGTGTGACACAAATCATTGACCCCCGATGCCACATATTTGGTTTGTACTTCTATGTGGGCAGACTGGATATAAACTAAACTTACTAAAGGGACTACAAAGTAGACTACTAATTTAACCTTGTTATTTACCAGAAATTTTCAAATGACGTTTGACCCATTTCATACATACATGGGATAGTAAACTGAATACATGTACAATTGCATCTTACATCAATTTTCTCTTTCCTGATATTTCATTTCCTGATCTATCTTAAGGTTAGCGAGAGTTTTTCATGCGCTTGATTTCAGAGGGCGTAAGTTCATAACAGAAACAGCCATGCAGAAAATGAACAAGCGTGCTGGGACGTAGGCCTACTTACAATAGAATATTGATCCACGGTCAAGACATGAAACTTAGCTCGTGCCCGGAGCTCGTGAGTCGGGGGGTGGGCGGGGGGTTACATGAGGGGCGACATGCCGGGTCGGATGCCGGGAGGGGTACAAGCCATTTTCGGCAATTTTCATAAGGATTTTATAAATTTTAAAATTGATTGGGGCACTTCGTCAAGCTACGCCCTGGAAAATATGTTGATTTTGAATTTATAGCCTTGATATCTTTGATGAAATAAATCAATGCTGCTATTCCCCTGATTACAATGTAATAGGGTACAACAATAACATCAACAACAATATCAAAAAGCAATTATTTGCAAATCGAATTTGGGAAGAATAAAAAAAAAAGACAGACTTAGCAGGCCTACAAATTTCTGAATTATATAAAGTGAAAAACAATCAATCACGATTCACTGCAGTCAGCGAATCAATCAAATAAAACTAAAAAGAAAGGAGCAAGAAAGAATAAAGAAATAGTGAAAAAGAGAAAGAAAGAGAGAGAGAGAGAAATAAAAAGAACGAAAAAGAAAGTAAGAAAGAAAAAGAAAGGAAGAAAGAAAGAAAGAAATGAAAAAAATGAAACAAGAAAAGAGAAAGAAAAGAGGAAAGAAAGCAAGTAAAAATGAGAAAAGAGAGAAAAAAAAAAGAAAATTCAGCCACATGGGGACTCGAACCCACAAAAATTGTTCATAACAGATTCCCAGTCCAACGCTCTATCCACTGGACCATACATCAGCTTACGCGATTTCTTATTCGCGAAGCGGATATGTAACTATAATTTGATATAATTACTTGATTACAATCGCGTCCGCCCAATGGCTCTTAGAATAAACACGCATGTCGGCGCTGAAATTTTGAACGAACTGATGGAGGAAAAACCTCGTTTTTTTGTAATACTAGCTTCAATTTGGAGTGAAAATCAAATGGGATAGCAATTGGCAGAATGTTGAGAAATAATGTAGGTATTCAGATGTCTAAATTAACACCCCGTTATCAAGATATCGATAATTTCACAAAACAGTTTTTTCTCAGACAAGATTCTCGAAAATGTTCCCCAAAAACGGGCTTTTTAAATTTGATCGGTACTGTATTTGGTTCTTCCCCATGGCAACATTATTTCTTTAATCGATTTGTAGTACAATACAAAAAAGGAGAAAACAATCACTCGGGCGTGGTTTTATACGGAGCGAACATTTGAAAAAACTGCATGGAACGTGTTTTTGATCTTGTGAACATGGTGCGTAAAAATGATTTAAACGAAGGATTTTCAAACGGATTCTAAAATTTTTTATAAACACACAAAAAAATTGTAAAGATACATCCATGCACCAACATTTGACTCACTGCGATATTTGATTGCTGAGAAAACGCGGTTTTAGAGAACAACTTTATACGTCTTTTATACGTTTTTTATACGTTTCTTCGTGTAACCTTAAGGTGGTATTGGAGGCATTATGTTCAGGGTACTTTCATTTTGCATACTTTTACCTTGAAACTTGGTCAAAGTATTTCTAATATGTTCTAATGTATTATATAGTGAAGTTGTCCCCTAATTTGCATATCTGCATAATTAATTAGCATTTATGCAAATTAGCTCATTAATTATGCAAATATGCAAATTAGAGGGCAGCTTCACTATATAATACATTAGAAGATATTAGAAACACTTTGACCAAGTTTCAGGGCAAAAGTATGCAAAATAAAAGTACCCTGAACATTTATGCATTGATTTTTAGCAAAATATTGACAAAAATTACATAGTAATGAGCCTTTCCAGTCCTTTTAGCTCATTTACTATATTGATTATTGACAAAAACAATAGGATACAAGAAAATATAAATTGATGTATTATGGAAAGCGTATGTCCGATTTGCTCCAAACAAAAGGCATAATGATCAGTGCACTTTACCCTACTCAATTAAAACATGCTCAAAGCATTTCCTTATTTGTAGAAAATGCATCCAATACCACCTTAAGGGTCATGCCAACAGGCCAAGGGGTGTCAAAGCATATCTTCCTTCTAAACGAAGTTGTAACCTGTACATAGGGCCCCTGGATACAAATTTCATTTGAACTGCTTTGAATTAGATTTTTGTGCTTTATGTTTTTCATTGTCAAGTGGTTTTCTCAGTAGACTGCTTAATTAATGTTTGTATAGAATTAGACTATGCCATAGTCGAATTTTATTAAAAATATGTTATTATTAGTTATGATGAACCCATTTCGTTGAACTCAAAATTATACTGATGTTTATTAAAATTAAAGTATTCAATAGTAAAATGGTCATAAAGAGTTAAAAATATCAGATGATTAGTGACAATAAAAGTAATTGAATGCAACATTATCTTGCATAATTATAATGGCTCACTTTAATACTGAACAATTCTGATTTTGGAATCTACCAGTTTATTGATAGCGAACCCCGAAAATTCGACTATGGACTTTGAATTGTAAGCAGAACTTTACCCCTGGACTTTGCTCTCTAAAAACACACTGTCAAGCATACTTGTTTATCAGTCCATTAACCACAAGTACGCGCTAGATGTTTGATGAGAGATTAACTTTCAGCGTCAACACAAAAGCGCCATAAATACCACAGACAGTTGTGTACGGTGTAGTTAATGGTAATGGAGCGGGCCCAGAAGATTTAAACCATAGCAAGATATGGGCGACCAATCACAAGGCAGATCCATTTAAAGATGCATTACATCATGGCCAATTTTAGTTAGGCCAGAAATTGGCCTAACTCTCCATAGAGTCCTGTGTTAAAAATCTTAACCGCAAGGCAAAGTCAGTAGTCTACTTGGGAAGCTAACAAAGAGAGGGAGTAGGTGACTGAAAAGATCAGATGTGAAATTCTATCAATTGTGCACACATTAATTAAATCAGAGTTTTAAGCTTAAATACAATATCCAGAGTATGCACAATGGGCAAGTGGACTACGGGGTAGTCTAGTATAGAATAGAACCATACATTGTGGGGTTGCTACTCGGAAATTTAAAAATATTTATATCATATGTCCAACTTTTGGAGTTAGTAGATGATAAATTACAATGTAAGTACTACATGTCATACGTGTACATGTATGTATTAATCAGTCTGAACTCAATTGATTACTCTGCAGCTCTTCAAGAGCATTTCAGTCATAACTTGACCCCCCCCCCCCACTACCACCCCTTGAAAACCAATGTCAGAGGATAGGGCACCAACCTTTGCTTCATGTAGGTTTGTTCCAGATGACCTCATATGAGAGGTTCCAGCTTAGTTCCAACTTACTAAGACCACACATACAATTTACTTATAGCTACAATCAAGGAAATTAATGTTGGCATCTTGTGATTTAGAGGGGGGCACAGCCGCCCGTGCCCCCCCTTTGGCGGATCCCAAAAATAAAAAAGAAGAAAAGAAAGAGAAGAGAAGGAGGAAAGAAAAGAGGAAAAGAAAAGAAAGGAGAAAAGAAAAGAAAGAAAAAAAAACGGAACAACGTAAAAAGAAAGAAAGAAAATCTTCGGGCCTATAGCCTAATAAATCTGTAGTGAGTATCATACACCGGGTGGCACTCTCCAGGCGCGGATTCAGCCCCCCTCTCAAAAAAAAAAAGAGGAAAAGAGAAGAGAAAGAGGAAAAAGGAGAGAAAAAGAGAAGAGAAAGGAGAAGGGGAAAAGTTAAATTGCACGTAATTAGTAGGCCCATGCCAAATAAACCGCACAGTAGCTCACAGTCTGGTCTATCAAAAGTAGGCCCTATAATACTAGCAGGATACTAGTTAGGTCGGATTCTTTTAGGCAGTACTTGTTGATTTCTGATTGCCCGTCAATGATGCAGGGCCCGTCACATTTTGTCACCAAAGTCAGTATTAATACGGACTCCATGCTGACTTCGATCCATGCATGCTTTAAATTGCGAATCTCCGAGTCTTAGGCCTAGGGCCTATTAAAGTGTCAGTGTAACATTTTACAAATTGAGTTCGGGCCCTGTTTTGTTTTAAAAAGCAATGATATACTCTCGTATATGTTATGTATAGTGTAAAACAGATGCACCAAATGGCTTCAATTGGACCTTCACTTTGCAAAATTTCCAAATTTCGGAGGGGGAACATCAGACACCCCTGTCTATATAAACAACTGCCCGTGCCGCTTCTGTATTTCACACCCAGCACTCTGAATTTATACAATAACAGTGAAAAAAGGTGGCCTGGCAAATTTTATATTTTCGGCTTTTTCAAACTCAAATTTTACACCATAATAGTGCCAAAATGGTCCACCAAATGGCTTCAATTAGGTTTTTATTTTGCAAATGTTTCTCATTTCTGAGGGGCATCCCCCTCAGACACCCCCCCATATTGCGCAACGTCATGGGTACATAGGTATAAATCAATAATTTTACAAAAGAGGTCAAAATTTGTCCACGAATGGCTTCAATTGGGCCGTCTTTTTGCAAATTTTAGGCTTTTTCAAACTAAAATTTTACACAATAATGTTGACAAAATGGTCCACCAAATGGCTTCACTTGGGTCTTCATTTTCCAAATGTTTCTCACTTCTGAGGGGGGCACATCCCCTCAGACACCCCCCTGCATCGCCCAAGCGCTCCGGGATGCACGCTTCAAGCGTCCATTTCTTACATTTCATGTTTATTTTAAGGAGTGTGCCCCCCCTTTCTCCAAATCCTGTATCCGCCCCTGAATGTTGGCACACTCTGGCTTACTATATGTAAATCACCACCCCTCTCCCCCAGTTCAATGTTGATGACAACACTTTACCCATTGGGCTATCCAGTCTTCCCAACATTTGTTGAGGGGGAATGGGAAAAGGAAGGGAAAAAGGGTTTGAACTTCTCATCAAACATTGACATTATACTAATTTCATTGAACTCTTGGAGAAGCAATGCAGGCTTTGAGTTAAAAAAAATTGAGGTGTATGATAAATAGCACACCTCAAACTTTGGAAGAGTACTATTTTGTGAATGATGAGTGTGATTGTCAAAATGCATCATAAGCACTTTGGCATGAAACCCAAAATGGATGGGGTCCAGGGGCCTGCCTTAGGGCCCCTGGCCCCTGGTGGGGTGCTGGGAAGAAGCCCAGGTGGGGGCCCAGGGGGTGGAGCCTTTCCTAGGCCTTTTTGAAGGCTCCCCAGTCTGGTTTTTCTGAGATGGCTTCAGATAAAAACTTACATTTTAGGGATCTGAAGACAAAGTATCATGGTTTAACATCTTTAACGTATTAGTACAATGATTCAAGTCTTTATCACAGTTGCACGTAATAGTCCAGTGGGGTGGTACATGTAGTTGGTCCGTCATCTTGAGGTGCCTGGTTATCTCTTCTTGATAGAGTTCAACAGTATTCTCTCAATGATTAATGTCATTAACAAAACCTTAGTATTTTGTTTGTAGTCCTTTTTTCTGTGTTGTCAAACTCTTTCTTTTGAGCTGACATGTTTTTATGAGTTTTAGGCCTTTGTTGCCAATTTTCATCAAATTGTATGCCCCCCCCCCACCAGTAGAATAATAGTCTGAAAATAGCCTGAAAAGCCAACATTTAATCTAACTAGATACTTGTTCTATATCTAAATACTAAGTCTACTAATGTTTTTATATTCACAATGACTCACATGAATACAGTACTTACACTTTTGCTTCATGTCAACAAACATGCTTATAAAGTTATATAACAGTATGGTTTATATCTGCCACATTTTCAAGTTGAATTTTATGTACTTTTGGTCAATAATTGAATAATCTGATTTTCCTATTCACTTTCCTGTTTACAGATCCTGTGAGAAATGATGTAAAAGAACGAGGGCAGCGGAACTTAGGCTATACCCCCATGGGAATTGATAGGTTTGCTATATAAGTGTCAACAAATTTTTTTTCCATCATGTCTAGTTTGGCAGCTCTATGGAACAGTAGTGGCGACGGGATTGAAACTCTTATCAAGCACGAATCCATTGGTAGTGAAGACATGGAAATGACAGAAAAAGGAGGAGGGGGAGGAGATTTGTCCCCTCCGGAGACTATTCCAGAGGAACCATCACCTCCGGAGACGATTCCAGAGGAACCGTCTCCTCCGGAGACAATTCTAGAGGAACCAGAACCACAAGAAACTACTCCTGCTCTTAAAAAAGAAGACAAAGATGCTTCAGCAGAGTCAGCATCAGAAACACCTCGAAAAATTTCCTTCACAAAGAAGAAACGTTCTACCAAAAAGAAGGGAAGATTCAGCGTGAAGATCGCAGAACCTAGTGATACAGATCATACAGCGTCCTCCGGTGCAGATAGTGGTAAAGAATCGGAGGATGGGTCGTCCTCTCCTCTTAAGAAGGCCATGAGGAAAGTTAGTACTCCTATGAAAGGGAGATTCCATGTGAAGACATTGAGAGAGAAACCGCACAGACCAAGCCGAGTCTCCTCCGTGGAAAATGGAGAGATGAGTCCAGGTTTGGACTTAGAGGCGAGTTTTGATCAAGCTGCAAAAAATCAAATGACAGTGGAAGCTTTACCAAAGTTGGCTTATTACAGAAACCAAGAGACCAAATCAGCAATTGCGAGACAGAGACCAACCTTGAGGGAACTTCATGCACCTAAGGTTAGTATAGTTCACTAGTTGTCTGTTCTTCTAAAAACATTCCTCCTGATGAAACATCTTAGAATAACACAAAACATTTTTAGGTCATCTGAAGGAAAAGACCTTATGGCATCACAAGTCGTGTGGGTGGGGGTGTGTGTCAGTCAGTGTGTGTGTTTGTCTGTCAACAATTTTGGTTAAAATTTGGTGTCATGAACAATTTTGGTAATAACATTTAGTCTCATATGAACAGTTCAAATCCTATTACAACCATTATTATGTATTGATGAATCTAAGTGTGTGAAAACATTGGATCCAAAACATAAAAATGATAAAATTGGATGCTTTATGCCCAATATATAATATATATTATTGGTCGAGCTATGAGTTTTAAAATATTGCACTCGACTATGTCTTGTCCAATATTTTTAAGACACATAGCTTGACCAATAAATATGGGCTCAATCGTTCCAATTTTATATCAAATGTGGGTCATAGCTACATTATTGGGCTCCTTCATGTATTAGTGGCGTTAATTGTCATTTCAATTTGAGGTCAAAGGTCATTTGAGGTCAACTCGTAAAATAGCATTATGTTAAACTTTTGTTTAAAATTTGGTCTCGGCAGTTTAAATCCTATTTCCACCAAATTTGAGCCATATAAATATAGCTCTACACTTTAGGAACTTTCGTGCAATAGTGGTGTTCAGGGTCACACACTAAGGTCAGAGGTATGTAAAATAGGCTGAAAATATAAAACAATTGTCTCATATCTGCGGATGATCTACATGTATCTAGGACCACTGTCACTATTCTAATAATAGCCCAACCGACCGACCATACTTGAAAGGTCCGTCTGTCCGCCCGTAGAACAGGTTGGTTTTTTTCGTCGCCTTATGTGGTTTTTCTGGAATAGTGCATTGTGGGATGTGGAAAAAGGTGTAATAGCATCTGTGTGAAAAAAGATTTGGGTCCATAAGAGATGAGTCAATGTGATATTCTGTTGTTGACAACCTGTCACTTTAGTACACCCTGGATAATGAAATCAGTGCCAAAGATTGTCTGATAGTATTAGACTCTTGATTTCTAGAGTTTACAATTTTTTTTGACATTTTCAGCACAGTTTGTCTTGGGAAAAAAATAAATATTTTCTGCTTAATGTTAACTTGCATATCATTCTTGTCTTCTGTTAAGACAGTGTTTGAGTACAAACTTAATTTTGTAGCTTCAGCCAGTAGCTGCATAATGTGAAATCAATTCCGTCTACTATCCTGATGTAAGTGTACCTGCTTGCACCTCTGGGAGTGCATAAGAGAAGTTATTGAATTCCAAGAATATCACACCTGGAGGCTAAGTTCAACAAAGATAAGGAGATCATTGTCAATAGCAGCTCAAATTGCTGTGAAAATTTCCAGAATTGTTTTCACACAAGTGGTTTGTATTGTTCGGAATGATAGAAATCAGGTCCAATCGCTGGTTCTTCTGGAGTGCTGGCAGTTGGGGTTTGTAGGCATCCTTTGTGAAATTTGGCTTTTGCTTTATACAAGGGATGTTATTGAATTCTTAGAACATCATGCACCTGCAGGCTACGTTCAACAAAAATAAGGAGATCATTGTCAATAATAGCTCAAATTGCTGTGAAATTGTCCGGAACAGTTTAACTGCATTGTAATGTGCAGAATAATAGAACCCGGGCTCAATTGCTGGTTCTGCCAGGATACTGGCGGTTGAGTTGTGAAGGTATCCCTTATAAAATTTGGAATTTGTCCTTAGCAATATGGTCAATACCATGCCTCTTTTTGTGATAGAATGTGCACCCAATTATTATTTATATTTCCACCCTGGTGATCTATTTTAAGCTACAACTGAAATAATATTAAACGGATGCACCATTTGACTTCCGGGTGGTGGGGGAGGGGGAAGTTGAGTTCATGGCAAAATATTTGTTTTTGATGTGGGGAAGGTGGCAAAGTTGGTTTATTTTTTCGCTGCCAAAGCGGGCGCCAAAGGCTAGATTTTAGTGATAGTGGGGGAATTTTTTTCCCCAAAAACTGGTCCGTCCCTAATAATTTTATAGCTTCAACCATGGACCATCGATGGTCTATGCTTCAATGAGTATGGAGCAGAATGTGAAATCAATTCTGTCTACTATCCCGATGTAAGTATACCTGCTTGCACCGTAGGGAGTGTACAAGTGAAGTTATTGAATTCTAAGAACATCACACCTGGAGGCTAAGTTCAACAAAGATATGGAGATCATTGTCAATAGCAGCTCAAATTGCTGTGAAAATTTCTGGAATAGTGTGTAACCTTGTATGCTGAATACCAAAATCCCTGCTGAGATTCCGGGGAATCTGTGTATATCAGCAACTATAAACTTGATTTGTCAACAAAAAGCCAATGTCAAGAACTGAAGATTCTATGCATCCAAGTTGGACCAATTGGGCTATTGTGCAACTAATAGAGTAAATATGATACCCCTATGGAAAAGATTACCTTAATCTTCTACACAGGGAGTGTGGATTTCAAATGGTGTTACCTATATGGGTGACTTCACTTGAAATCTACACCCCCCCTGTTTGTGAGATTAAAAGGTTATGTCTTCCATAGGGGATGCATTGATTTGAACTCCTCCGCCAAATAAATAAATGCCCCCAATATTTTTTTTAACCAATGCTCAAATTTTCATGCTATCTTGTAAAAGTAAGCTTACCACGGTCCGCACACGATCGGTAATTGCGGAAAAATGACAAAGCAAACCTGGAAGTGAACCAGTGAACACTAAAAAACACCCTCTTTGAAAAAAAAAAACCAACAAACTGGGTGGTGGCCCCTCAATCAAACTTGGTGCCCCTTATTTCAGCCTCGATGCCCTCATCCAATCAAATGATTCAAGCTATGTTCCCACTGCCACTGCTCATCACATAGAGTCTTCAATTTACATGCAATTCACACACCTATGGTTGTAAACCCAAACGACCTTTTTCCATATGAAACATCAAAGAAAATATAGAATGATTTTATGTGGTAATAACAGTGCTTAAATGCGAGTGTTATGGTTGGCTTTATGCCTGGAATTCAATGAAGGAAAACAAGGCAGTATGTCAGCATTAATGGTGAAGGATTAACTGTTCCTGTATTATGACAGTTTTTGTGAGTCAGAAATGCAACAAAATCAGTCCCAAATAGCAGGGCCGTAGCAAGGTTACTGTGGGGCAGTCATCAAAATATAAATATGATATGCCACAAATGGATTTGTTTGTATACAGCACAATATTGTTGAAAGATCTAGAACCTTGATTACTCAAAATAGCATATTATAAGAATTAGGAGTTTATTGATAGGATTTAGGGCATGCTTGATTATTTATACTATCTAATTTTACTATCTAATTAGAGTGCTGTCTCAGTGCACAATCTTTGGCGAACATGAGGGATCGGGGATAGGCTAGGGGTACATGTATCACCCTAAAATATTCTTTATACATATGATGAAAAAATCATTTGTGGGACCCCCCTTTTTCTTCTTTTTAGTGCTGGTCAGCACTGACCGGCGGGTCAGGTGAAGCTATAACCCTGCCTGGGTGTGGCTGATACAAAAAATCACAAATCAGATAGATAATGATATGGTGGACTCTGACTCCTAAAAATCATATTTTTCAATTTGACCCGGCAAAAACGGAAGCTGTGGTATATCTCAGGAAAGTTAAAGAAAGCTTCCGAAGGGAAGCTGTGGTATAATGTAACGAAAGAAATGTGTAAGTCGATGGTCATTATATGAAGTATTATATAAATAATAAAGTTGAAGTTGAGTTCAATATGTCACTATCATTCGGACAATATATGGTATGTGATTGTCAAAACATGCAAACACACTAGCAGTATCATTAGGATCCACAACATGCTCATCTATCAGGGTACATTTCTTTAACCCCAATACAGTTGCACATTCATTGAATGACCTTTGAAAATTTGGGTACACAAACTCATATTCTGCAACTTGAGGTCAAATTTTGCACTATGATTGTGTAATTGAGGTTATTGAACTATGGCATTGCGATGAGGCCATTGTCGTCCATAGTGTATCAATCGCTAAATAAAGTGACTAAATCTTTAATTCTTTGACATTTATTGAGTGATGAAAACGATATTATCAGTCACTTCTGTTTCTTCTTATATATACATTCACATTGTAACCAACTAACCATGATATATTTACTCCATCAATCAACCTTAGTGGCCTCTGTAGTGCAATGTATGCTTACAATTCAATTTATTCAGCCTATCTGCTATTACATACAATTGTACATTAAATAGATAGACAGTATTTCCAAAGGTCTCCATCACTTACAGAGCAAGATAAATTGACCTGCTACCTATGTACAAGGCAAATACCGTAAAGATTCGCCTAATGGTGCACTTGGACTCATTTGCCTTAGGGAAAATTTCACGTATAACTAGAGAGCTCCAAGCTCTGTCCTCTGAAAATCCCAACAAGAATTTAGGGTCCATTCTGGGGGGTCCATGCCCTTATTTGCTGGAGGGATTTTTACGGGAGGGCCCTTTTAGATTGTGGTGAATTAGGTGAATCTTTATGATTATTAAACTCAAGTATTCCCAATTTGTAATGTGTCCAAAAATACACCCAAAACTGTATTGAAACATTTTGCTATTTAACCAAGCAATAAAAATCATACAATAGGGCAAAAACAGCACTTGAATGAATAAATTGCTATTACTCATAAAATATATTTTTATCGGAACTTCAGAGAATCAAACCACTTTGAAGATTGGCTAAATGAATGGAAAATACATGTACATCAAAAATAATGCGGTGGCATAACACTCAAAAAGTAGGCCAATTTTAGGCAATAAAAGATGCAGGACTATTGTCCAGGGGTGGATCCAGGAATTTTCAATAGAGGGGGCGCCGAGCCACCGCCGCTGCCATGGCGGCTCGGCGCCCATACAAAGTAAGGCGCTGCTCTGCAAATGATACACAAAGTCAGGCGCCGCTCGAAAAATTAGAGCCCCTGTTGTCCGACCCATGGCAAATGATCTTCATGTAGACCAATTGGGTGGTATAACTACGAAGTTGGCAACACTGTAAAAGACCTGGCTTCAGTCCTTTACATTAACCAAGTGTCTCACCATTTGGATTTCAATTTTGTCCACGGTGAACACACCTACTTCTAAATGACACCTCAACTGATTGAATCAGGAAATACCTACTCAAGTCAATTGAGGTCATTTCAAGGAGTAAACTATGTGCAAAAAGACTATAGATCTACAATAGCTGCCCTATAGGCATTGTACAATTTTTTGTACTCTACATTGTATACATTTCAACATATGACACCTGGCAGCTATTGTAGATTGCAGCTTCGATTGAATAGATAATAAGGAAGCAATAATTTGTCCCCCTATTTAATCATATTTATTTTTCACATTGAAAGGTCACAGTCTCAGGCATGATAATTTTCATGAGTTTGCTGGAATTCAGGCAGTTTTGTTATCCAAATTGACACATTTTTTCAGCCTGTTTTGGGCCTTTTAAGACCAAATTCATGCGCCTTTTCAGGCAGTTTTCAAAAAAGCCATTCTCATGCCTGCAGTCTGCAAACAAACACTACATTCAAACCTGCCAACCCACTTAATTTCACTTTCAGAAAAAAACTCAGCTAATGAAAGAGAAGATATTTTAATATTTTAAGATTAAAATCTTTGTATTTTTGTTAATTTGGGGAACTATATAGATGGGTGGATGACAGCAATTCAAAATTAGGGGTCTTTCACTAGAATCTACAATCCAAAATAGTTGAAACATTTGTATAAAATAGTTTAAAACCATTTCCCTTATATTTGACATTCTAGAATTGTGCTTTTGTTAGTGAGAAGCCTGAACCCTCTCCCACTACTTTAATCCTTGCTCTGTTCCCCACAAATCAATCTTGGGTGGCTCTGTACCATTTTTCACCCATATGTGGCACTGATGTCAATGCGTTGAAGCAGCTGTTTCGCTCGCACATCTATGTGGCGTGTCTTTAAGCGTGTGTGTATGTACACCACGGTACACCAGCGATTTGAGGCTGCGCCCAATGAGATGCGCACTGATGTCACTGCCACATCAGGGTGAAAAATTGTATAGTGGGGCATAACCAAATCCAACATTGCACAGGGGAATGGGCCCGTATTTGAAGTCCAAGACAACATGTTCCAACACTTTTTGATGAGGCTTAGTTAGAAGCAAAACAATCCACATCGGTGCACATCAGTGCTGATCTCCTCCCATATGGATTACCCCAAGAGGGGATTTACCATGAGGTGCACCAATCTGATTGCATAAAATCCTTCCTTGTGAAACTCCAAAAAGCTTTCAACATCTCAGACACCTGAGACTTGAACTGTTCCAACAGTTTTCATCATGGGTGTCAATATTACTATGATATTATATTATGATATTGATATTGATACAGGCCACATGATCGGAACTGTTGCAAATTTGCTACACTCTAAATATCAATGTTTTCTTAATGTTGAAGAATGAAACCTTGTAGAGCTCTGAGTAAAACTTAGGTCATATAACAGAAACACAACCCTACTCGCAAGTCCCGATTCAAAAAAAAATATCCCACTAATGTTTTGTGATTTAAAATATTATCCTGTTTTGTCAAATGAAACATAGCTAAATCAGCTAATATAAAGAGAAATCAACAAAATTTATCGACATTAGTAGGACTAGCCTGCTGGCATAGGAAGCCCGACTACAAGCCAAGCTTCGAGAAATCGGACCTAAAAGGTTTGCATTATTTGACAGAACAAGTAGCTCCCTATTTAATCAATGTTGAGTAAATTTATTTTTTAGAGTGTAAAAATGGAACTGATACTCAGAAGTGATTGCAGGCAGCACCTGCTTCACTGTTTATGTTATCTACATAGTAAAGCTTCAATTTCAGGAAGTTACATTTACGGTTTTGTTCCGCATTTTTAAAATTACAAATGTAGATTTCAGATATTTCTGTTGTTTCATTTTCCACTTTTAGCATAAATTACTAAAGTAGATAGTAGCTATTATACTATGCTTTTATACCGAACTA
Source organism: Amphiura filiformis (assembly GCF_039555335.1). Classification (NCBI taxonomy): domain Eukaryota; kingdom Metazoa; phylum Echinodermata; class Ophiuroidea; order Amphilepidida; family Amphiuridae; genus Amphiura; species Amphiura filiformis. The sequence goes on from NC_092635.1 coordinate 49,675,530, forward strand.
TAAAAACAGTGTTCAATATTCACAGAGATGTGGATATATTGTATAGATGAAGTGGTTTCTTTCGCGAGTGTTTTTTGTAAATTTTGTGATAAAGAAATACAATATTGGGGTCTCTAGTGGGGTATTCACCAAATCAACAGGTTGCAACATTGATATCGTAAGCACAGGAGGAAAACATGACATGGAAAACTTGAAAACGTACCTCAAGTGTCCAAAAAAAGCAACAAAAAAAGCCATGATTTCCCAAAAAAACAAAAAATAGCTACTTTACATGTATGCTAATTCAATACACCAACTATCCCTGGCTGTTCAATAGAAGTTAGCAACAAGAATTAAAACTTACAACTTTATTCAGCTTTGAAAAAAAAATTGGAATTTTTAAATTAGTAAGGCGTGAATTTTTTGAACACACACACAAAAGTCTTTGAAAATATCTGTACGTGAAAATAACTACTTGTAAATAAAGTAATACAACACAGTGTGATCTGTATATCTTAAATTTGGCAAACAATTTGTACATAATATGATGCATTATGAAAACCAGATGTATTTGATCAATATTATGTGAATTTATATTGATTTTGTTTTTAGATTTATTTATTTGAACCTGTAGTGTTTTTTTTTCAGCAGCACAAAAACAATACACAATATAAGCACAGACCTTTGAAAATAATTTTTACACATGTGATCATTGTCTGCCTTGGAAGGGGGCAAGATCACTCTATACTATATGACATGATGGCAGTTCTACAGTGCTCATTTTAAAAGTGAGAGTGAAAAAAATCTTTCTGGTTCAAAATATCAGTTACACTTTGAAATGGTTTTAACCCTTGAAAATCGTCGTTTGACATTTCCTGTTGAAACCTATGAATAAAAGTATAAAACATGTATAAAACATACAGACATGATCCCATGGTGAGCAGCATACTGAGCAAGATTCATTCATCAAATTCAAAAGGAATCTTTTATCCATGTTTTTTAATAGGACCATGTTATCATGGTTATGTTCAGGTTAAAATGTCAAAATCTAACAGCCTGTGGCTATATAGAAGCCTGTATTTGGAGTTAATTTCTCTATACATGTATGTTGGGTATAAATTTGTTATCCCTATGGGGAACATTTTAAAAGTTTTGATTTCGATAAGAGGTAATAGGAAAACTAAGGATCATTTTGAATTGTATATTATCTATCTACCAGGATACTCAGTAAAGTTGCCAAAAGGCAATATACTGACTGAGAAAACAATACTGACGCCTGGTTATCAGACACGGTTCAAAAACAGACAAGTAATAAATTTACACTTTAAAGCTGCAAAAAGATCTGTGCAACTTATTAATACTTTTGTTTTTTAAGATCAGATGTAAATGATTCCAGTTTACAATCCAGTAACGATGAGGATAATGAATTCCAGTTCAGTATAATCAGTGGCGGTGCAGGAATTTTTTCCGGGGGGTGGCATTGAGGGGGCAAAGTGAATTTCAGGAGGGGGAGCAAAATCAACAAATTTTGCGTAAAAGGTGAAATTTCCATAATTTTGGGTTTTACTGGGGACAAGAGCCAAGAGTTCTGACGGGGGCATTATCCCCTCATGCCCCTGTGGCGCCCGCCACTGAGTATAATGTGGGAAGAAGCTGAACTTATACCTGTGTTTGTTCTGGGATCCATGATATGGATTTAAGAGGATGATTGAAAGGGTTGAGAGGGAGTTGAAAAATGGAGATCTATGCTTGCTCCAAAAATTCAAAAATCTGAATTTGTATGAAATGTAGAGTATTCTTAGCTGCAAGTCGCTCATAATCCCTTATTTGTTCATAGAGTAAGGGACCATTCACAAACACTTGTTAGGGGGGGCCTGATGCAAAAAAAAAATATGACGATAATTTTTCGCCCCTCCATTACAGACCTCAAAATTTCAGGGCCCCCCTTTTGACATGAAAATTATGGGTCAACCCCATAGAAAAGTATATAAACTCAATTTTCCCTGGAAAATTTGTAGTCATTTTTTTCAGGGCCCCCACCCCTTTAGGGACCGTTCATAAATACTTTGGTGGGGGGGACTGGGCAAAGTGTGGGGGACACAAAAGTTTTGAGTTGCACAAAGGGGGGACCAAAAAGTTTTGGTTACTAAAGGAGGGGGGTCAAAAAAGTTTTAAACAAGAACATACCAAAAGAACAAGAGCATACAATTTTTTTTGCAGGCTACTGCACAAGATAGGCCTATATACCAATAAAGCCTCTTTTACCCGATTATGGCCAAAAATAGTGTAAAATACATTTTTTGCTCATTACCAATATCCCATAAAAGCCTTTTTGGAATATCAAAGACTTTACATGTATTCTACAGTCGCTACAAAAAAAGGGTATATGTATGTATCCCACCGTATACCGGGTCAAAATGATGCAACCATTTTTTTTGTCTTTGCCACGAAATTTATATTTTGCCCCCCTGACCAAGAAAGCTGGCTACGCCCCCTGATAAACAAGTCTTACGTATTAAAAATCTTGAGTATGTGCCCGGATGTTGCTATCAATTTTCAGTGGCATAAAGATGGGGCGGGGCAGGTGGGGGCATGTGCCCTGGGAGCCACTCTTAGGGGGCGCTGAATTGGCCAATTTAGCATCGATTCTGTGCCCCTCTAAGCGATGAAAGTCAAAATTTTCGCACGCTTCGCGCGCATTTTAGGACAAAGTCATTTGAAAGATCAATTTAAGACCGATATTCAACTTTATTATAAATTATATGCTCATGGCGCAATAATTATTTCAAGAATGGGATCGACACCTATCCTTAGCCCTGTGCGCCACAAGCCCTAGCTACGCCATTGTCAATTTCCCTTTATTGTGTAACTTTTATTTATTTTATTATTGGTTGTAAGAATTATTGGTTATAAAAATTAAAATGCATAAATTGAAATTAAACTTCATACAAGTCACAGCATGTGAAAAACACCTTCAATTTTCATGTTTTTAGGAAACAGGCTATTATAAATAAATGTATGAACAAACATGTAGGCCTATAATTTGCACAAATGGAATAGCCCCCTCCCCAGACTGTTTTTAACCTCTTGGAAAGGGGGGGTCAAAAAAAGTTTTGTATGTCTAAAGAGGGGGGTCAAAAAGTTTTAGGTTCTCTGGGGGGGTCAAAAAGTTTGACTCCAAAATTTCCAAGTGCCCAGCCCCCCCCCCACCAAAGTATTTATGAACGGTCCCTTAGGAGGTTCAAATTTTTCAACCCCCCTCCCTTTTTGCAGCAAGCCCCCCTAACAAGTGTTTGTGAACGGTCCCTAAGAACAGCAAAGGCAGGTGAAATTTAAATTGTTGATTTTATACGCCATTTTGCATTCAAAAGAACACGTCAATGGAAAATGTTAAATGTGATGAAAATACGATATTGGCAGGTGTTTACAACAGGCACCAAGAATCAGATATGGTATAGATTCCTGCTGATTTAATGTTCAATACCATTAGCTCAATGCCCAGGGGGGTCACTCCCATTGTGGCCTGTCACCATCCGCGATAATAAAAACACATAAAAAGGGTAGTTTGTCGTGGGTAGGCATGATACGCACATATCATATTTAGGGTGTCAAAAACAAAAAAAAAAAGAAAAAAGGGTAGCAACATTGCAATTGCTAATACGTGGAAATGAAATTTAGGGTATGAAATTTGATGCAAGGAATAAAATCCCTGTTTAGGGTGTGAAAACAGGTGCGGGTTACCTGTTTAGGGTATCGTTTTAGCCAAGGGTTAAATCCTTGTTTAGGGTGCTTTTCAAAAGTTGATTATCGCGGATGGTGTACATACAGTACAGGCCACAATGGGAGTGACCCCCGGGGGCTCAATGTGACTATAAACATTTTTAAAAGGACAAGACACTGATCACCATGAAATTTATAAATGTTTTTTTGAAAGGGTATGAAATTGTTCATTTTCTGGTAAAATGCGCTCACTGATTTCACGGCTTGAAACTCAGAGATCTGTCTAAACTGAACCAGTAACCTTTTTTTTAAAAAGATTTCTTCAATTAAAAATACATGCATTCATTCACAGATCCTGCTTTGTGATTCATTTTACATTGGACAGCTATGTGAGTTACATGCACAATGTTAGCATATAAATTATCTGTACAATTGCCAGGAATTGCTGAAAAGTCAAATCATTCTATAATGTCAAGTGATCCTGGCTGGAAAAGTCAAATCATTGTATAATGTCAAGCGATCCTAGCTGGGTAGAAAGGACAATACCCTTGACATTGAAGACTTTAATCGGCTGTAAAAATCACAAGGCCCCATGAAGGGTTACTCTGTAAAAGTAAGCCTTCAGTGTGTTTTACCATATCTGTGGTTTTACAGAATGTTTTATGTAATTAGTGGGAAATAGTATGCCAATATTGTGATTTTTAATATCAATGCTGTATTCAGGTCTAGAAAAGGCAAATTTCCTTCAAATGTAGCAATATTGACTGTTCATAATTATTTCTGATGTATTGCTTGATAGAGCATATTTAGGGAAACCAAATGTCCTTCTAAATGTATCAAAATTTTCCTCCAAATGCCAAAATTGCCAGGAAGTAGCTTCCTGGACTTCATATTTTTAATGTATATAATTCAGCTGTCTTTAGCGAAAAGTTAATTTAAGGGCACGGTCAGTCACCTTTGCACAGTATTTTTGTGGGACCTGAGAGCACATCAGACTTGCCAAATTGCATTCTAGATATAAGGAATGTCCTGATGATATCAAATCGTTTTTATTTTTTTGTAAATTTGCGATATAATACAAATTTTATGGCAGATTACATTTTTGACAGTTAACAGTCCTCAAAATAAACTTTATAAATCTAAGCTGTCCATTATTTGCAAATTTTGTATTGAAGATATACATGAAGTTTCCAAAAGACCTAAAATTGTTAGGTTTCAGTTTATTTTACTATGCAGATACACGATACATAATATAATTAAATGATTTAAATGCAGGTCTATTATTTAGAGAGTGGACTAATCAAACTTTTTTGTATCATCACAGATCCATTCTAACACTATTATAAACATGCTATTTAACATGTATGTGTTTCTTTGCATTCTGAGTTGTAATGTGTTATGGTGTTAGCAACCGGAGCACAAATCTTTTTAATGAACTAAAAGTATAAAGATATCAATTGTAGTTCAATTTTGGGCCTCTCCCGATTGTGCCAGAGGTATACTATTTTTGTGCCCATTGGTGACAATCCAATATGGCTGATTTAACATCTATAGTGAAATGCAAGGGTTCTTTGAACCAGGGCTCAAATTTTAGGGAGGCCACCAAGGCCATTGCATGCCCAATTTCAGTTTTGGCCTTGGTGCCCCAGATCTTTGTTAACTTCAAGGTATTCTTCATCATATACTTGGTGCCCTTCTTTGTCTTTACCTAGTGGCCTTGGAAATGGGTGCCCCCCCAAAAAAAAACCACTAAAATTTGAGGCCTGGTGTGGACTAATCAACCACTTTTGTATCATCATATATTTACTGTATAATTCTAACATTATTGTATTGTAAATATGATATTTAACATGTCTTTTATGTTTTTGTCATGGATATCATTGATATAGTACGACCTAATTAGTATATCATTGACTCCGACAATGACTCACAGAGAAATCATGGTAAATTTTTGCTTTTTTAAGTGAGAGCATGTTTGATGTGTTGGTGTTTTAGTCATGGATGAAAGTGTTGTCAATATTTTGTGCAGTTGTCCCTGTAGTGGTACTGCTGTTAACCCATCCTGCAAGCACCCACTCCACCCAGGCCATTAATTGTACATTATATGTAAACTGCTCAAATAAAGAAAGTCCGCAGTCATGTAACTCGTCCTACACCAAAACCTGATCTTGTTATGAAAATTTGATTGATACGGTTGTGTGCAGAATCTTGTTATCTCTAATTTGATACCAAATTTGCTACCAAACACTCAAAAGTGACAAAGACTGATACCAGTTTATGGCATTTGGTGCATTTTCAAAAGTTGCAAATCAAAACGATAACGCGGTCGAAATTGCTTAGCGTGGCAATGTGGTCAAGCTTGCTTGCCCATGATGAACCCATGTCGACTATCCCAAGTGCGGCTTTATTCAATTGTTAATTTAAAACGCATGGATTGCTACAGTGCTTTACTGATGAATACTAGGGCACGATGCGATCGATATGACCTAGCGGTTGTTTCGGGCTATGTCAATGGTCGCGCTGTGCCATTCACCTCTACAGCTCCGCGTTGTCCATTTTTAATTTGCAACTTTTGAAAATGCACCAAATTTCATATACTGGTCTCAATCTCTCTGAATTTAGAGTTTTTGGTGGCAAATTTGGTATCAAGTTGGAGCTAACAAGATTCTGCACACGACTTTATCAATCAAATGTTCATAACACGATCAGGTTTTGGTGTAGGACGGGTTACATGACTGCGGACTTTCTTTATTTGAGCAGTTTAGAATGTTTTACCTAGGAAATTACCTGGGGTTGACTCGACTTTGTAAGTGGCAGGGATGTGTGGACAGCAGTTCAGAATTAGGAGTCATTTGGTGAGAGCCAAGACACCAAAAAAAAGGGGGTGTTTTGTTGAGAAGGCTCTCAAAAAGGGAGTCTTTCCATGAGACTGGGGAAAATCTTACCAAAAAAGGGGGTCTTTCTGTGAGACTGGGGAAAATTTTGGGTCAAAATATAAAAGATGATATAATATTTTCAAAAAGTCATCAAATTTTGAAATTATTTGAAAAATATGAAGAGAGGTATAATTGAAAAAACGGTCATTTGGTGAGAAAATACCATAAATTTGTCCAAAATTCTTTTTTTTTAAAGGGGGTCTGTTGGTGACAGAAAAACAAAAAGGGGTCTTTAGTTATATTCGTCTCAGGTTCAGTCAAACAAAAAAGGGGGTCATTGGGTGAGAAGGAGTTGGGAAATGGGGGTCATTGCGGCCGCACATCCCTGTCACCCATTTTTGGTCAGTGCACTCCCTAGGGGAAATCATGTGCAGAAAAAATAAAAATACTTCAAATCTACAAACTCATTCATAATATTATGCTCTCACACAGTACCGTATTCACTCGATAGTTAGCACATGTGCTTACTATCGAGGGCTTTTGAAAACGTGCAAAAACGAAAAAAAAATGAACAGCGCCATCCACAAAAGTGACAAAAGTGTAAAGGGTTTTGAGCAAATCATCGATACACATAGCTATATACTGAACCATTAAACCTACGAATTTGTGTGTTAACTACATTAGCTCAGTTGGTAAAGCGACAGACTTTGAATCATCTTAAGAAGAAGCGAACTGAGCAGGAGTTCGAGGCTCGTTATAAACTTTTCCGTTGCTTTATTTTTATTTTGGGGTTTGAGCTTTTCTTGATAAATTTAATCTTTGTTTTTCATTTTGTTTCTTTTTTGTTTTTTATTTGCTTTATTTTGTTTTGTTTTTCCTTTTCTTTTCTTTTTCTCCTTTCTTTCTTTTGTGTTCTATTCATACTGGGGTCATGGGTTATTTATTCAAAACATACCTATATACGAACAATTCAACCTGCAAATGTATGTCTGAACCCCATTAGCTCAGTTTGGAAAGCGCCGGACTTGAAACTCGATGAAGTTCAAATCTGTTCAGTATTTCACTGTTTAGAATTTTTTTTTCTTTGCCATGTTTGTTTTACAGGTCTTTTTTAACTACGAATATAGGCCTACATTTGACAATTCTTGAAGGTTTTTTTGTGGGCTTTTTATTTATTTATTTATTTATTTATTTATTTTTACCAAAGGAACAATTAGAGATCAGTTGGATTAAAAGTGGAGTGGTTACATAACTCCTTGGTAACTGGATCACGCACCTTTTTGAAGGCAAATAAATCGCTCATTTCGTTCTAATAGACAAAGTGATAATCGGATTACACGTAACACTTGGCTGGCGAATAATTGGATCAACTTTAAAATTTCACCCCTACATCCAATTTCTGTTGAACTCAGCACAATTCAGAAATACGCGTTTTTGCTTTGAAAATTCTCGGTCAAATAAAAAACTTTTTTTTTTCAGTAATGTTGAATAAAAAATGTTGAATAAAAACATAGTTCTTGGACATACATTTGAAAAAAATCCGGTGTTAAAATTAGGCGCGAAATTGTTTCCTGTTTGATTTTGATAGGACTCAGCTTCACCTAGACTGCGGAACTTAGTCCTCAATGATAGTCAGTCATTTATCTTTTGGTTGTTATATGACTATCATGATACATCTCCGAGGAGCAATTTCAGACAATTGCTTGGGATTACTGGGGCAGAGGTTAATTGAATCCTTTCATGACCACTGATGCATAGTCAAGTCTGACAAGGACACTCGCACGCAATTGAAATACCATGTCACTCTCGACAAAAGAATGCATGCATGTCAAAGGTCATACGACACCAATTGGTGTTTGTTATGCTCATCGAAATATGTACAGTAGTTCCCTTCATTGCCTCATTTCAAATATATAGTTTTAGTTTTGGTTTTGGTTTTGGTCACGTGGTTTCCTATTGTCCTGCCTAACCACTTGAATCACAAGATATCGAACTCATTGTTTCTACCTTTTGTTTAAAACTAAACATTTGTGGCAGGTAGTTTCGGTTTTGGTTTCAGTTTCTTATAAGTGGTGTGACAAATAAAATTACAGGATTTTCGAGTTACCTGATCTAAGTATACAAAAGAAATGTTTAAATTTCGCAGTGCAATATTCACGAGCAGAGAAGTCGAACAAAGCAGTCTACATTTGAAAGCATTGATTTAGTTTGAAAGCATTGACAAGAGACTACGAAATCAGCCTAAGCTGATTTCACTGTGAAAATATATAGACCATCGAAATATTTGCATTCGACATTACAAAAAGGGCAACTATTGTAATTGTATAGGTGCTATAAACAAAATCGATTCATGTCCTTAATCCCATGTACCAGAATCGATGGAAGGCCATTATATGACCTCTAATAACCTAATAACCTAATGACTTTTACTGAAGCAATTTTTACTGCAAAAAGTAGAAGATAGAGGGGAGAAGAGATGTGTGTGATGTGTGTGTGTGTGTGTGTGGGGGGGGTTGGAGGGCAAGGGGATATGGGCGGAGAGAGAGAAACATATGAGAGAGAGCATTGGAAGTGAAAGAGAAGGGGGAGGAGAGCTCGAGATGAAGATATCGAATGTAGGGGAGGAGGAGGGGGAAAGGGGTAATTTAGGGAAGATGTGGTTATATAGGGAGGGGAGCCCCCTCTTAAAGAGGTATGGGTTGTGCTTCCGGGGATAATAAACTAATTCATAATCAAATCATCTCCATGCATCGTTTATGTTTCATACAAACAAACAAATCCCCCCACCCCACCCCATCCTTCAATATACGCGCATGTATATGATTTCTAGGCCTACATGTAGAACTCGTGAGTGTAATATGCCACCTACCGTCGACAGAGAGCATCAACTGTCGTCCGCGGGATAGATTTCCGATATCAATCATGATAATAAATATGTTAGCACAATAGGCTATTGTATACTTCTGGTTATATACCCTATACTGTGTCCTCCCAGCATAATAGTGTTATGATTACAGACCAGATCAGCTCTACTTTTTAATCCCTTGATTTTTGGTTTCTGAACAAAAGAGAAACCAAAACTATATATTTGAAATGAGGGATTGTAATGTCCTTCCATACTTCTCCAACCCACTTGGTGATCAGAATTCGTCTTTGGCTTGCTGTTATGTCATTGTTGGCGTATTTTTGGCCATTTAATCAGGGACTGGAAACAGATTATTGTCAAGCTATTGTTATCAGATTATCTTTTCGACCTTCGATTGTATGCGAGTTGCGCCGAGTGCGCTATGTTTGAATTTTATTATTTACTCATGTTGCCCTACTAAATATAAAAAAACATCAAAATATTCCAATATCTTTTTTAAGTTATGTAAAATTGTGTAAAATGTCTATCCTTTGTCGAACACAATTTCTGTGTAGCATGGAAAATCATTTACATAGGATTTTGAAGGCAAAATGTGATAATTTTGTGGAGACAGAATGCTAGAACAAACAAAATTATATTTTTTCTGGAATGTGTACACCGACGCTTGGTATTCCTACTGATTTCGATACTAAAATAATTCTTAAGATGATGTTCTTTGAAGATTTATGTTGGCATTTCTAGAGTCTGTCATTATAGGCAAACATGTAGGCTCATTTTGCAATGTACAAGACAAGCCACGCGCTGTGTTGTAACTGTGCTTGGATTCGTACCAGGGTCTATTGATCAACGTATTATTTATGCTTGCTCAACTGAGGATAATTTGTAAACCAGCAACTCGCATGGTACAATGGGTGGAAGCCGTTTACAGTCCCTCCATATAGAGGCCTTGCATGTGACGTATCATCCCGTAAATATGGCGGACTACTCAAATGCATTCAATAAAAGCATGATTGCAATCTACCGTGACAGTTCGTCTCACACACATAACCCTGCACTACGATCAAATAGGTTGATGACAACATTTGATTGAATGGACTGCACTCCGCTATAACTACGGTGAAGGACACGGTTCCAATCCTTTGTCTGGAGCCAATCGATAATTTCATGCAGGGCCTCTATACAAGGTCCCTGATTCAATAAAGCACACAATGTAACAGGCACAATTGAATCGGAGCGGGATTTTACATGTTACACAATTAGCGTGTTTATAGTGAGACAATCTTTCCGTTATTTAGCTAAACTACCGCGCAGTCTAGATTTGCAATGGTTAGTAAAACATAAACAAATATAGACTGCGTGGCAGTCCAACTAAATACCGCATAATCTGGCCCACTATAAACACGCTCTTTGTTTTTTTATTTTTAAGTATTGCACAAAATCATAAAAGTATAATGGATAAGGTTAAAATTATAAAATGCAAAAGATTTCTTTGCGGTTAAAAAGCATGTCCATATCACGTTTAAGTCGCAGTTATTGTGTCCTTCTTATGGAATATGGAATTTCTGTAGCGTGTAATGGCAAAGAGGACCATGACCGCCTCATTTTAACATTGAGGGCATACCCAACTACATTGTTGAATAAACAGCCCAGTATGAATAGAACAAAAAGAAAGAAGAAAAAGAAAAGAAAAGAAAAAACAAAACAAAATAAAGCAAATAAGAAACAATAAAGAAAAAAAATGAAAAACAAAGCAAAAAAGATTAAATTTATCAAGAAAGCTCAAACCCCAAAATAAAAATTAATCAACGGAAAAGTTTATAACGAGCCTCGAACTCCTGCTCAGTTAGCTCTTCTTAAGATGATTCAAATCATGTCGCTTTACCAATTGAGCTAATGTAGTTAACACACAAATTTGTAGGTTTAATTGTTCAGTATATAGCTATGTGTATCGATGATTTGCTCAAAACCCTTTACACTTTTGTCACTTTTGTGGATGGCGCTGTTCATTTTTTTTTTCGTTTTTGCACGTTTTCAAAAAGCCCTCGATAGTAAGCACATGTGCTAACTATCGAGTGAATACGGTATTTGCATAGCAAATACATTATCTATTATCTAGGCCTATTTGATAGTGCACTAGATATGATTCCCATCACATCAGCTATGCAGATAGTGTCAAGCAGACAATTGACAAGGTGTCAAAGTAGTATGAAATTCATTAGGCATGTCAGTAGTCTAGTTAGCTCAATTGGTAAGGCATTATACCCGCCCGCATGCAGGGTATATTCTTATTCTGTGGTTTCTTCTCCTCCTCCTCCTCCTTCTCCTTCTCCATCAAACACATCATTCTGTCAAGGCTAGCGCTAAAACTACAAAGGCCCAGGGGCCCAAATGTGAAAATACAAAGCACGAGGGGACTTTTTACAATTTCTTTATTTTAAATGCTATGACAGTGCAAAGCTACATTCAATTAAACCTTGTGACTTGGACTTTCACTTTTTACACATTTTCTGCCCAATTGGGCGACTTTTTACAATTTCTTTATTTTAAGTCCTCAGCAAATAAGGACTGTAAGTTTGGGTACACCGATAACATGCGGGTATAGCCGTATTTGTGTACAAATATATAGCCTTCTAGTTAGACTCCTGGTGCATTGGTGTGAACAATGCGAGTACGAACCCCATTTATTCCGATTCATAATTAATAAGCTAACTTGAAGTTCCCCTTGACAAGGAACTAACTGCTTGTTGTTTCAGTTTACATTGTTTCCAGGATTTCAAAATACTGGCGCTTGGCCTCACAGAGCAATAGGTGTCAGTACTATCCAGTGCCCCATCCAACCCTGCCCCCTGTTGAAAGAATGGGCTACAGGTGTCAGTGCTATCCAGTGCACCCCACCCAAGCCTGATCCCAGTTGAAAGAATATGGTACAGGTGTCAGTGCTATCCAGTGCACCCCACCCAAGCCTGATCCCAGTTGAAAGAATATGGTACAGGTGTCAGTGCTATCCAGTGCACCCCACCCAAGCCTGATCCCAGTTGAAAGAATATGGTACAGGTGTCAGTGCTATCCAGTGCACCACACCCAAGCCTGATCCCAGTTGAAAGAATATGGTACAGGTGTCAGTGCTATCCAGTGCACCCCACCCAAGCCTGATCCCAGTTGAAAGAATATGGTACAGGTGTCAGTGCTATCCAGTGCACCCCACCCAAGCCTGATCCCAGTTGAAAGAATATGGTACAGGTGTCAGTGCTATCCAGTGCACCCCACCCAAGCCTGATCCCAGTTGAAAGAATATGGTACAGGTGTCAGTGCTATCCAGTGCACCCCACCCAAGCCTGACCCCCAGAATAGGCTACAGTAAGTAGTTATAAAGCCCCCTGCCTCATTGTATGCAGCTGCAAATGACAGGACAAAGAAAGGGAATCTGCAAACTTGTTGAGTTTGACCAACTTGTATGCATAAATTCAATTTTCTATAAACACTACTAAACTGAAATTTAATGTTCACAGTGTGTACGTTAATCTGGTTGAATAGATTAAATTCATTCCCTCATTGTATGATTCCCAGATGATTGAGAGTATTCACAAAAAGTGTTTCTTGTAGCATAACACAGGCTTGAACAGACCCTTGTGGGAAATCTTCATAAGGTCTCCTTCTCTATAGCTCTCTATGCTCTATCAATTCCCATAGGTAAATGTGTTCCAAATTTATAAGTACTTACATAAATGGATTCAGGTAAATGTAAGCAAGTCCTTGAAGCCACATTACATTTATGTATCTCTGGCATACTCCCAGTTCCAGACAATTATGGAATTAATTTGACCAACTAGACCAATAAAAAAAACCTCCCTTGGAAAAACTTTGGTTTTTGCTTCAAGCAATATTGTGTGATATGCATTAGAATAGATTCCTATTTAAAATGTTACTTTTCACTGATCACATTATCCCCTTTTAATTCCGAGGCAAACAGATAGGTAATAATGGAGAAAATTGCTATTTAATTCCAACGCCTACAATGTGTGTGTTAGTTCGCCTATCATATTATTATCATAATTATTGGCGGAGCTTCACACAACTGGGATGTACAAACAAGATGTGAGACTAATTACAATATGCACCCAGTTTATATGTCAAGACTTAAGACAAATAGCAGTATGCACTCAGTTAATATGACACTGATTCAATTATACACATGCACGCAATGTGTTTACTAAGCCATCACTCAATCAGCGCACTGCTCTAAACCAGAGATTTCCAGATTTAATATAAAAACTTAAATTTTACTATAATTAAAGCACTTAAGCATTAGTCTTCCATGTGTTATTTTAGTACACCAATGGGCATTACAATCATGCAAAAAGTAGAAATTCAAGAAAAATTGAGGGCGTCACTGTGGCTTTATGTATCATTTAGTTGGACAAAACTGGGAATGTGGAAAGAAAAGTGGAGTGTTGCCTAAAAAGTTGTGAATTTATATCCATCTTTCACTTGTAGTTTATGTGGTTTGACCATTGACAAGCCAGAAGGAACTCACTAGTGACAGGAGGAAATTGATAGTAGTAGTAGTAGATATAAAAAAAGGAAATTGATTAAGTGCTTGTTTGTGTTGACACAGCTTGCCCTTTCAAATGTTGATTTCTAAAACTAGATTTCTTACTCTCTTTTACTGTAAACAAATATTTAAAAATATATAATAATTACAAAATTCAGGGATGGTGAGTAGCCAAAGTCTTGATTGCCCTTACTTTAGCCATACTGGCGGATAAAACACTGATGAACAAACCCTGAAATCCCCCAAAAAGAGTTTAATTGCCTATGACCGGTAGACAAAAGTGGGTGTGGTCCCCTATTCCTCTTAGTCTTAGGCCACTGTTTGAATGTTTAACCATTTTATTAGAGGTACATTTTATATTTAAATTAATACTCATTATATAAGTGTGTATAATCTGTGCCTTGAAGAATAATTTTGAGAATTGGGAAATTGAAATTGTCATTTGCTACTGTGTGTGTTTATTGATGCATGGGGGTGTGGGGTGTGCTTTTAATAGCAGACAGGTTGCAGTTGAACAACGATCACAAGAATTATACTTATAGTGATGCTATTGAAGGCTATTTACATAGTTCAATGTGTCCCAAATATATTTAAAATGTAGCTACATTATAGAAGATCATGTTGCTGTGATTTGCATGCTGTAGTCAGGCATAATTACATCACTTGTGAGTTTAAATTGTGATTATTTGAAAGTAAATCTAGTATAAATTTACTGTGTTGTCTGTCAGTTGTCCCCCAGTGTAGCATTTTTAGTTCTTCCCATTTGCTAATCTGTATGAAGCCAACAACAGTGTAATGTTTTGTTACATTTTCTTTGAACGTGCTTCTGCTGTCTGCATGTAAATGCAATTTTGTGTCAGTGAAGTTTCAAATTACAAAATTTCCAATATCTCGTGCCACTTGTGCACATAGATACAAAGGGCCTGACAGGCAAACATACAGGCAGACAACAAAAATGGGAGAATTTTGTATCAATACCGTACCACAATACCATACCACTGTAGGCCTTCAGTTGGGACATGTAAAGTATGATGGATACACATGTGTACGGTTATGATTCTCTGAATGTCAAATTGGTTTATGGTAGGGTTCTGTAAGTTGAAAGTTGAACTGTTGAAATTGGCTCATTTTTTTCCTGCTCAAAGCTGGCCGAGCTCATATCGCTGCCGCTGACTGGTGTGCCGCTCCACTTGAGTGGCAAGCGGCAGAAAGTATGAAACCAGCCTAAGTGTCACGCTGTAATCTTTAAAAATATCAAAATATAAACCTTTTTTTCAGCGTTTCTATATCTAATTGTCTCTATTGTGTTTATCTTTAGGAAATTCAACATGAGACACTTGAAAATGAGGAGGATGTGGATGTGGAAGCTGGTGAGAAGAAAGATGCAGTTGAAGTAGAGAAATTTGGATGGATCAAAGGTGTACTGGTAAGAAACATGAGTAAAGTAAGGTTAAAAACAAGTCCTTGTCAGCACTCACTAAATTTGGTTCTAGTAACTACTTTGTTCTCAATGGTTTGAGATGGAATGACAATTGATAATCATCTCTGTTTACTGCTGATGATGGTGCTGCAATTGTTGATGAACAGATTAATAAATCTTGGAAAGTTCACGGCCCTTGTCCTGATTGAAAGTGGGGTTAGTCTCTTTTGTGTGATTCCCAATCTTTTCAGGGCAACAGGTAATCCTCCCTGTGTACAGATTTGATGTAGATAGTTTTCAATCAGAGGTTTTCAATTTTGTGGCCTGTGATCTTCATCTATTGTTACTAAATGAATGCAAGTTTTGATTAAAAGAGATTTCACTTTAAATACAAATTTCTTCTAGACTCAAGAGCAAGTAACATCAATGTTATAACTTGCATGGTTGAGGTCCAAAACCCTCAGACCTTTCTCAAACACAATGAAACCAATTGGAATCTATGATAGTGTCAGGAATATTCCTTATAATGAGATCATCAAAACATGTTATTCAGGGAAGATCTGATTATATAGTTTAACACTGGCGTGTCCAGGATCTTTTCCTGTGGGGGGGGCTCAGCCCTCTTCAGATTTATGTGGGGGCTTGAGGGGTACCAATTTTGTGCCTAATTTTGCATTTTTCTCAAAAATTATAGCACATTGGTGACAAGTGAGATATGTATATATAGGGGCAAGGACTACAACTACTGTACTGAAGATTCAGCAACTCAAAGCAATTAGTTATTGATTTATTGATCAAATATTGGTTTTCCCTCATTTTTGACTCTAACTCCACAACTGTTGTCTGTGCTGAATTAAAATTTCCAGTGCAGTAGTTGTAGTCCTTGCCCCTATAATATACATATCTTACTTGTCATAATGCGCTATAATTTTTGAGAAAAATAAAAAAAAATGGCACAAACTTGGGCAGGGGTGTAGTACTCCCTTAAGGGCTAAAATCACCAAAAAACGGCTGATTTTACATGATTTTTAACAAAGTACCCAAAGCCCCCCTGGACACGCCACTGTTTTAATAAGTTCATAGTTCATAATTTATACTAGTCTCATGTACTTACTACCTGGTTTAATGATAATCTTCACAAATGTAAGATCATTATGAGCCTTTCTTATTATCTCTCCCTTTGACAGGTGCGTTGTTTACTAAATATCTGGGGTGTGATGCTCTTTCTACGACTAACATGGATTGTAGGACAAGCAGGAATAGGTAAGCACAAACTATCTAACTGATCATTTTTCCACACTCTGCAGGCATCTTGAATACAGTACAAGAAGTGTGTGGCCAAATTGTCTAAAATCAAACAGGATTCGATAAATTTGAACAGGAATTTAATAAAATACTAGCAAACATTTCCAGCTGGTTTGAACATATGGTGTAATTGGAATTGGGTTGGCAGTGTAATCGTCCACAGGGGGTGTATGGATTTTAAATAGAATAGCCCAATATTGTTACCACTTGAGACAAATCTAAACAAAAATGGAAGCAACCCCACAATCTGTTGTTTTTTACAATGCAAACATATTGAACCTGGACAGCCACAGCAAGTCAAACATTTGAACATTACAATTTTCTTGTCAAATTCACGGGATGTTCTTAATTCCAAATTTTACGGTATTTTGTTTCTTCATAAAGTAATATAATATAGAATAGACATTGCAAGTCTCAGAATAATTTCTTGTGTTTTATTTACAGTTTACACTGTAGTAATTGTATTGATGTCAACGGTTGTTACGACGCTCACATCGCTTTCAATGTCAGCTATCTGTACCAATGGGGAGGTCAAAGGTGGTAAGTAAAACCGGTTTATACTGACTGTTAATTCAAGTTATCTATTCCTGGATATGTCCACCAGTTCCTCATGAGTGAAGAGGGATGTTGAGGTATCAAACCCAATGAGGTAATTATAAGGATAGTGTGCTTTTTGCTGAACTGATGAAGTTGTCTGCTCCAGATTGCTCGTTGCCTGTTCGTTGTAAATCAAACCCTAAATTGTGTGCTGTGAAATGAACCGCAGGTAAGAAAAACCAGCACCAAATATTACTAAATTATGCAAAACATTGTGTAATAGATAGAGGAAGTTGAACAAAAATGCATTAAATTTCCCTCTGAAAGTTAGAGCTTAAAAGCTGAGTAAGAATAAAAATCTACAAAGTTCTGCAAATTCATCGCCTCATGAAAATGTTAATGACGCAGCCTGCGAAAATATCTGTATGCTTCTTCATTTAGGCTGAGACATGCAGCAGTCTTTACTCGTCTGACCATTTTTATTTTGAAAATGTTCTTTTTTTTTTTAAGAACATGTTGAAAATGTTTGCAAGAAAGGACTGCTGAACTTAGCGTGACCTTAGAGCTAGCTATTTTATGGTACTATAGTACTATATTATAGTACGATAACTTCCTATAGTGTCTGTCTATAATAGACAGACACTATAGGAAGTTATTACAAGATATAATTGAAAAGTACAACAAATAGGAGAAAACAAGGTCACTATAATTATGCAAGTGTCTGTTAAACTTTATTTTTTCATATATTATGTTTAGGTAAATGGTGAGCTCTGCAGGAAATATAATTATAATTATTTGTTTCCTCAAGGAGACCTTGGTTATATGTGGTTTCAACCAATAATTTTTTACTTTTTATTTAGGGAATAAAATCGATATTTTGAGATGCAGTTGTGTATCTTTCACTTGATAGCACATGGGAGATTCCATTATTTGATATTAAACAACTTTCACTTTAAAATAATGGTATCTCCTGTGTTCAATCGGTTGATAGATGCATGGGTGTGACTCAAAAAAGTACTTCTTTGTAATTTCTAAACAGATTAACCATAAAATCTTGTTTGGATGTAATTAACATCCACTTTTTTATGACAATTTTGATCAAGTTCAATTTGTTTTGTACAAGTCGCCCACTTTCACCAACTTGGTGACAAACACATGCACTACATGCATGGTGCAGCACGTCACACGTCAGGAATTGTGTGTTCCCACATGGTATTTTATGTTTCATTATGGAAAAAAAAAAAAGACTCAAATGGTAGACCAGTTTTGGTCAAATAATTTCTGTTGCCTGATAGAACACAGCTCAGATACAAGGATAAGCCACTCAGATTGCTAAGATTATGTCCACCAGTTCCTCATGAGTGAAGAGGGATGTTGAGGTATCAAACCCAATGAGGTAATTATAAGGATAGTGTGCTTTTTGCTGAACTGATGAAGTCGTCTGCTCCAGATTGCTCGTTGCCGGTTCATTGTAAATCAAATCCTAAATTGCGTGCTGTGAAATGAACCGCAGGTAAGAAAAACCAGCACCAAATATTACTAAATTATGCAAAACATTGTGTAATAGATAGAGGAAGTTGAACAAAAATGCATTAAATTTCCCTCTGAAAGTTAGAGCTTAAAAGCTGAGTAAGAATAAAAATCTACATAGTTCTGCAAATTCACCGCCTCATGAAAATGTTAATGACGCAGCCTGTGAAAATATCTGTATGCTTCTTCATTTAGGCTGAGACATGCAGTCTTTACTCGTCTGACCATTTTTATTTTGAAAATGTTCTTTCTTTTTTAAGAACATGTTGAAAATGTTTGCAAGAAAGGACTGCTGAACTTAGCGTGACCTTAGAGCTAGTTATTTTATGGTACTATAGTACTATAGACAGACACTATAGGAAGTTATTACAAGATATAATTGAAAAGTACAACAAATGGGAGAAAAACAAGGTCACTATAATTATGCAAGTGCCTGTTAAAACTGTATTTTTTTCATATTATATGTATAGGTAAATGGTGAGCTCTGCAGGAAATATAATTGTAATTATTTGTTTCCTTCCAGGGTTTCCTTTAAGGAGACCTTGGTTTTCTTATTTTTATGAAATATTTGTGGGTTTCAATGAATAATATTTTTAATTTTTAATTTTAATAAAAGCGATGTTTTGAGACGCAGTTATGTATCTTTCACCTGATAACACATGGGAGATTCCATTATTTGAAATGGAGTAACTTCCATTTAAAAATAATGGTATCTTCTGTGTTCAATCAAGTGATAGATGCGAAGCAGTACTTTGTTGTTAATGTTAAGCAGATCAACCTTAAAATCATGTGTGGATGTCATTAACATCCACTTTTTATGACAATTTTGATCAAGTTCCAATACAAGTCACCCACTTCCACCAACTTGATGAATCCATTAAACATGACAAACGCATGCACTACATGCATGGCGCAACATGTCACACAACAGGAATCGCATTCTCTATTTCTATTTTCTAATAGAAAACAGCTCAGACAAAAGGATAAGCCAATCAGATTGTTAATATTTTCTAGTTGTTTTAAGATTAGATCAGATTATAAACTTCATTCACATTCAATAACATTAAAAACATTAAAAAATATATGGGAAAGAATAGTTTTAAACAGGTGTGTAAATTATATTTTAAAAATTTAGTAAAGCTATCATAGACAGATAAGTATCTAGATCACCAATTTTGGTGTGGATAGTGAAGTGGAAACTGCATAGCAACAATATTGACAAAGACGCAAATGAGCGCATGCTCTCTTCAGACATTAGGGCCTGTATGCACAAAACAAGTTAAAGTCTAACTTTAGACCTGATCTTAACAATGAAGTACAAAAAAAGAAGACCAACTTCACCATGTTTGCTTGTAATTCATGAAGTGCAAATAGTGTACCTCCTGATTATTTGACCGGCGCATAATCAAGCGGTACGCTATTTTGATCTCCATAAATAACAAGCAAGCATGCTGAAGTTGCTACTCCTTGCTGTACCTCATTGTTTAGACCAGGTTTAAAGTTAGACCTGGTCTAACTTGTTTTGTACATACAGACCTACAATCCACGAAAAAAAGGTTGGCACACTTTGCCTGTCTTTTGGTATATCTCTGCCCCCGCTCCCCCAATTCAATGTTGGACCAAGCCATGTTGTCAACAGGCCTGTGAGACCCTCCAACATTGAAAGATGGGGAGTGGGGAAGGGTGAGATATAGGGGGTAGTCTGTACTTCACATATACTGCATGTATGTTTCACTCGCCTCTCCAATTTTGATAGGGCATGCATTTCAATTGCTTAGTGCAAGTGTGCCAACTATTAATTTCATGGATTGTAGGTGTTTTCTAACACTTTGAAGCAATTTGTTAATGCGGGCGCTAACAGTGCAGAAATCACATACTTTCTACTTGTATAGTAACACCCTGTCAGCCAGTCAAAATCAACATTAATATGTGGCTTCACCTAATGCTATGGTCTGGGATGGGCAGTCAGAGGTCTTGTATATAAGTAGTCTGGGCAAGCTTCAAACAATCTTAATTTTTTTAAATGTTTTATCCTTCTTCAGGCGGAGCATATTACATGATTTCTCGCAGCCTTGGCCCTGAATTTGGTGGATCTATTGGTCTGATCTTCTCCCTTGCTAATGCAATAGCAGTGGCTATGTACGTGGTTGGTTTTGCTGAAACTGTCAGGGACATCATGGTGGTAAGAATCTCATCCTGAACATGCTCATCTATCAAGGCACAGTCCTTTTACCTGAAGTGCACTTATACAATGACCTTTGGGTACAAAATTTCATACTCCACAACTTTAGATCAAATGTTATACTTGAATTTGACTGCTCAGTGCCAGAAGTGGGTACATTGTAATTGTAATAGCTGCCATGTGTAGAAGAGTAAAATAGATTGTGTGTACGTTGCCAAATATTCACAGGGCAGCTATTGCACTTACCCACTTCTGACACTGAGCAGTCAAATAAATTGTGTGTGAGGTTAGTGAACTGCACATGGAGATGAGACCATTGGGATATTCCAATTGAAATCCATACACCCCCTATGGAAGACATGGCCTTAATCTTCCATACAGGGAGTGTGAATTTCAAATGGGGTTACCTGAATGGATGACATCATTTGGAATCTACATCCCTGTGTGTGGGGAGATTAAGGTCATGTCTTCCATAGGGGGTGCACACACATACAGTACAATCCAGATTTCCTCGTGCAACACTAACCGAACAAGCCAGTGTACACCTTGCATCACCGTGCAAACCAGCTGTGCAAACCAGCATCAGATGTTATATTTGGGGGTGTACTTATTTTTTTACTTCTTTGATTTATTGCTAACTTTGTATCATATAATGAACATATTTTAATTTCTGAACAGGACCATGGTGTATCAATGGTGGATCCAAGTAATGATGTCAGAATTATTGGTGAAATTACAGTGGTTCTATTGCTAGGTGTAACGTTAGTGGGGATGTCATGGGAGGCCAAGGTGAGTTGACAACAACCCAAGGGGTTTACTCTCATACAGAAGGGCTACTAATACCCATCCAAGCATCTCAAAATCACACACTAAATGGCGTATTCTGTTGCACCAAAGTTTGCTCGTTTATGGCGGGTCGGGGGCAGTGTGACACAGAAAAATTGGCCATAACTCAAAAACTACATGTGCCACAAGGACAAACTTGGTATCAAATGATAGAACTCAACAACCTCTTAATTTAGATGGTATTAGTAGCATTGTTAGCAACCAGTATCTGGTACGATAGAGGTAGGGGTATGATTAGTTTTAGGGTTGCATTTGCCTGCAAGAACTTATTATGTGAAGTTGAAAAAAACGCTGTCAAAACCATGGTTTTTTTTTCACCTGCAGCAAAAACCTGCAAACCATGTATTCAAAACAACAGGGGTGTGAGAGTTCAGATTAAAATCTGAATTCAGATTTTTTGATCTTGATTTTGATCTCTTTTTTATCTTTCTCTCCAAATTTCAGACTTTTTCATATTTATTTATCTGTTGTCACTCACACCCCTGAAAACAATTAAGTTATCTTCGAGATTGAATACTATTACATCATAGTGATTTCTTGTTTTGTTTTATTTTGCCATCACAGGCCCAGATAGGTTTACTAGTCATTCTCCTCATTTCTATGGCCAACATGATCATAGGTATGTTGATACCACCATCGAATGCACAGGAAGCACAGGGATTTGTGGGATTTGAAGGTGAGTGTTAATAATTGGCTATTCCAGTTCAAATTCATTCCCCCTATGGAAGACATGACCTTAATCTTCTACACACGGAGTATGAATTTCAAATGTGACCATCCACCAGGAACCCAGTGTAAAGATATTGATCAACATAACTTATATAAGTCAAAAGAAAAAGGAATTTCAAGATTGGGCTTTTGAGCTCCTATTCCCTAAGCAATGACAAGTGATATATCACTTCATAGTTTGTATTATGGAGATTTCCACTGTTATATAATCTAGGAAACTCAATATTGTGACCTTACATTGGTTTCTTTGTGGATGGTCACAAATGTGGTTTTCTGAATGGGTGAGTCCATTTGAAATCTACACTCCCTGTGTAAGAGATTATGGTCATTTCTTCTATAGGGGCTGTATGAGTTTCAAATGTAATTGCTCAATAAGGCTGCATTTCAGTTCTCTGTTTCAATTTTTTAAATGATGCGGCACAATTGCATTTGATGCAACAACAAAACTGAACAATTATAAAACACTCAGAACTATATGATGAAATTAATAAGCCAAATTGAGGAGAATATATTTCATAATATCAGGTTCAATATCAATTCAGCAGAGTATAGCCCTATATAGTTTAAAAGCGGTAAAGAGGATGAACCTGTGTTCACAGGCCGGACGCCTATCTCTCTTTTGCAGCGATTGGGCTAGACTCCTCCATGTAATGATTGCTGCAAGAGGTTTGCTACATCTCCTCCAAAGGGAGTGTGTTACTTTCCCGGCATTGCATATAGCCGGTACCCATTTGTACACCTTGGTGGAGAGGCAATAGGTGTGAACCTTCCCTAATTCCATTACTCCTCCATGTAATGATTGCTGCAAGAGGTTTGCTACATCTCCTCCAAAGGGAGTGTGTTACTTTCCCGGCATTGCATATAGCCAGTAACCATTTGTACACCTTGGTGGAGAGAGGCAATAGGGGTGAACCTTCCCTAGGTGCACAACATGTTGACACTGCAGGAATTGAACCCACAACCTCAAGCAATTTCGTGATAATTATCAAAGTCTTTGACTACTGCACCACTGTCCTCCCATTACAGAGTAATGGTCTTTAAGGTTGGTCTGAACCCTGGAATTATGGAAACTTTCGGGCCTCATAACTTCTAAATTGTTGGTCTAAAGTATATAAAAGTATACATATTTAGAATGGCAAAGACTTGATAAGTTCATCTGTGAGGTCAAATTTGGGCCAAAATGGCACTTTTTGGCCCAAAATCCTAAAAATAACGGTTTTGGCCCACTTCTTTTTGTGCACCGTAACAAAAAATTCTTGAGCCAAAAGTTTTTTGAAACTAATTTTTAAAAATTAGATCAAAATATCTAGGACCCGTTTTTTCATTTTTTTGAATTTTGACCAATTTCACCAAAAATATTTGAAATTTGTGCCAAAATCGGGCTTTTTTTCATTTTTTTTGGAAAAATCAGCATTTTGTGACCATTTTTGGCGCAAATTTCTCAAAGTTAGTCGAAATTCAAAAAAATGAAACACGGGTCCCAGATATTTTTATCTACTTTTTAAAAATTAGTTTCAAAAAAATTTTGGCCAAGAATTTTTTTGTTACGGTGCACAAAAAGAAGTGGGCCAAAACCATTATTTTGGGATTTTGGGCCAAAAGTGCCATTTTGGCCCAAATTTAACCTCTCAGATGAACTTATCAAGTCTTTGCCATTCAAAATATGTATACTTTTATATACTTTAGACCAACAATTTAGAAGTTATGAGGCCCGAAAGTTACCATAATTCCAGGGTTCAGACCAACCTTAAATACATTCTTTTGTTACCATTAGGGGAATGACCTATTGTGCCTTAGCCTTAGTGCAAAAAAAACCCACAATAACTGCTAGATGGGAGCTGAACAGCTTCTTCTTAGAAGTGTGATATATGCGTCTTTTGAGAAGCTCACTATATCTTTAGACATTTTCTAAATGAGACCATCATCATAATTTATTCTTCTAATGTACATTTCAAATTGTAGCTTAAGATGGATACTAAATGCTTTTATCATTAATTTTCTTCCTTTTTTTTTATCTGCATTCCTTTTCCTCATTCAAATTTATATGCATGCTACATAAGGCTACATGAATGAAGGTAAAGTCATCGTAAATCATTTCATTTTTCATGATATGAATGGTGATAGTATTATTACATATTAGTATTATTATATATTGATGTGTTCACCTCAAGTTTGTTTTCTTCATTTTCTTTCATCCCTGAAACTCTGGCACCATGGTTCCTGCTCACCCCATGGTCATTGGTTTCTTCAGTTCTTGCATTTGCTACTTAAATGTTTGTCCTGTGGTCAAAATGTTTTGTCATGTCTTGTCTTGTTTGGTTTGTTTTTGTCCTTTTTGTACCAGTCAACCTTCGTATCTTCCTTTTCAATTTTTATACTTTGGTTCACTTCAGTTTGGTAGTGAAGTAGGTGCGTATCGCTCATTCTACAAAATCCGGTGCCAATCCACTAAAAAAATAGAAAAAATAAAAGTTGTTCAAAAAGACCTGCTCTTTGTGTTTTTTAAAAGTAAATGTATCACTACTTTCAGATGTAAAAATTGCCAACACCACTTGCATATTTTTCTTTCAGGAAGTCATGATGTTTTTTAACACTAAAACTCAATGTAATGTGAGCTACGTTACCGACTATAAAATGGGCTGGTTTTACTCAATCCAAGGTCATAAAAAGCAAATTAAAGATCACTTGAGTGAAATGTAAAACAGATTTCACCATTTCATAGAAGTTTTGAAGATGCGTAAATGAGTGTGTAACGTAGCTCACAGTAACGTAGTTCACTGGTTTTTAATGTTTTTAATGTGATTTGCGTAACGTTAGAACGTTATGTCGGTAAATTCTAATATAAATGGGGTTCAACCACTGGTAGCTTTCACATATTATTAGGAAGTACATGTAATACAAGTGCATACTATAGAATTCTGGTAACGTAGCTCACCAATCTTAACATGGTCGGTCGAAATTTCAATGTTTACAACATTTCTATGCCAAAAATGCTACAGCATCACGATTTTTACTGTGATTTTTAAAAACCTATAAGTGTTTCCTTTCAAAAACCGCAAATTACATTGATACCTCTGTTTTACTTCTTTCCAATAACGTGTGTTAAAAAGGAGTAACGTAGCTCACAGCGTTTTGGTGGAAAGTGCAATTTATTTTAGAATTACACAAAGACATTTTAATCACTAAAAAATAATGTTGATAAACAATATGATGGTGCGTTATCTAATTAAAAAACAACAAATATGTAAAGAAATCTCATTTATTCAAAGAAAATATTCAGGGTTAGATGTGACACTTGAGCTGTGGAAACGCATTTTTAGCGATTTTTGAGCCTTTGCAAGGGTTAATCAGGCTGAAGAAAGCATTTAAAGTATGGAAAACTATATATGTCCGTGTAGATCTCGTTGAGTAGTACCAGAAAAACAACATATTTGATGCCCTAAATGCTCGACAAAGTTTTTGTGGACCAAAGAATGGAAAAAAGGCTATTGGCACCGGATTTTGTAGAATGAGCGATATGCCACTGGTTGCAATATACAAATTGTGTGCGCTAAGTTTATTGTATAGAGCATACAAGCAAGTGTACAATGGCATTTGTCAGCATGCTTGCAATGAAATAGCATTGACATCTCTTCTGAACTTAAGGTGATCCAAAGTATAACTAAGTATGGTTTCTCCTCGTCTCTCCTTGTTTTATACTATATTCTCATATTATTTTTTGGCAACATGATTGAATCCCTAAATTTTGGGAAGTGCTTAAACCATCCTCTGCCATTGAACCTAACATGTGTGTCTGTACATCTCAATTGATTGTTGTGCAAAAATTTGATTTGCACTATATATTGCTTCGCAATGCAGTTTTTGTGTTTAGTGATATTTGAAGTAGTTGACTCACAATACATGGATACTGGGTTCCCTGGACTGGAAATAAATTTGTCCGCAATTCCTCCCCACAAGGTCATATGCATATTGCATAACAATAGGTACAGCTCATAGGGTAACCCATCTCATTTGTTAGACAATATGCATAATGTATTGTATTGGTCAAAGTTCCAGTAGAGAAACCCAAAATCCAGGTATTTTTTTCAGAACTGTTATCTGTTGTATAGGAGTTGAATAACTGGTGTCAAAAACGAATTAGAAAAACACCTTGATCTAGAAAAAAACGCTGGTTTGTTTTTGCACTAAATGTTCTTAGTATGAATTCATCATTAACACACTGTTCTTTTGAGGTGATTTGACAATTTCATTATTATCTAATTAGTTGTAGTTTTAAACAAGTTTGTGTGTGGTGTTTAGCCAAATCAACGTGACTGTATTCATTCCATTTGGTGCCCAGTGCACTTAATAAGTTATTCATGGTGGGCACTTATTTTTTCCCTTGTTTACATTAAATATCAAACTATACCATTAGGCTATTCCAGTTGAAACCCATACACCCCCTATGGAAGATATAATCGTCCACACAGGGGTTGTAGATTTCAATTGTGGTTACCTGAAGCCTTATGATTGGGCAAGGGCATTTAATGGAACAAATATGGTACTAAGATCTTAGGCCAAAAACCTGTAGCAGGTCAAAAAAGTCAAATGCGAAATGCGTTTTTTTATTTTCATTTTTTTTTTATAATCCATGTCTTCAAATGAAAAAAAAAGCACCGTTTTGCTGCAAATTGGAATGGGAATTTACAGTGAGTCTCTCCGACACACATTAAAGAAAATCATATTTCTTCATATTCAAGAATATTTATGATCCCCTTTCAACCTGCAGATTAAAAAAAGTATTTAAAAAAAATGTGTGATGTTTTCTCCAGTAGTTTTTCATTGCGCTTGTTTGTTGTGTGATGTGTAAATGTTTATTCCAGTAGTGTTTCATATTATGTTTTGAGAGCATTTTGTGTTTTTTTTCTTTATAAGTGAAAAAAAAATTCTAATGCGCAAAATAAGCTGTCAAAAACGTAATGTGTGTGCTGCAGGAAACAAACTTGGTGTTTTTAGGCCTTATAAGCTTTGCATTGACATTATAGTCTTCAAAAATCCCACCAAATGTAAATTACAGATAGTTGATTGTTACCATTATGTCTTATTACAGGACCAACTTTTGTTACAAACATCGGACCAGACTTCCGAGGAGAAACGTTTTTCTCGTGTTTTTCTATCTTCTTCCCAGCGGCAACTGGTATTTTAGCAGGAGCAAATATCTCAGGAGATTTAAAAGTAGGTCAATTCTAATGAGACTACAGATCTAATCTAAAGCAGGGGTGTGAAATCTCCGCTACAGAGCGGAAATCCGCTTTTTTTATTTTTCTGACCGATTTCAATTTCCGCTTTTCAAAAATCAAAAGTGTGTCTGTGTACTTCTGATAGCATTACATGTGTGTCACAATAAAAACGACTGGGAAATGAGATTAACGTTGCTTGAAGGGTCATGAACCCGGCCCATACCCGGGTCATGAAACGCAGGTCATATATAACATCATCGTGATATTCTTTGATTCCTCATTCTTACTCATTGTGTAATATGTTTGTTTGGGAACTGCGCCCATCGGAATGAGTTAAAAATGGCGTCGTGGTACCTGTGGGGAAATACGAAATGCGTGATTGTTCGTAAGCGATTTTCAATCCGAACCATCCATCGGAAGTTTCACATTTGATTTCATAAAAATCATATGGAGTTAAGAGAAGATACATCATGGCTACCATAAAATGTAATTTTGTCGAGCGACACTCATATTTAGGCCATGAAATGGAAGCTTATAATCTTCAATTTATTGCTGGTGAAATACGCGCGGAATAGCATTGAATTTGTACTGTAGTTTGGCAGGTAAATTTTCCGATTTTTTTCGAAACCCACTGGTTGGAAAATTTTCCGCTTTTTTTTTTAAAGCCATTTCACACCCCTGCTAAAGGCAGCCCTATTGGTTTGCCTTGCATGGAGGCCAAAATATTGTACCTACAGCAGTTACAAAGGCTTCTGCTCATAACACTTAGCACATGTTACCAGCACAAAGCATTACATATGGGTCTCAACGAAGAACAGATGATTGTGTTTTCAACTGATTGAGTGTCCCAGGTTAAAGAAGAAATAAATAAAATAAAACATGCAATGCAAAGAAGCTCAACTTCAAATCAAAGTTTACCATGCGCATGATGAATTGATCTGGAGGTACACTATATTGCCCTCTGTGAGCGACTCTCAAACATTGTGGAGTTGGTACTCTTTGGTTTTAATTTCTTTTGTTAATTCAAAGAAACATCAGGTTTTGATGCTATTTAGTTTTGTATCAAAGTATCTGTTTATTAATGAATATTAATGAAATAAGTTGCATACTTTGTCAGTATTGTTGTAGGCCATAAATATTTTTGTAATAATGAATATTAACTCTTTCCACGCGGGTGTCGACTGCAGACGACAAGTTTATAATTTTACTTTTCAAATTCAAAAATTTCAGAAATGTCAATTTTCATGACCATATTTTGAATCAGCATGAAAAATACATTAAAATGAGTACAAACAAGCCTAGTATTGGTTCAGTGGTTCCTGAGATAGCTCTTGATAGTTTGACAAAATATCTTTAAAAACTTGGACTTTTTATGTTGAAGCCTATGGCTAGCATGCAGAGCATTAATGTAATAATTTGCATATATATATTATCAATTTGCTTTCTGCAGGATGCACAAGAAGCTATCCCCAAAGGTACCTTGTTAGCTATTGCCATAACATCAGCAGTGTATGCAGGGTTAGCCATTCTGATTGGAGCTTGTTTAACAAGAGAAACAACAGGGAGTCTTGATGATCTACTGGCTGGCAACTTAACTTCAGCATGCAAAGACGTAACATGTGAATATGGGCTTCTAAATGACTTTGGGGTAAGTTTATTTAACCCCACCACCTTTCTTACAGTGTCTCTAATTGGTTAATTACATGATATCATCATCGGAGTAGCCATTCAAAATGGAGCTTTTAGATCTCTTGGCAATTTTAAGCTTAATTCTCTTCAGCTCTACCAATTATTCTTACCATAGCTCTGATTGGCTCAATACATAGCTCTCTTTGTAACCAAACAAAAGAGGTTTAGAGGCTGATAATGCTCGTAGGATTTTTTTTTCTTGTAGGTGCATGTCTACAAATTAAATTTCTATTGGATTTTGATTTGAATTCTGAAATTTAACATTTTTGAAGCACTCAAAATTCCTGATTTTGTGTTTTGGTATCCTGTAGGAGTAATCGAACGATCATGCTCCTTTAAATGAAGACCTGTGAATTATGCATATCCTTCAGACATCTTAATAACAGAATAGGCTTTTCCAATTCGGTGTTGTAGTGCATGTTAGTAACCATTGACTACTGCTCCAAGCTAATACATCTGCTGCAAATTATGATATGCCATAGGCTTTGTATTGTGATCATTTCAATCAGTGGTTTGTAACAAAGAAAGCATGAGCCAGTTGACCTAGCGACGGTCATATTTTAACGTGCACTACGCCAGCAAATTGAAATCCACCACCCCCATTGAATTGAAGACTTGAGGTTATTCTTTCACACAGGGAGTATGTATTTCAAATTGCGTTACCTGAATGCAGGGGGGGCCGGCCAAGATTGGCTGAATTTTGACGTCGTCATTGGTTTTACACGTAAACACAAAAATGTCTCAAATTATTCCAAAACTGTACGTATGTTATTAAGCACTATTTTATCAGTCTAAATCTGTTGAGGTTCGCCAGTGAACCTCATTGTAAGTACTGTTTTTTTAATTTTTTTTATGAATAACGCACGATATGTTACGATATATACTGAAAATTTCCACTATGTGTATCAGTGAGTTTATGTGGTGTAGTGGTTACTGATCTCGCCCCCCACGCAGAGGGTCCCGAGATCGATTCCCATCCCGGAGATGATTAAAAAATTTTCTTCTTCTTTTTTCTTTGAATTTAAAATTATTAATTTTCATGTGAAAATGTATACATTGCACTGGGAAATATATTTTGTGCATTTTTTTTCTGTAATGGGGCCACCCGGCCAATAGAGCTCAAAACGGATTTTGGCTCCGGGAAAAAATAATTGCGTCCATCGTGCAGGCAGTGTTGCTGTCATATTGTCTGTTTTGTTTACGCTTTTGGCTGTTGCCACATTGAATAATGTAGTCCACCATCGTCTGCCTGAATGGGTCACTCCATTTAAAGTCTACACCCCCTGTGTTGAAGATTAAGGTATAATGTCTTCCATACAGGTTGTATAGAATTCAACTGGAC
The DNA here is from genome assembly GCF_039555335.1 of Amphiura filiformis. NCBI lineage: Eukaryota > Metazoa > Echinodermata > Ophiuroidea > Amphilepidida > Amphiuridae > Amphiura > Amphiura filiformis. The sequence goes on from NC_092635.1 coordinate 49,706,322, forward strand.
TAACCTAATATGTTGATATTGTTACAGGTTGCTGAGTTGATATCAGCGTATGGACCTATAGTATATGCAGGTATATTTGCTGCTACACTCTCATCTGCCTTGGCTAGTCTTGTTAGTGCTCCAAAAGTATTTCAGGTAAGTCGTGTGTAGAAAGTATAAAAAGAGGGATTTTAGAAAGCATTATTTTAACTGAATTAGCTCTGGTGTTTGTCTATGAATTCTTTACCTGGTCCTTAATTATAGGTAGGCTAGCAGAAAAAATACATTTTTTTACAAAAAATTGGAGATTTCAACTGCAAAATGCGAGAAAATGTGAGATTTATGCCCCAAAATTGACGGGGAAAAAAATTAATTTAAAAAAAAGCCCTCTAATGACTCAATTTAGCCATTGCATTGCATGAGCAGACCTGATGCAGGAGGGGCCGGAAATACACAAATATTTCTTCATAAATCAGCTTAAAAGGTCAATATACTGAATGATTTGTGTAGTAAATAAAGAATATTACCTGTAATGTTGTTTGGATGTGCCAGAAAAGCACTAAAAAGCAAGATTAAAGGCGAGAAATGCAAGATTGTGTTTTATCTCTGAGCTTAATTATAGGTTAATAAATTAGTATCTCTTGTTGAGTGTAAAATTGTACAAAATAATGCACACATACTGTGATGTTGATGCGTCTAATGCACAAGCCCGTAAGAGGGAGTGCATTAGATGTATCAACATTTCATTACAAGATTGGTTTCTATGTTTAAAAAATGTAACAACATTACTCTTGGTTTTTTTCCTGACAAATCTAGGCACTGTGCAAGGATAAAATCTTTCCTAAAACAGAATTTTTTGCAAAAGGAGTTGGTCCTTCTGATGATCCGAAACGAGCCTTTGTGTTAGCGTTTGTTATTGCTGTAGCATTCATTGCAATTGGTAAGTAGACTACCATGTTCATGACTTTTTCCTTTTATAGAGGACAGGAACTGCTGTAGTGGCTTAAAATATTAGTTTAATATCCCCATTTTCTTGGAATTGTACAAAAAGAACTATTTCAACAGTTGAATCTAACCTTCCAAATGAACTTGTTCAAATATTCATTTTTTTCTCAGTTGCTTGCTAGTTTAATAGTGATCTAATTTGATTTTTGTTATCTATTTTCAGGTGAGCTGAATGCCATTGCACCACTCATCTCCAACTTCTTCCTGATGTCTTACGCACTCATCAACTTTTCTTGTTTCTCAGCGTCACTAGCAAAATCGCCAGGTAAAGCTTTTCTGAAATCTTGGAAAGAGGCATACGCAGTGGGGTAGGGTGTGACGGGGTAGGGAAATTTTTTTTCTAATTTTAATTTCTTAATTTTAGTTGTACATAAAGCCATTCAAACATTACCCACCAGAGCACAAGATACAGTTAATGATGCTTACATGCAATTCATATATCAATGTACAAGGGGAATGAAAAATGATGAGTCTGATGCTGTAAGTACTGAGATGCAGTATAATTTGGTTCACCTCAAGTTCGGTAGTGACGTATGTGCGCATTTCGCTCGCCGCAGTATCAAATTGTGCGAGTAAAGTTAAACGCGCTGAGTATACATGCACGCGTACAGGGGCGTTTAGTCGGCACGCTTGTGGCGCAACCGCAAAAAGCATTGATGTCACTACCAAACTTGAGGTGAACCAAATTATATGTAGCTGTTACCTCCACACTATATATGCAGTAGTTCTATTGTGTCATCAGAAGGATAGCTGCCCTATATAGACATTTGACAATACACCACATTTCGCCATACTGCATTTTAGAAACGCTTGCTGTTAGAATAAGAAAAATTTTAATTGTAATTATTGCACAGGTCACGGCGACCCTGTGACCTTTCCGGAAAAAGCCGAGTGGCAGGTTTTTCAAATAAATATTTTCTGTGTAAAAACTGTACCATCAGATAGGTAATGGAATATATGAATATTAACTGTACATCTATCACAATAGTTTTTGATAACAACTTGCGTCACAATTGATCTAGTATAGAAGGTAGAGAAGTTATTTTAATCTTATATACGCCTTTTTGTTTTTTGGAATTAAGTGAAAATTAATTCTGTAAAAACTGTAATTTTTTTATGTAATTTTCACATTAGACCCGACAAAAGATTACCGTTTTGTTGTTATGATAATCTAATCTTTTGATTTCGTAAATAAAATGAGGGTCTAATGTGGATTTAGGATGCAAACTGGAACAATCCAATGCCTTGTCAAAAGCATTTGCTTCAAAATGGAGTTCGGATGCACTTCGTAATACCACTTCCGCCACTCCGGGAAACCACATGCACAGCAGAGCACGTGGCCGATATCAAAATCGATTTTATGTATTGTGTATGTAGGCCTATTCATAGGACCCTCGTATTAATTGTCTCTATGCGCTTGAGAATTCAACAATATAAATAATGGTAGCGTTATTATAATACACATTAATGTTTTAAGCAGATAAAATTCCAAAATATGATGTAGTAATGAAGTTGCGATTTATTAATATTATATGTTTAAATTTTCACGATGACACTATCAAGTCCTTCGTGGTCTAGCGGTCTAAGGCGCTTGTCATATGGTATACGTGATAGTAGCGGCGCAGTGCAGCGTGGGTTCGAGCCCCGCCGCTGCCTAATTAAATTTCCTTTTTTTTTAAATTTCATATTATGTTAGGGAAATGTGGCTGGGAGAATGTATGTATGGCGAAGAGTGGTGTGATTTGACAATATCTACATTCTATAAATGTAGGCATAACACATGGCAGCTATTTTAGATGGGGTTCTAACCTGTCATTGGGCTATTCCAATTTTAATCCATGCACCCCTATGGAAGACATGATCTCCTACACAGGGGTGTAGATTTCAATGGAGTCACCCATTCAGGTAACCCCATTTGAAATTCACACTCCCTGTCTGGATGATTACGGTAATTTCTTCCCTAGGGGAGTATGGATTTCAAATTGAATAGCCCATTGTTTTCCCTAATTTGGTTAATTGTCAAGGTCAAATGCCTTTTAACCCATTGTCAAAACTCGAAATTCCATTAATTTTCTTGGTTTTTTTTTCTCTCTTCAGGTTGGCGACCTGCCTTCAAATACTACAACATGTGGGTAGCTCTTGTGTCCGCTACAATGTGTGTTGGTGTTATGTTTCTAATCAATTGGTGGGCAGCCGTGGTTACCATAGCGCTTGTCACATCATTGTATATGTATGTCAAACATACTAAACCTGGTAAGTGTGTATGTCAAATATGCTAAACCTAGTAAGATGGCAGCTTTGGCTACCATAGCACTTGTCACATCATTGTATATGTATGTCAAACATACTAAACCTGGTAAGTGTGTATGTCAAATATGCTAAACCTAGTAAGATGGCAGGTTTGGCTACCATAGCACTTGTCACATCATTGTATATGTATGTCAAACATACTAAACCTGGTAAGTGTGTATGTCAAATATGCTAAACCTAGTAAGATGGCAGCTTTGGCTACCATAGCACTTGTCACATCATTGTATATGTATGTCAAACATACTAAACCTGGTAAGTGTGTATGTCAAATATGTTAAACCTAGTAAGATGGCAGCTTTGGCTACCATAGCACTTGTCACATCATTGTATATGTATGTCAGATATACTAAACCTGGTAAGTGTGTATGTCAAATATGCTAAACCTATTTGGCTACCATAGCGCTTGTCACATCATTGTATATGTATGTCAAACATACTAAACCTGGTAAGTGTGTATGTCAAATATGCTAAACCTGGTAAGATGGCAGCTTTGGCTACCATAGCACTTGTCACATCATTGTATATGTATGTCAAACATACTAAACCTGGTAAGTGTGTATGTCAAATATGCTAAACCTATTTGGCTACCATAGCACTTGTCACATCATTGTATATGTATGTCAAACATACTAAACCTGGTAAGTGTGTATGTCAAATATGTTAAACCTGGTAAGATGGCAGCTTTGGCTACCATAGCACTTGTCACATCATTGTATATGTATGTCAAACATACTAAACCTGGTAAGTGTGTATGTCAAATATGCTAAACCTGGTAAGGTGGCAGCCTTGACTACCATAGCTCTTGTCACATTACATATGTATGTCAAATATACTAAACCTGGTAAGATATGTCTGAAAAAAGAACAAATATATAGAAATATTTGTCGGGGGAATTGTAGTTTCACTACATTCAGATTATAGGGTAGTATCACTATTATGGATCCACCAGAATTGTGTGAGTGTTTTTGTGGGGTTTTTTGCAGAATAATTTCACAGTTTGAATAAGCAAAAAAAGTGGGCTATTTTCCATAGAAGTAGTGATGTAACAGGATTAATTACCATAGCAATGGGTTTACACTATTTTTGAATGTATTGCTCTGCACTATATGTCACGCTGCCATTCCACTGCATTGCAATGCACATAGATTATCAAAGAACAAATTAATAAAGGCCTGGATCGTAATTCTGTAGAATGTTCACATCATGCTGATCACTCACACCTGTAAGATTATATTGTATTCAATCTATGATTTATGCTAAATGGTTTGTAAGGTGTGACAAGGCCAAAGTGGCAGCCCTCGAATTAACCCACGGCACCGACGGCATATTGCCGTGGGTGCCCACCCCCATTGCCGCAATGCCCTCAAAATATGTCCTTTACCGACGGCAGTCACTTGTCGTGCCCTAAATGAAGTTGCCGTGGGTGCCCTAGCCGGCCAGCCCTGCCCCTTCATTATAAAATCATTAACAAGTACTGGTTAAATCCCCGCAAAATTGTGGAAAATTAGATCGAAAATATTGAACACGATCGCTATTTTGAGCATCGTAACCCAGCTATCAATCACAGTATACACAATAGTTTGTTGTGAATTAATATTCATTACCCCTACGTATTACGTAAGCTTACATATTCAGCCAATCACATCAGCTTTTATACATTATCTGGTTGCTAGAAATGACTTCATTTTCTCGATTGGTCAGAGAAACACCTTCAGCGTACTATCGACCAATCAGAAACGCTGTTACTAACTAAGCAGCTAAGCTTCCTCATCCTCGTGTCGTAAACAAAATCTGAGCGCTGGGCAAATCAATTAATCTCTCGATTAGCAAACATTGACTTCCCATTGCAAACCGATGGCGATACCCTTCCGGTATCGTCTTATCTTTTACATGTAAGCCCATCTCTAGATATTTTTTGCACGAAATAGTTTTCATACCGGCGAATTTGATCAATATTATTACCAAAGTTACAGCTGTTTTTTGCTGTTTCGAGTCAGTTTTGCAGCTCAGAACTAGGGATCGCAAAATTTAAGTAAATTAAACTGTTGATTTTTGATTGCTTTGTATTATTTTAGTGTAAAGTTGAGAGTCGAATTTTATTTTGGTGTCGAATTCAGCTGACGGCAATGCATCTATTCGCTTTTGAAAAATTGCCTTGGTGCCCTTCTCAAATTTTCAACAGTTGCCTTGATGCCCTTTTGAAATATTACAAATTGCCGTGCTGCCTTGCCTTTTCAGTGAAAATCCACGGCAATTATCAACTTGCCCTAAAAAAGTTGCTGTGCCCCTTCAGATCCTTAATTCGAGGGCTGCAAAGTGGTCAGCTATTATATACATCTGTTTTTTGGTTTTTTGCAGAAATTAATTGGGGTTCATCAACTCAGGCCTACATCTACAAACAAGCTTTATCTGCAACACATAAGCTGAACAATATCCCAGCTCATGTGAAGACATTTAGACCTCAAGTGCTTGTGTTAAGTGGCTTACCAGAATGCAGACCAGCATTGGTTCATTTCTGCTCACATCTCACAAGGAGTGCCAGTTTACTGCTATGTGGAAATGTCATCATAGTAAGTGATGCCATCAGGCTAACATTACCTCTAATGCTGGTTTCATACTTTCCTGCCGCTTGCCGCTCTGAAGATGATTTTACTTCACTCCGCAGTCGCACCAGAAACGCTAGTGGTGACCAGCGGCTAGCCGATATATCGATAACTCCACCGCTTTGCCGCGGCGGCAGCACCACTAGGAGTTGAATTGAAATCAACTCGGAGCGGTGCCGCTCTGACGTATGAGAACAAAATACGATTTTGGAGCGGTGCTGAGCGGCAAGAGTGGCTTTCAGAGTCATGCTGCTACCGCTCAGCGGTGTGCCGCTCCGCTTGCAGAAAAGTACACTTCATCATGCGGCTAGCGGCAGAAAGTATGAAACCACATACCTGCCAACTACTCCGATTTTCGCGGAGTTACTCCGATTTCGAGTTTTAAACCCCCGAAAATCGGAGTACTCCGATTTTCTGAAAAAATTTAAAAAAAAAAAAAAAAAAAATTTTGAATTTTGAATTTTTTAAATTTCTTTTCAAAGTTTTCGGCGACTTTGAGAACCACTGGACCTATTCTGAAGTGCTAGGATCATTCACAGTTAATTTGAAACAATTGGAAAAAATTACAAAAAAATTACAGTTTGTTATCCTTAATATGCAAACCACTAACTAATGTTTACCTCTTCATCTAGCACATATTATAAAATGCATGGAAAACCAATGCATGTATAATATTGTGATAGATGAAGAGGTAAACATTAGTTAGTGGTTTCCATAGTAAAGATAACAAATTGTAATTTTTTTGTAATGTTTTCCAATTTTTTTTTTTTCAAATCATCTGTGAATGATCCTAGCACTTCAGAATACGTCCAGTGTTTCTCAAAGTCAACAAAACTTTGACATGTTTTTTGTTAAATGTTTTTTTTCTGAATTTTTAACTTTGTATTGTGCATCATATCAGTGTCCTATCAGTCACGTAGGCCCTGTTATAAAGCCAAAAAATCGCTTCAACGAATGATCGTTATGTACAAAAGTATAGGAAACTGCATTTTTAAAAGCACATTTTCTATGTGAAGGAAGCATATTTTTCAAACTTGTAAAAACAAGTCCCAGAATGTTTTTTCACATTTTTTCAAAGGTTGCAGTCATCAAATATGTGTTGAAATTGTTGCCAGATATGGAGTATAAATCTCTCCTCAAATGCAACCTTCAGAATAGGTCTAGAGGTTCTCAAGTTGCCAAAAACTTTATTTTTTAAATCCATTTTTTCTTAATTTTTCTTAATTTTCACCTTTGTATTGCTAGATATGGAGTATAAATCCCTCCTCAAAGTGTATAAAAGCCTAGGGCTTCATTTTCACCTTGTTGTTTTTCTATAAAATGAGTCTAATGTGAAGGGGCTTATAAGGGTTTTTACAGTGTAGAAACCCTCTAGCTCCACCAAGGGCCCTTGAGCGGGCCCCTGGACCCCCCGCCGTCAGAGGCGATACTACAGGCGCTTCGCGCCCTACGTTCGCCATGTACTCTGTTTTCTAGGTTTTCAATGTTGGCAGGTATGAAACCAGCATAATAACTCTAATTCTAATGCGAACTTTAACCTTAGGACATTCATCATCATCATATCGATTTATTTTCCATTAATTAAAAAGCATAAATGTCAAAATGACAACAAACAAAGATTGGAGGATGTACAACTAAAAGCAGAAAAGTCTGATGATGCACATATATGCGGCATATGGGGATGCGCTAATCAAATGGGTAGTTGTGTTGGGATTATGTTATGGCTTTGGTTGGTTGACTGTGTGTGCAGACCAAAGACTACCAATTCAAAATTGCACCATGCATAATGCTATGGTAAATCTACCAAAAGAGGGCTTATATGTCGGATGACGGACAAAAATTTGAGTAAGTCAAATTTTTCTTAAGTTGTGTGACCAGTTTAAATTGACCTCAACAGGGCTTATATTGTTTCACACGACTTTTATAGATATTCAATTTCAAAACTAGCTGAATGTTGGGTCCTTCTTCCTCTCAGGTATTCATTTGTGTCTTTAGCTTGAGCATTTACATACGTTTTTGGCACATGTTACACGCAGAATGCAAACACCCTCTTAATTTGAATCAGAGTTTGTCAGGCTTTGAGGCATATATCCGTGGTACATATTAAGTAGCCTCCATGAACGACACACAAACATGCCATAGTCAATGCTCTCTGATTCTACCTCTTGGTACAGACAGAGACATCCAATATTGACTCGTTTCATCCTTATAAAGGACCGTTCAATACTTACGCCAGGGGGAGTGGGAGTTTTAAGGGGAATCTAAATATTTTGGGGGTCTTGAGGGGGAAATCTGATTTTTTTATTTGAACCATGAAGGGGGAATATTAAGATTTAAATGGAGAAAAAGGGGAAAATAAGGGGGAATCCGAAAATTTTTAAGTGGACGCGAGGGGAAATGCGATTTTATTTTTTTTGTCAAAACTCCCACTCCCCGGTGTAAATATTGAACAGTCCCTAAGGTCACTTTCAGTCATTCTATCCGTCATGCAAAAATACAACAATTTGATTTTAGATAATTTTCTTGGATTTTCTGATTTCCCAAATTAGGATAAGAAAAATTTCAAGTTTTTTTGCTCTCCATCTTTGTGTAGGGTGAAGCTCCTGATCATGCAGAACAAATACTCAGCAGTGCACAAGAAGATTGGCTGGCAACCCAGAAAATCAAAGCCTTCCCAGGGAGTGTTACAGCACCAACACTAAGAAAAGGAGTGCAATCCTTACTACAGGTAGGTGGCTTGTAGAATTTGGACAGGGAATAGGGATAATTGATATGTATATTTTATGCTTTGTATCTGTGGGGTTCTACTGAATTAGGAGCACTGCACCTTGTTGGGACAGTGCTCGTTTCATTCTTTTGTGCTTTCAGTGCTTCTCGGCAGCTCAACGGCTTTGTTGGTTTTTTTTTTTTTTCAATTTTGTTGTTGATTGCCAGATGTATTAAATAAAATAATAATTAATAAATCGCACATTATGGCTTCAATGATTGCTTACATTATGCTGGATTTAAACATTATTAAAAAATATTTGTAATTACTTTGTAGAAAAAATCTGTTATATGTTTCAGCTTGGAGGAGTTGGTAAGATTCGGCCTAACACGGTAATAATGGGTTATAAGAACAATTGGCAAGAGGACTCGCATGAAGCGGTTGATGACTATGTGGGCATTATACAGTGAGTTTACTACCAAATATACTGAACATAAATTAAAACACTTGCGAATCTTTCTGCAATTTCATTGGTGCCTGTCCCTGATACATGGACAATTTAACAAAGCTGCACTTAAATGCATCCCAAGGCCGCTCAAACCAATCAGATTCACACGCTGACAATGGGATCGACCAATTCACCGTTTTGGTAAATCCCATAAGCTGTTGCATATTTACCCCTGATGTGCACATCTTTATTGCGTAATTCATCAATGATAAAAGTGCGCAGTAAATATGTGTTCAGTGATGGCATGTCATCGGGGGTAAATACGCAAAGGCCTACAGGATTTACCAAAAAGGTGAATTCAAATTTGGACATAAGCTAGGATTTATATTCATTTACATAGTTACTATGTAAACATTTTATTTATACTCTGATCAGCTCGTAATAGGTGGGACTCATAGCATCGGGGATTGATATAGAATGCGTACACACAGCTATGCGCAGCGCTTACGTGAACTGCACTTTACGTATTGCGTGACTGACTTGCGCTTTTGCTGTCATGCGCAGGCGTAAGTTCTGACTTTATTGACTCGCCCAGTAACAAAAAACGAATATTCTCGCATATTTCAAGCTGATCATAGTATAAATAAAAACATATTGAAGATTAGCGTATTTCTATTGGGACCATTTACCATAAAAAAATATGTATAAGAGGTTATTCTGCTCAATAGAAACTGACCTTTCCTTGAATATTGATGAGAGTTTAGCGGTAACATTTTCCTTTGTAAAGAAGGAAAATAGTGGCAGCATTTAGCGGAGAATGCTTGATCAATACCAGTACTCGATTATTTACCAGTAAGCAATGCGCAATAGAAACCGCTATTTGACAGCGAATAGTTTTAGCGGTAAAATGCAAGGGGCTCGATAGAAACACGCTAAATGAGATGTATTGTAGGTGGACAACACCAGAAATTTTTTTTGTGTGTTTTATATGAGATGATTGAGGCTAAAAACTATACCTTTATTTTCTGAACCTGGCTAGGAGGTCAGAAGGAGTGGTGTTCAATTAAATTTGGTTAAATAGAAATATGAAGCTATCTCACTCTAAATGTATTGTGACTGGGGCTGCCAATGATATCTGAGTTAAAACTAGATTTCTGAGTTACCTGGTAAAACCTGATTCTTATAGCCCACAGAAAATGAGTTGCTATAAGCAGTAGATTTTTAAAAATCTACTTAATTTAAAAGTATTTCAAATTGAGTATTGTTTCCTTGAGTTTTGGTATGAAATAATGAGTCTATGTTCCTCTCATTACCTGCAGGATGATAAATGATGATGTAAGTTATGAACTCAAAATTCTTGTATTTCAGCGACACCTTTGACATAGAGTATGGTCTATGTATTCTACGAATTGCTGAGAGATTTGATGTTTCAAGTGCCTTATCTTCTGGATCACAACCTGATAAAGGTATGGTGTCAAAATGGGCTATTCCAGTTGAAATCCATACACCCCCTATGGAAGATGTGATCTTAATCTCCCACACAGGGGATGTAGATTCTAAGTAGAGTCACCTACCGTATTTCGTCAAATAGTCGCCCCCGTCAAATAAACGCCCCCACCACTTTTTTCAACCAAGATGTTTCAAAAATTCGATATTTCCATGCTATCTTGTGTAGTAAGCTTACCAAGTTGCTCACATGGTCATAATAGCAGCAATAAATGGCTAAAATCTGCATCCGAACCCGAAGTGAACCAAAAGTCAGTGTCAAAAGGTCATAGTTCGTCATTTTAGCGTGACTTTTAAGCTTACCTAATGATTTTAACGGGAATTTTCGTGCTAAAATGACCTCTAATAAACGCCCCCCTTGGGAAAATGTAACGCCGGGCGTTTATTCGATTTAAATACGGTATTTAGGTAACCCCATTTGAAATTCACACTCCCTGTGTGAAAGATTAAAGTCATGTCAATGAATCAATCAATTTTATTTATCCATTTATCATGTCTTCCATTAGGGGTATATGGATTTCCACTGGAATAGCCTAATCATATTTGATAATATCAAAGAAATTCGACCCAAAGAGAAAGGAATCCTGAGTTGTTATGCTATGGTAAATCTACCATATTTGTTTTGTCATGAATGGAGACCACAATAATGTACCTGGGTGCTGCCTCCTGAATCCCAACTGGGGTATTGCCCCTGAGCCCCACAAGGGACCCTAAGGCAAGCTCATGAACCCCAACTGGGGTATTGCCCCTGAGCCCCACATGGAATCCTAAGGCAGGCTCCTGAACCCCAACTGGGGTATTGCCCCTGAGATCCACAAGGGACTTTAAGGAAGGCTCCTGAACCCCAACTGGGGTATTGCCCCTGAGCCCCACAAGGGACCCTAAGGCAAGCTCATGAACCCCAACTGGGGTATTGCCCCTGAGCCACACATGGAATCCTAAGGCAAGCTCCTGAACCCCAACTAGGGTATTGCCCCTGAGCCCCACAAGGACCCTAAGGCAAGTTCCTGAATGAACCACACCCATTAGTCGCTCCACTTGCTTTGCTCTATTGGGTGTTCCTCGTTCAGAGTTCCCAATATTTGCTAATAAAACTTTTTTGTTATATAGGTATCCATGTCTTTTTCCTGTTGACTTTATTAAACTTTAAATTTTTGTTGTTATGAGAGATGTTCTTTGTATAGACCACTTGACATCACTGTTTATCAACAAAGGCGAGGGACTCGTCTATCGATATGCTCGAAAAGAGCCGCTACACTGTTCAATGGCTTTCCTGTACTATATGAAATGTGGCGGGCGATTTAAAATGCACATGCCCTTAGCAGACTACGATGCGTATGCACACTGCAGGGCAAAGAACAATTGAAATTGCCATAATGCGCGCGCATACTGCCGGGCAATGACGTCAGATGCCAAGTGGTCTATAGCCTTTCACTATTAAAGTACCTCGTGAGGTTTTTCTGTCCAAGCATGTGCTTTAAATTGCTAAAAATAATTAAAAACACTATATATTTCTTTGTTTTTGCTCATTTCAGATGAACCAGGAAAAAATGCGCCTGATGTACAAGATCCAGTCAAGCCTTTAATGGGGACAGTACCAAAGTACTGCTGAAACATGCAAATTGACAATGTCATTAAGTCTATGAGTAAATTCCAATCTAAGATGCCTAAAGGAACTATTGATGTATGGTGGCTGCAAGATGATGGCGGTAAGACACAAAAACATGTATTGACATGCATACTCTTCCCATCCCACATCCCCCTCCTGGAACTGCCAAGCGGGACATACAACAACACACAGCACACAGTTTACATGCCTTATCAACTAACTGGCAGTTTTTTTGAACAAATTCTTAATTTTTATCATCTTCAGACACACAGCATCATAGCAAATTAAATTCCAACTAGAGTCATACATGATTGTCGGAGGTCCTCGGTTGGAGGGAATATAATCCTTGATTGCTTGTAAAAACAAACGCATGCATGTATGCACACACACCCCTACCGGCAAGCGAGGACTGGTTAACTTGGATCTAGCTAACACACACACATTCCCCACACACCCCTATTGCACACATACACATGGATAACAGTTTGTAATAATCTTGTATTCATCTCTTCTTTGTCGTCAGGTTTAACGCTTCTGGTCCCTCATCTTCTGACCCATAAATCCATCTGGGAAAAATGCCAACTGAGAGTGTTTGCAGGTGGTTCTCAAGATGATCTAGGAAGGGAGAAATTAGAGTAAGTTTCTATTTGACATAATGAGGGAAATGTTGGGTCTTCATGTACCATTAACAAGCCTTGTATGGTATCCTCTTTGTTCACTTATCATGCTGAATCACTATTAAGTAATTGCTATTCTGCCCTCTTGGCTCTCTACTGTGTGGCGCTCTGCTGTGTGATCCCGCCAGGGGGTTGACAGTGAAACGTGGATTCGCCAAATTTGCACGCTACGGTATGCTGTACAGAAGTTGCCGAGAACCACAAAATTTGACACACGTATGGGGGCCGCCATGGGGTGCTAACAGCGCGCCGGGGTGCTAACGAGTGCGTCCGTTAGCACCCCCGCTACCATGGCTACGCGTACAGTTACACGTTTCCAACTGTTAATCATCGGGGGTCAATAACCTCGAGCTTGACAACGATGATCTAAATAGACTATTGTCAAGTCTTACGTGTAGGTGTGTTTGAAACAGTATTTTCTTGTATATCTTGGCCAGGACAGCGGGATTGTTGGTCGATTGGATGTAATCAATAAAAATTTTGTTCATGGATGCGCTAAAAATGTCATTAAAGTATTTAAAATAGCTGTTCAACATTTGAAAAAAATGCACTGTAGCAGGCTTGAAAAGGTCTAACCGTGGATGCAGCCAGCCGCCAGGGCCGGATTTACCTTTTTGGGGCCCTGGGCCAGGCCAAAATTTGGAGGCCCCAAACGCATCGTGTAGAAGGCATTATGCACTAAAGTGGCCAAGTTTTGAGATTCTACTAGGATGTTTGCGCGCGAAGCACGAAAAAGATTTCAATTTTAGACTGTTTTAGTCCAAATTGAAGGTGAATGTTGCTATATTACAGGCCAGTGCGCGCGAAGCGCGCAAAATTTTGGGGCCCTATGGTAAATCCGGCCCTGCCAGCCACGATTTTACAGGTAATTTTCAATACTTCAAAGGTAATGGCAGCTTCCATAGTTGTATTACTTTTTATATAGAGCCCTTTAATTCAAGAGAATTCATACATTACATGAATTAAACATATAAAGTCACACATCCCTATTGGGCTATTCCATTTAAAATCCACACTATTCTCTGTGGAAGATTTTGGAAATATCTGCCACAGGGGGTATGAATTTCAAATGGAATGAGCACATTAAGGTGCTCCATTTGAATTTATACACCCTCTGAGAAAGATTCAACCTGAATCGTCCCCTGTGGGAGGGTGAGCTTCAAGTGGAGCTGCTAATGTGTTAATTCCATCATACTCCCTCTGTGGAAGATATTTCCAAAATCTTCCACAGGGGTAGTGTGAATTTTAAATGGAATAGCCCATTCTGCTTAACTGATAATATAATGAAACGATATGCAATACATTCACCCCTGATGCTGATATTTTCTTATCCCAGGTTAGCACAGATGTTGTCCAAGTTCCGCATTCCCACCGACGAAGTAGAAATCTTAGAAGACCTGAACAAGAAACCGCAGAGTGATACGTAAGTACATTGAATCATTCAATTTTGCAATCTCATACAAACATTCATTTAAAGTTATGGACTTAAATTATTTTCTCGGGCTTGCATCGTCAATTTCCGATCCTCGCATATATTATTTGTGTCTCGCATTGTCTTACACCCTGCTAGTGTTTTCCATATCGCGTATCGTGGCCAAAAACAAATTGTGATATCGGCTGTATCTCAATTTTGTTTAAGCTTCCTTTAAGTTTCAAAACAACTTGAGCACAGAAAACTTGACCTTCTAAAAGCGCTCAATTTTGAGACTATCGCAATGAAATTACTTACGGTAGGACATAAAAGTATGCTTTACACAAATTTTATTTCAGATTCTAACAAATTTACTTGGATATACTGTCAAATAAGTTCAGTTTTGCTTTGAAACATGCAATCCCACCATATGTATGTAAGTCGCCATGTTGAATTTGTCACTTTCGGGTCGTGCGATGCATTACTGGGAAATAATTTCAGTCGCCATATTGAATGCTATACATCGTAGGCACATCGTTGAAAGCTTTAAAAATATTGCATCGCGCCCATGGCTACCACCTCCTTCATTATTTAGCTAATATTTATTGTCAAATCAGTGCAGAGTAGGTTAGTTTTATGGAAATTAGAATTCATTTTCATAGGATTCAATGATTTCATATTGCTTGTAAACCAAATGTATGAGAAAGCTTGTTATTCATGAAATGCACATAGCGTACAGGATATGAACCTGTTTTTATCGCCTAATTGGTGACGTTTAATTGTATATTATTAATCTAATATTATGCTGTTATACATTTTATAGAATGAGGCAATTTGAAGAATTACTAGAACCATGGAAACTTGATACAGAGAATGGAGAAACGCATGAGAAATTCCCATGGAAAGTGACACCAGAAGAAATCGAATCAAATAAGGAGAAGGTATGTGTAAGGGGCACTTCATGATCTACAGCAGTGGCGTAGCATCATAGGGGCACGGGGGGCATGTGCCCCCAATCGATCTCAGATTTTAAAAAATCCCATCAGCCCTCGAATTAAGGATCTGGAGGGGCACGGCAACTTTTTTAGGGCAAGTTGAAAATTGCCTTAGATTTTTACTGAAAAGGCAAGGCAGCACGGCAGTTTGTAATATTTCAAGAGGGCACCATGGCAACTGTTGAAAATTTGAGAAGGGCACCAAGGCAATATCTCAAAAGTGAAGAAAACACACACAAACATAGATAGATGATTTTATAATGAAGGGGGAGGGCTGGGGCACCCACAGCAACTTCATTAGAGGGCACGGCAAGTGACTGCCTCGGGTAAAGGACATATTTTGAGGGCATTACGGCAGTGGGGATGGGCACCCACGGCAAAATGCCATGGGTACCGTGGGTTAATTCGAGGGCTGAATCCCATAGAAAATGGCCGAAAAATGGTTTGTGCCCCCAATCAGAACCGGTGCCCCCCCCCCAATCATGGTTGGTGCCCTCCCAATATGATGACCCACACTACGCCACTGATCTACAGCCTCATTCCCCTCTTTCAAATAAATTTGAGATTTTTTTAAATTTCATTCAAACTACATAATGTTTCTGCGCATAATCTTTCAAATGCAATGTCTAAATGAACTGACATTTTGGAAGTGAGCTTTTTTCATGGATATCTATAATTTAAAGGGAGAGCGTGGTGCAATGGTTAGGGTACTTGCCTTTAGTGCATGAGGTCCCGGGTTCGATTCCCGGCGATGGCGATTTGCTGGGATATTGACTTGGAAAAAACAGTCTGAAATTAATTGGCAACTTCTGTAGATTAAATTCAGACTTCCGCTCTCCCCATGGTTCATTTAGAATTGGGTAAACGAATCATGAAAGTACTCCGTCCTTCGGAGGGGACGTTAAGCCATCATCCCGTGTTCGAATCTCGCAGCCAGAGTAGGGTGTTAACCCCTGACTGTTCCCAACCCGGTCCCGGTGTTCAAATGGACCCCAATGGAAATAAGCTTCAATAGAGGCTTTCTTAGGTTATCCAGGGTTGTCAAAACCGGAACAAATCAAATCAAATCAAATCATACCATAAATTGAGGTGGTTTTTTTTCATTTCACTTCATTTTATTTGCCAGCTAACATTTAAAAATGTGCATATTACACATTCAAAAGTACTACATGTACATAAAAACAAAAAAACAAAAAAAAAACATTCAGATATTTAAAAAAACCATTTATAACTACAGTAAGAGCATGCGGGAACTGAGCAGCCTGGAGTGTTGGACAGATAGCACAACCTCCCAGGAGGGTGGGCGGAACTGCAGCAAAACAAAGCAACAAAAGAGGACTAAAAACAATAGAACCTTGGCAGGGAAAGCCAAATAGTGACAAAGAGTCACTGTATGGCTCTCGAACAACAATCAAACAGTAAAAAACTGGAGAAATCCAAAAGCTCCACAAACGAAAAATTTGTGCCTTTAAGCTCAAGTGTTACAGAGGTTTGTGTATTTTGCACTTTGCATGGAAAAACAGTGGCACGATCGACGGGAATTACATAAATAAACATAATTTTTCAGCAGGTTCGTCGTCGCAAATAATAAAGGAGACAAGCAGAAAAAGTGATCCCACCCGGAAATCGAACCCAGGACCTCGGGTTCGCAATTAGCACAACCAGGGTTGCCAAACCCGCGATTTGGTAGCCCAATTGGGCGACTTTTGAAGATTTTTCCCGCGACTTGTGACAATTTCCTGTCCCATAGAAACCAATGGTTAAGAAAAAAATTGGGCGACTTTTCAACATTGGCTCCCGCGACTTCCGCTAGTTACCTGCCCCATAGAAACCAATGGTAAAGTGAAAAATTGGGCGACTTTTCGATTATTTGACCCGCGATTCGGGCTGAAATCTTTTGGCAACCCTGAGCACAACCAGGTTCATGCTGGAGGTACACTATTTTGTCCTCCGTAAATAAACATGGCGGGCGGAGTCATGACCCTTTGGGTTTATTCTTTTTGGTATTTATTCATATCGTATGTAGTGTCATTGATCTTACATTAATGATCTTACTTTATGATTTGATTTCTATCACAGACAAAGCGACATCTACGTGTTTGGGATCTTCTGCATCATCATTCAGAAAGTGCCAATCTTATTGTTATGTAAGTAGTAGCATTGGTTAAGGGATCTAAAATGAGCGTTTATTGCGTTTCGACAGTATTTTTTGTGGGACATGAGACCACCTCAGACCTATCGAATTGCATTCTGAATACTGAAGCATGTCTTTCTGATATAAAATAATTTTCATTTTTGAAAATCACAATATAATACAAATTTTATGACAAATTATAAAAATTTGATATTTTTCAAATTTTTGATATATAACAGTCCTCAAAAGTAAATCATATAAATCTAATGATATATTCTTAAAGTGTATGTAGCACGGAGGAAAAGCTGACGGTCAATTGAAAATTTTGACCTTTCATATTGAAGATATGGATTTTTTCCCAAAAAGACCTAATTTTTTTGGTGTTTTGGGGAAAAAATCCATATCTTCAATACTGAAAAGGTCAAAATTTTCAATTGATCGTCGGCTTTTCATCCCACCTACATACACTTCAAGTATAAATCATCAGATTTATAAAGTTTACTTCAAGTACTGTTAAATATCAAAAATATCAATTTTCAATAATTTGCCATAAAATGTGTATTAAATTGCGAATTTCAAAAAATCAAAATTATTTGATATCAGAATGACATTCTTTGTATTCAGAATGCAATTCGATATGTCCGATGTGCTCTAATGTCCCGAAATAAATACTGTCCAAACGTTCATACCCCAGCCCTTAATGCATCCATTTATTAAACTTGAGAGTATTATTTGTCGAATTAATCTGTAATTGGATTTAGATTTGCAACTCACTTTGCTACGTTGCGTTTGATACCATCGAATGCCATCAGTCTTCTGATTGATGGTGGTGAGAAAATGTAACAAAGTGAGTTATAAATCTATAATCCCTGACAAAATTGTTGAACAATTTGACACAGGTACTTAAATGTGCCCTTCCCCTGTTCCCATGTTGCAACCTGTTGATTTGGTGATTCCCCCCTAGAGATTGGTGGGGAAGGGGGAGGGTTGTAGTGATAGGACACCAAAGAAAGCTCAATTTTAGAATATCAAATTTGGTGCAAAACAGTCTTACTTTTACCAGGGTCCTTGAAAGTCCTTGAATTTGAAAACCTTTGTCCTGGAAATTTGCACAAGGTCCTTGAAAGTCCTTGAAAATTGGAATTTTACCAAATTTTGACCAAATTTGGGGAGTGGAGATGAGCTGTCACTTTCGTTAATATGTGCTGCATGGAGAGCCGCATCCTGATTCTTTTGTTGTGGCAAGTCCTTGAAAATCATGCTTTTGGACCTTGAAAGTCCTTGAAAAGTCCTTGAATTTTAAAGGCTTCAAGGTGCGGGAACCCTGTATTACACAGTGTTCCAACTACTCTTAACTCTGATTGTAGTTCCAGTTTCAGATTAATTTCAAAACTAAATGAAGAGATTTCATACTTCTAGTCCAATAAAACAGTACTCACTGTGGACGTTTCGAAATCTTGCAGACTTCTTTTTCAACACTGATGTTGTTGTGATGATCTTCTGTTTACCGCTGATGTTACAGGTTGCTTAGCAACACGGTTGCCAGTTGGTTTTCCAAGAAGATCGTCAAATGCGTGAGTAAGATTGTATTGCCCCTCGTCCCTGTTCATGATGTTGTCTTGCTTCCTGATCTTACTCACGCATTTGACGCATCTTCTTGGAAAACCAACTGGCAATCCGCTGCTAAGCAACCTGTAACATCAGCGTAAACAGAAGATCATCACAACAACATCAGTGTTGAAAAAGAAGTCTGCAACGAAACGTCCACAGTGAGTACTGTTTTATTGGACTAGAAGTATGAAATCTCTTCATTTATTTATCAACAAAACAGTCCTGAAGAAAATGTTCAGTAATTTCAAAACTGTTTTAAACTACTGGATGAATAAGCATCTTCTATCTATATAAACTTGAGAATAAAGAATAAGAACATCATTAGTGATGTAGATTCGGATGTTGAGCATATATTTAATTTTGGATGTTGTTAAATAATTTTAATTATTTAAAAATAACACACAACACGCCAACCAGTATCATCAGTGATGTAGATTCGGATGTTGAGCATATATTTAATTTTGGATGTTGTTAAATAATTTTAATTATTTAAAAATAACACACAACACGCCAACCAGTATCATCAGCGGTAAACAGAAGATCGTAACAACAACAATAGTGTTGAGAAAGAAGTCTGCTAGACTTTGAAACGTCCACAGTGAGTACTGATTTATTGGACTAAAAATATGAAATCTCTTCATTTATGTTTCAACAACAGTCCTGATGAAAATGTTCTGTAAGGATTGTATAATGTTTAACTCTATACTCCATCTTATTTCAGCACACTACCAATGCCTCGTGTCGGCACTGTGTCACCTTACATGTACATGTGTTGGTTAGAGATGTTATCTAAGGATCTACCTCCTATGATGCTGATGAGAGGCAACCAAACCAGTGTGCTTACCTATTACTCATAATCTACCTACAACACCACATCACCTGTGAACAATGTTGGGATTGAAAAGCAGGCAGTGTTTCTAGGTATTACCTTCATGTAAGCATACACAGTTAGCCTAGTATCAAGACAGAGATTATGCAGCTTTTTGCAATTAAGCTGTGTAAACCCTCAATGAAGTCTTGATAATAGGCTAATTTTGTGTATGCCTACATGAAGAAAGAGTCATGTTTCTACTGTGTTGATGACTTTACAACACCACACCACTAACAAACAAGTGCTGGAGAAAATGAGTCGGGAAGTTAAGATGGTACGCCCGTCACCACCCATTACGTGGAACCTACATACACCACTATGGTATATGATTGGCATACATCATATGCTAAACTATAAGGCCATCGCCACCCATTGGAACGCATGGACCTACATACTCCATCGTGGTATATAATTGGCATTACATCATATGTCACATCATACCTCCCTCGGATCAGAAGTACAAGCCAGTTATATCACACATGGTCTGATGTATTATTTGTCCTGGCTTAAAATTTCATGTGTGAATTGACTCAGCCTAAAAGGCATATATCTGTAATGTTTTCTAAATTTTGGGTTTTAACCCAAGAAGGTCACAAACTTTTGAAAGGATCGTTATTATTATGTAAGATCCATTTATTATTGTGTAAGATCCATTATATAACTCTGCATCCTGTACCAATGTTAACGAGAAGCAAATATCTTTGTTGGTATGAGATGCAAAAATATGAAAAAAGATATGAAGAGTTCTTATGACAAATGCGATATATTCAGGCCTGTGAAATCTCCGCTACAGAGCGGAAATCCGCTTTTTTCATTTTTCCGACCGATTTCAATTTCAGCTTTTTAAAACATCAAAAATCAAAATAGTGTCTGTGCACTTCTGATAGCATTACGTGTTGCAATAAAACGACTGGAAATAAGATTAACGATGCTTGAAAGGTCATGAATCCGGGTCATGAAACGCAGGTCATATATAACATCATCGCGATATTCTTTGATTCCTCGTCCATAGTCTCCATACTCATTGTGTAATATGTTTGTTTTGGAACTGCGCCCATTGGATGATGTTAAAATGGCGCTGTGGGGAAATACGAAATAGTGATTTACAATCCAAACCATCCATCGGAAGTTTCACATTGGATTTCATAAAAAGCATATGGAATTAAGAGAAGATACATCATGGCTACCATAAAATGTAATTTTGTCGAGCGACACTCACATTTAGGCCATGAAATGCAAGCTTATAATCTTCAATTTATTGCTGGTGAACTGAAATACGCGCGGAATAGCATTGAATTTGTACTGTAGTTTGGTAGGTAAATTTTCCGATTTTTTTCGAAACCCACTGGTTGGTAAATTGTCCGCTTTTTTTTTGAAAGCCATTTCACACCCCTGTATATTCATCAAAGGTGTACTGACATCTTACTGTATGCAGTAAGATACCTGTATGATCAATATCGTATTTTTTATTCTCGGCGAGTCAGTGATGTCAGTATTTAAAGGCAGCTGCAGCCATGTGGCGTCTTAAAACAAGTGCACATGTACGCCATCTCTTTGTGTGAATGCCTACAATTTGAAGCTGTGCCCTACGCAATATGCGCACTAACTTCACTGACCTGGCATGGTAATAATACTATATGTGACGTGTCATGTCAAAAGGAGACACTTTTGGGCCGGATCGTAAATGGAGAAATAGCCAAAAATCTGGCCGGGGTGATTTTTTTCACAATTTGGGTTTGTTGCGAATTTGTGATGTTATTAATGTTTAAAATGTTGTCTGAGAGTTTCAGACCGGAATATAACTGGCATCTTGTATTTTTTGAGACAATTTTCAAGGTAATTCTTACTCTCAACATTGTCAATAATATTTTTAAAGGCTGATATCTCAATATCCAATTTTATAATACCATAACTTAAGAACTCAATATCTTTGCTTAGGAATGTCCAATTTCATTGGGGAAAACGGCGTTGTGGAGCAAAATATCTGTATATTTAAGATATGTTAAAACCTCACATATAGTCTATAGAGGAAGACATTATAAGGATGGTGAATGCAAATGTTATGAAAGCTCATTACTTATTCCAAGAAAATATGATATGAAGACTTCAGATAGGAAAGGCGATGTTGACTGCTCAGTGCCAGAAGTGGGCAAGTGCAATAGCTGCCCTGTGAACAATTTGCACACAGTATATTGTACTACCCATGACAGCTACACATGGCAGCTATTGTACTTACCCACTTCTGGAACTGAGCAGTTGATGTATCCAAAGGCTGATGTTGATATTATTCTATGCAATGAGATATCATCATTATCAATAGGTCAAATAAAACAAGTTTGTATTGCCTTCTCCCGGCCGATCCTAATTGGGAAAGTTTTTACTGTACAAAAAAAATACCTACCCAAATTGTTTGATTTGCAGGATTTTGTTAATTTTTAATTTGTTAATATTCATTGATTCATATACATAAATTGACACTTCTTCACGACTCAAAACATTAGTTTAAAATAGTTTAAAGAGGATGCCCCGAGAGAGCAGTTCTGCTGGGGTGAACTAAACCTGCCTAGTTATCAAATTAATCAATGACATGGTTATCTCTGAATTTGACAGGTGCTAATTAATGTTTTAATGTTATTGCATCAATCAGCACCTGTTACATTCAGAGATAACCTTGTCACTGATTAATTTGATAACCAGGCAGGTTTGGTTTGCCCCAGAAGAACTGCTCTGGTGGGGCTTCCTATATAGTCATATGCATGTATTAAGCTCTCAATTTAAGTGTTCACAATGAATAATAGTCCAGAAAAAAATTGAAAAAATTGCTGACCTACCGACCATAAAAGCTGAGAGGACAATAGAACTTCTTTTTAGGCCTTATAGTGTTTTTAATCTCAGTGAGTCAGTGACATTGGCACATTGAGGCAGGTATTTTGAGTGTATCTATCTGGTGTCTTTAAACATGGGTTGTACACCAGCGCATTGAGCTAACACTCGTGATTTGGAGCTGCGCCTATTGAAATGTGCACTGGCCCGCCGAGGGGCAAAAATACCATAGTAGAGAAGGACAGTAGGGATGGTGAATGCATTGTTATAAAAATTTCATTATTTATTTCAAGAAAATATGTACATAAAATATAAAATAACACTATTAATAACAATGTCGTTTAAGAAGTAAACACAAAGCAGTGGATGGTGTATATCGTGTTTGCCATCTGATTTCTTCATATCTTGAGAAACCAAGGAAATGCTGCAAATTTAGGTCTCTAAAATTTGTGTAACAAAGTGTCTCATAGTAGCTTGGATCTTGACCCTCCCATGGAATGTATTGGAATATTCCAGTTGAAATCCATACACCCCCTGTGGAAAACATGACCTTAATCTTCTACACACGGAGTGTGAAATTCAGATGGGGTTACCTAAATGGGTGACTCCTTTTGATATCTACACCCACTGTGTAGATGATTAAGGTCATGTCTTCCATAGGGGATATGGATTTCATCTGGAATAGTCATGTGTACGGAATAGATAGCCAATTCTAGGGGAGATGGGGTTTTTTCAGATGAAGACAAGACCACTTTCAAGGGGGAATGGGCAAAAAAGGTTTTCAAATCGAAAAATATTATGGCGGCCAAAGCGAGGGAGGCAGATGCCATGCCCCTGGCTACACCACTGGGGAGATGGGCAAGATCCAGGTTATTCAGCTATTCCAGTTGAAATCCATATTCCCCGTATGGAAGGCATGACCTTAATCTTCCACATAGGGAGTGCAGATTTCAAATGGAGTTACCTGAATTGGTGATTCCATTTGAAATCTACACCCCATGTGTGGGAGATAAAGTCATGTCTTCCACAGGAGGTGTATGGACTTCAACTGGAATAACTCATTGCAAGTATCACTGCCAAGCCTGTTGATAAGCTGTAAACCAAATGATTTGTCTATGCACATTATATTTTTTTTAAACACACTGTTGGCGACTATTAAGTGGTGGAAAATTAGTATCCATATATGTATGCCTTCCTCGAGGCAGTAATTTAGATATTGTTTTTTTATTGTATCTTAAAACATAATGATGATAAATAAATAAAAAAGTATACATTTTCAGAAAGGAGAGGATGCAAAGAATCTAACTAACATGGCAGATTCGTGCAAAAATTTAGCAGTTTTTGAGAAAATCACACAATTTCATTTTACTTTATTGCGTTGAGGAAAGCATACAGACTACAGTTGGTTGTGTCTTTTTAGGTGGTACATGACTATACATTACTTACGCTCAAGTAAAATTATACCTTTACATCATGCTTAAGTATAAATTTATTCATTTTTTTATGTTACCATGGTTACAGATGGATCATAGCAAGAATTTGGTGTGTGAATTTCTAGTATTATTTGCAACAACTGTATCATGTGTAACCTAAACAAATTTAAATCTAGTATATTTTAAAATATTTCATGTAGATATGTTTAAAAAATCTTGCATTTGTGTTAACATGTTTTTATTTATTGGGTTATTTGAGGACTTTTGAAGAGTTGGTTAAGGGTGTTGTTACATGCTTTAATATCATACAATGTTAAAAATGTAGAGTTTATTTTAAGTAACTAGATACAGTGTATGTACAGTATAGCAAAGTGCAATAACATGGAGGTGACATGAGGCAATCATCTCCCCTTTTGTCTTTTTTTGTATAGGTGAGGTGACATGGTGAGGTCAAACGGTGGGGGGGGGTCATTGCCTGGTAGTATGGGTATGTGCAGCAATGACTATCCCTTTTTTAGGCTCCTGCTACTCCTAGGAGTAGGACCCCTGTTTTCAGATACATGTAGCTTCAGTTCTTATGCCCTCTATTTGTATTACCGTAAACTTGGCACTGTTTCAGCTTCGAGGACCAATTAGGGACAAATCAGTTCCTAATTAGACCCTACTTTCGAGAATCTTCACAGCATATACCAACTCTATCAAAATTGAATCAAACACCCAACAATTGACAGGCAACTGTGAGAGCCTGTGTTCTTCTTAGAACTTGTGCCAATTTAAATGTTGATACAATACAAGGCCTTTGAACTGTAAAGTGGCCATGTGCTTTTTACAGCAAGCATATCAGTATACCTGTGTTTAGTATTTACAAACACCTTATCTCTTTGTATGCATTCTGTGATTGGTTTGTGGATGCATTGAATTAAAAGCAGCCCTGCCAGAGCAATTCATCTGGGGTGAACCAAACTTGCCTTGTTATCAAATTAATCATTGACAATGTTGTCTTTGAATTTGCCTGTGCTAAGTGATGCAATAATATTAAAACACCAATAAGCACCTGTCAAATTCAGAGGTAACCTTGTCACTGATTAATTTGATAACCAGGCAGGTTTGGGTTACCCTAGAAGAACTGCTCTGGCAGGGCTTCCTCTTTAAGATGCTGCAAATGGAGATTTTAGCATTTTGTAAAGTCCACTTTTTAGATTTGCACAATTTTGGACACTTTTCTGTGCAAGAACCAAACGAACATGCAAGTCTTGACATTACTTTAGATTATTTTTCACTAGCATATGCATTTATTCTAAGAGAGACTGTACGAGGGGTTATCCAAAAGAAAGTAAACATACTTATGAGACCATTTTTGGACCATAATGTACATAAGGACCAGTGATTACACTGACAAAATTTCATCGGTATAGCTCTTTCACTTCTGGGTGATGTCAAAAACTTTTGGATACCCCCTCGTATATCAGTGCTTGAGTGCAGTATGTGAATAATTTGCAATTGTTTTAAAGTGTATTGGGCTATTTCAGTTGAAATCCATACACCCCTATGGAAGATATTACCTTAATATCCCACACAGGGGGTTATAGACTTCAAATAGTCACCCATTCAGGTAACTGAATTTGAAATACATATTTCCTGTGTGAAAGGTCAAGTTTTTCCATAGGGGGTGTATGAATTTCAAATAGAATAGCCCATTTCACAACCAGCTGCTACTAGTTTGTGAATATTTGCACTTTTTTTTATAAAAAAGAAAAGAAAGACAAAAATATTACTGAATTTCTATCATACCAGATGTATACATGTTTTTTTCATATTTATGTTCTTTTTGCCTTGTTTCTCATCAAATATTTCATAATTTTTTGATTCTACCATTTATTTTGTAGCCTTCAGATATATCGTATGTATATAAGCTTGACGTAACCATATCATAGATGTCAGATTATTTTCAACAGTTAATGAAACATTGGGCAGTTCCAGTTGAAATCCATGCACCTAATATGGAATACATGACATTAATATACACAA
This sequence comes from Amphiura filiformis, assembly GCF_039555335.1. Classification (NCBI taxonomy): domain Eukaryota; kingdom Metazoa; phylum Echinodermata; class Ophiuroidea; order Amphilepidida; family Amphiuridae; genus Amphiura; species Amphiura filiformis. The sequence continues at coordinate 49,732,472 of NC_092635.1, forward strand.
AGAGGGTGTATATTTCAAATGGAGTCACCTATTCAGATAAACCCATTTGAAATTCACACTCCCTGTGTGGGAGATTAACGTAATGTCTTTCATAGTGGGTGTATGGATTTCAGCTGGAATATCCCCAGTATCATAACTGGATAACATAGATAGCAACAGTTTTTTCCAGTATATTTCCGAAAAAGTAAGGGACCATCTTTCAAATTGTGTATATATTTTAAGTTGTCAATTTTAAGTATTATGATAGGGATATTGTCAGGATCTTGCATGTTAAGGGGTGGGGTATGAGCGTTTGGACAGTATTTATTGGGGACATTAGAGCACATCAGACATATCAAATTGCATTCTGAATACGAAGAATGTCCTTCTGATATCAAATAATTTTGATTTTTGAAATTCGCAATGTAATACACATTTTATGGCAAATGATTGAAAATTGATATTTTTGATATTTAACAGTACTCGAAGTAAACTTTATAAATCTGATGATTTATACTTAAAGTGTATGTAGGTGCGATGAAAAGCCGACAATCAATTGAAAATTTTGACCTTTCGTATTGAAGATATGGATTTTTTCCCAGAACAACAAAAAAAAGTAGGTCTTTTTGGGAAAAAACTCCATATCTTCAATATGAAAGGTCAAATTTTTCAGATATGGATTTTTTCCCAGAACAAAAAAAAAAGTAGGTCTTTTTGGGAAAAAACTCCATATCTTCAATATGAAAGGTCAAAATTTTCAATTGATCGTCGGCTTTTCCTCTCAGCTACATACACTTTAAGAATATGTCATTAGATTTATAAAATTTACTTCGAGGACTGTTATATATCAAAAATGTGAAAAATATCAATTTGTCGTTCAAAATTTGTATTATATCGTGAATTTCAAAAAATGAAAATTATTTGATATCAGAAAGACATTCTTTATATTCAGAATGCAATTCGATATGTCTGATGTGCTCTAATGTCCCACAATAAATACTGTCCAAACGTTCATACCCCATCCCTTAATCCAATCTCTAATCTTGAATCTATCCCTTATGCGGCCCATAGACACCGGATACAAGAGTGGATACAAAATCTACCATTGTGCACTGTATACACGAACATAGTAGTGATTTTATTGTCCAACCGTCAATAAAATTAAACTAGATGAGATCCCTTCAATAATATTGAAGAGAAATATTATTTTGTATCCATTCCTGCATCTAGGGTTCCCAATATTGATCAATCAAATTGATCGTGTATGGGTCGCATTAGAATGTGATCCTACCCTAACTCTTAGAATTAGGACACTTTATAGATCTTACCCTAATCCTCTCTTTGAACCCTAAATTTAATCCTTACTATAAGTTAGAACCATAAATGTAATCATAACCAGAGTTAGGGAACCATAAGGAACCATAAACTAATCCTAACCAGAGTTAGGGAACCATAAGGAACCATAAACTAATCCTAACCAGAGTTAGGGAACCATAAGGAACCATAAACTAATTAATCCTAACAAGAGTTAGGGAACCATAAACTAATCCTAACCAGAGTTAGGGAACCATAAACTAATCCTAACCAGAGTTAGGGAACCAAAAATAACCTAATCCTAACTAGAGTTGCGGAACTATGAGTATAAACCTAATTGTAACTCGAGACAAGACATCCAAAAGCATAATTGCAGCAATATTGCTGACTTGAAAGATGATTTATTGTTTGCAATATGTTTTGTGCATCATAAAGCTATTTATTATCATAAACACAGACAGGCCTGGCTGGACTCATGTGGAATCCAGAAAACTCATTCAAGGGAAATTTTGGGATTTGGAGGGAATATTTTTGGGGTTGGAGGAAAATTTTTGGATTTGGAATCAAATCTTGCTTTCCTATGTGAAAAATGGATTAAAGATGAGCTGAAAAATTTGCTATCTAGGAGGGAACATTAGCGGGTAAAGTCCCACCACCAATTTTTTGACAAATTTCAGAAATTGTAAAAAAAATTGTGTTTTTAATATGCAAAGTTATAATTTGTGTTCATGCCATACTCTATTAATGATTTCAAAATGGATACAAATTCAATGCATTTTGAATAATTTTGAAATCATTTCACTTTTAATGTCAACCATGAATAATCCTAGCATTTAGCTCTAAGTCCAGGGACACTCAAAAACTAAATTCAAGTATAGCTACCCCCCTCAATGTTGACATATGTTAAACTAAAAATGGGGTGTGACTATACTTGAGTCAGTATGTTAATAAGTTTGTTCCAGTTCTGAATACAGATATGCAGATGAGGCAAAACTGTTTCCTGCATATTTTAAAAGGGTTATTGCATGTGCCTTATAAATGATGCATGGCTTTGCATATTCCTGCATTTACATTAATTATATCAACATTGTGTTTTTTAAAAACATGATGGCTGATGCGGAGAGAGAGCCTTGCAAGTTGTCTCATTTACTTCATTTGCAATAAAGAAAAAAGTGTTGCTTTGTAAATTGTGTGTGCACTATCTATTCTTGTATTAGTCATGGATACTTGGGTATTACATTAGAGACTGAAAGTCTCCGTTTATGCTAAATTTTGTGTTGTTTTCCGTTTTATAAAAATTACCATAAATATTTATCCACTCTTAGAAGTCATTAAAAACACTGAAAAAAATGTTTCTATCTAGAAGCACTGAATCAAACATGTGTGATTCACATCGTGAAATCGTCGATGTAGCCTAAAAACAATCATGAAACTACAAATATATAAACCCTGAAGGCATGTAATGATAAATTTGAAGTAAATATCAGTGAAATATTTAATCAGTTTATGCATTCTGTTGAATGTACATTGGAAATTAGACTCGAATAAGCTTAACATTTTGCCTGCTGTTGTAAAAGTCCATTTTCCATTTTCTACTTGGAATTCTGTGAAATCTCTCTGTTTTCCATAAAATGGAGATCTTTGGGATCTAGATTACATGCATCTTCTGGTCCTAGTAGATGTGATTCTTCAAGGTGTGTGACTGACTGCACCCCCCCCCCCACACACTTTACCTCTGAGACTTTGTTATTAGAAGAAAGTTTTTGTATTTTTCTCATTACCCCTGCATAATTGTATGCCCGAGATATGTTTTGTTTAGACGGTGTGAACAGAATCGTGATAAATAGTGGTACTAGGAACCACCACCGGAAGTGTATACTATTCTATGGGGCATTATTATACATGTTCTCAAACTGCTGGAACAATGTAACATAAATTAGAGAAACAGATTGTTTAATGACTGACCTCAATGTAAGAGGTCAGAGGAGGCTTAAAGGCATTCCTACAATGCACTATGATTGGGAAATTTGATCAATATAACCTAATTTTAAAGGCAAAGTCCCCATTACCACACACACAAAATTGTAGTTTTAAAACTGCAGCCGCCAACAAGCTAGTTGTTGAGACTTATAACTTATATTTGACTTTCTTACAGGAAACATTCATATTGTCCCACTGCATTAATTTTATTCGTAAGTCTCAATGTTTTGAATGTTAAATAAAAAGATGAAATCACCAGATATTTGCACACAATCCCAATGCAAGGTATGGTCAACTGTGCCACATGTGTACAAAAGCCAAACATACCAAGGTCAGAAACCCTATTGGGTTATGGGAATGCCTTTAAACATCCTCTGGTAAGAGGTATATCATGCAATAATTCACTATAGGACTTCATCCTTTATATGATAAAGTGTGTGCTTTGAATGTCCCCTTGAATCAAACGTGATCTAGATATTTACCTTATTTGGGTTTTGTTGCTTTATTGGAGAAACTTATTTGCCTGACTCCACCTAGGTAATTTGGGGAGCTGTACATGTTTCGGTATAACCATTGTTGTAATATTGAGTTACTGATGCACTATTGTTGAGCAGTTCATAAGGGTCATACTCACCAGTGTAGCACTTTTTTAACAGTATAACTTTATGGCATTTCAATAAATTGTAATTTGTTGAGTATGCTGGTATCATATACCATCATCAAACTGGCAAATATATCTGTTAGACCAAATGACTTGAATTCCAGTATGCATATATTATCCATTGAATTCATTTGGTAAAAAGTGGGCTATTCGAGTTGAAATACATACACCCCCTGTAGAAGACATGACCTTAATCTCCCACACAGGGGTGTGAATTTCAAATGGGGTTACCTGAATGTGACTCCATTTGAAATCTACACCCCCTGTGTGGAGATTAAGGTCATGTCTACCATAGAGGGTGTTTAGATTTCAAATGGGATAGCCCGTTCAACATGATGAGGTCAATAGCACCATCATTATAATTTTCATTATTCTGTTTATTATATCAATTAACAGTAGGCTCATACGCAGACAGTCAGTAATCATGATATGCATAGGTTGTTGATAGTTTATTGCCTTTACTCATTTGGGCTATTCCAGTTCAAATCCATGCACCCCCATCAAAGACATGATTTTAATTTCCCACAGGGAGTGCAAATTTCAATTTTACCACTCAGTGACTCGATTTAAAATACATTCTCTGTGTGAAAGATTTTAAGGTCAAGTCTTCCATAGGGGGTGGATGAATTTCAAATGGAACAGCCCATAAAGTACTGTCAGCTCTGGGGCCTTGTGTGTAATCATATCATACGATGCATAAATTGTAACATCAATAATGTATTGTGTTACTGTAATAATATGTTCTGAAAGTGCTTATGTTTATGATAAGTTTGAAATGATATTTTGAGTTGAAAAGGATACAATGTAATTTGATATGATTTGTGAATATAAACAATGTTCATATTTTTTACCGTCTGCCTTGTAAATTCTGCCTAAAAATCACAATTATTTATTTAAATTTCTTTCAAGTGGTCACAAATGATGCTGTTAATGTGTGTGATTGTATGTTAACCCCATGGGCACTGCTGCATTTCTTACAGAGTCTATAATTGGTTGATTACATGATATAATCATTTGAGTAACCAATCAAAATATGGCGTTTAGATCTCTTAACAATTTTAAGCTTTATCTTCTTTAGCCCTATTGATTATTCTTACCATATCTCTGATTGGTACATTGCATGATATACCTCTCTTTATAACCAATCAGAATAGCTCTCAGAGGCCATTTGGCTGATAGTGTCCATGGGGTTACATATTGTCTGTCTTCATGGGTCTCAACGATTACCCAAACCTTGCTATTTGCCTTAGCAGTAGGATCGGACAAAATGGTAAATTAATGTTTTTCATGATCCTGTAATTGACTATTATGGATGTTGTTTTTGTCGATATATCTATGCCTTAACCCTTGTGAGCTCCTCTATCGTTTTTACAATCCCCCTGATTATGCTTAATCTCCTTCAGCCCTACTGACTATTTATTCTTACCATATCTCTGATTGGCTCAATACATAATATAGCCCTCTTTGTAGCCAATCATAATAGTTCTTAGAGGCTGATAGATGGGCCAATTAGTTCCCATGGGATTGACCTTTTCGGTAAATCCCATAATTCATTGTGTTTAACCTGAGATGTTTTCATTTGACGTCACACCGACTTGCAATGCGCAGTAACGATGTCCGATATTTGTTATGCGCATCAGCGTGACGTCAGATGACAAAATCTGGGGTCTAACCCTGAGATGCTGTCATTTGGTGTCACACCGACTTGCAATGTGCAGTAACAATGTTCTTATATTTGATGTGCTCATCTGGGGACTAACCGCAAGGAATTAATAGATTTACCAAACATGTTTGGTCATGGTTTATCTATATCCAAGTATACAAGGATCAGTGACCCCACACAGCTGAATTCAATTTAACGTATCAGTGTCTTTTAATAGCAGCTGCTATGTAATATTAATGGATGTTTTGACCATATTCAGTCAATAAAATTGAGTTAATAAAACGTATTTTAAATGTAAATATTTATATATTTTAAATTTAATCTAAAAAAATATTAAAATAATTTATATGTAGATTTTATTAAAAGTGCACGATGTCATTTTTCTTCTTCCATTGTATCCTACCAACCAGGTGTGCCTATGATATGAATGCTAATTGCAAAACAGCTTACACCTATTAGCTGCCGTAAGTGATTTTAATCAATATCAACAGTTCATACATGTACGTTATCTACATGTAATAGCGTACATGATTGGCCAAAAGCTGGGCATAATGGCTGCTTTAGCGTGATGATTTAAGTATCGAAAAAACACAGGAAAGTGGCATTTCTAAGAATGTTATTTATTTTTGTGGTTATAATGTTTTGAAATTCAAACCCCAAGTGGTGGCAGAATGTAATAATGGGGTTCATTAATAGAATTGAGGACATGGTCATAGTTTATGCCCTCAGCTCTGCCTCGGGCATAAACAATTGATTATGCCCTCAATTCTATTATGATTATGCCCTCAATTCTATTAATAGAATTGAGGGCATGGTCATAGTTTATGCCCTCAGCTCTGCCTCAGGCATAAACAATTGATTATGCCCTCAATTCTATTAACAAACCCCTAATTTGCTACCCCTATATTGTACTTGTGAATATTGTAACGGTTAATTAATATTAATAAACATTCATACATACTCCCGATATAACGACGTTTCTGATTGGATTTGCGCCCTTTTTTGCTGGTCATAAATACCGTTTATGACCAGTACGCAGGGCATAAACAAGCTGCGCCACGCAGCGTTGGAACCCAATTAACACGATCCATGATTTGCTAGTGTTGCGTACATCGCCGCATGTCACCGCGCCCATCTCACGCAAGAAGCGCAAAAGATGACGCGTATCACGCGTTGACTCCCGGCCGTTGACCTCATGAGCCGAGCTGCTTCCTGCAAGTAGGCCTACTCATTTTCCTCGAATTTATGAAGGAAAACGGTATGGAAATGTTATTTAAACTTGTAAACCCTTATTATTTTTATCTGTATTGAATTGCTAGGAATGTTGGGTATGTATGAACGGGGTTCATTCATAGGATTTCGGGCATGATCGCTGTTTATGCCATCGGCTCACGCCTCGGGTATAAACAGCGATCATGCCCTCAATTCTATGAATGAACCCCTAATTTATATACATTTTAATATAACCAAGTGAAACCTGAAGAGCAAGAGTGCAAACTGAGTTCATTTTAATTGTATTGCTAGCTATAATGCTTGGTGATTAACAAATTGATATCTCAGTATTTAAACAACCTTGCGGATAAAAATTATTCCTCCAAAATGAAAACAGGATGAATGTATATTCTATAATAATAATATAAAGGATTATGGGTAAAAAGTGCTGCCACAATGGCCTTTGATGGTCTTGCCCTTTGCCCGCAATGGCCTCAAGGATTCAGGCTATGCTAGTGGAGGAATCAAAAACTGACAAACAAGATGGCAACCTACATGGTATGACGTCATTAATTGTACAAATAAATCTAGCACAGACATTTGTCTAGCAATTCAGTATCGAAGTTACGTAATGTTACTATGCTAACGGGATCACGCGCCAGAGTAATGAACTACGATCGAAACAATCACCACACAAAGTATATGGTACTCGAAGGATATCAAAATAGCGTGATCCGGTAACCAGTGTTTACTCTCTCTGGAAATTGGGTGCGCCAAATGAAACATTTTCTTCCCAAATTGGCCCAATTTTGGCCCAGTAATTCCCCAAAATCACTAATTGTAATACAGCATTACAAATTTTTGTGAGACAAAAATAATTTTCACTGGGCCAAAATTGAGACATACGGCCTCTGAGTAAACACTGCCGGTAACCAAGAGAATTACGTAACCACTTCGATGCTGAATAGCAAATCATTGGAAGAAGCTGAAAATACTAAAGGCAGCTAAAATAGATGTTGGCTGGTTTTCAATTCAAGTTATTCAACTCTCCATGTATTGTGTGCAGAGTGCAAGATTATCATAAGTGCAGTAGAATCTAATAGCTGCCATTTGCAATATTTCAATAAGTTTTGTTACGTCGGATCAATAACACATGAAGAACCCCAACTACATGTAAAAGGTGATAATCGTGGGTTAGTTTAGAGGCCATCAGGAAAGTAGTACAGAACATCAACCATTAACAATGAGGGAGCTGTGCTGTAAATAATAGGTACTTTTATATAAGGCAGCTAATACACCATACTGTACTTTTGATGGTCTTGCCCTCTGCCCACGATATGTATGTATATCAAGCAATAATACTGTAAAGTTGAACTTATGCTCCGTAATATTTGCAAAAAAAACAACTTGTCTCTTTTTGCAAAATCAATAAATTCACATCGGATTTGATTTCAGATTTATTATCGCATAGATTAATAAACCCATCGATTGGAATGTTCCATATTGGCTGTGCCCTCTAAGTGTACTTGATGCCAGTACAGTGTTCGGAACTGGCGACATCGCTCATCTCAGCGTACACGGAACACTCAACTTGTCAGCACTTACCCGCAAACTCTCTTTTGTGTATGCTCATGCTATTTGCACTATTTTTGAGTTTGCTAACACACCGCTCATTTTTCGCCGACCCTCATAGGCAACACCTTACTTACGCATTTTACAAAAAATGAATATGCATTATGCAAAAAATTAATGTGAATATAATATTTTGCATTTTCTGATGCATGAGATAATACCAGAATTTTGACAAATGTGATAAAAATATCTTAAAGGAAGTGTCCGGTAATCACAACATTAAGCCTTATATGTTAGAAAAATAATTGTCAAGGACGAATCACATGGTTTTATTTCAAACAAACTCATATTAACCATAAAAGCGAATAAAACAGCTATCTCTCAACACGCGATATTCATTCAAAATTTCGCTACCGAAATGATCTAGAGCAGTGCGTCCCAATAGTTCAATGAAGCCTGTCGACAAATGAGCACAAATAACCATTACGTCACTGCTCTAGAACAGTTCGGCGCGGGAATTTTGAATATCGCGTGTTGAGAGACGGCTGTTTTTATGGTTAATATGAGTTTGATTGAAATAAAACCATGTGATTCGTGCTTGATAATTATTTTTCTAACATAAAAGACCTAATGTTGTGATTGCCGGACATTTCCTTTAACCACATCAAATGACCACATGAGTACCACCTGCAGATTGTTTTAAAGAAGACTATTTTGATTTAATATTGAACCAATCGGCAACATGGTAGTAATAATGGTAGAGGATTGAGCTTAAATATTTAGAAGCTGTAATCAACCAATCATAAAAGCTTTAAGAAATTCAGTCATTTTCAGGGGGTTTTCGGCCAATTGTGATTGGCATGCAAACAGGTCTGAAATAAACAATAGACATCAGACTTTTCGGCAGATTTCAGATTTTTTGTTGCTCAAATTTACATTTTTTTCTTTTATTATCAGCCCAATTTGAGCTACTTTACTCCAATTTCATGCTGTTTTAATTTTTTTTAGCATTTCCAGCATTTTTCACTTAGCCAAACAAGATGTAATTGACCCTCAAATCTGTGAAATGATTTTGGCCCTCTGTGGCCTTCAAGCAAATATAATTGATAACCCCATCGGATCAATTATTTAAAGTTTTCTAGTAATACCATTGGTGATTATTCCACTATTGCCAATTGATAATCGGTAGGATTAACTTGCAAAAAATAGATTCAGCTGGAAGGCAGTGATTGGTCAGAAGTTCATTAATGTGGTAAAGCAGAACATTCATTGAATGTTTTGAACCAAAAGCAATTACAGACAAAATTAGTAACAATCGTTACTCAGATAATGAATGATGTTGAATATTTTCAACCACAAGCAATTACAGACAAAATTAGCAACATTTCACACTCGGATAACGATTAATCTTGAATGTCTTTAACCAAAGGCAATTACAGACAAAATTAGTAACAATCGGCACTCAGATGTTGAATGTTTTCAACCAAAAACAATTGCAGATGAAATGAGCAACATTCGGCACTTCCATATTGGTAGCTTGTGAAGAACATTGAGCCAAAGTTGTTATTTTGTGAAAATGACTGAGAATAGGTTCAGCTTAAAAAAAAAAGTGTAGTGACAATATTTGTCAACCAAAGATTTGTTTTAACTTCATGAAAAAATATAGATATTTCTCTCATAATAAATAATGTCAGTTACTATGTGGATGTGTAGATGAAATTTTGGTATTCGCTGGCGTAGTGCAGGTTGGAATATAACTGTTGCTAGGTCAACTGGCTTATGCTTTCTTCGTTACGAACCACTGATCAAAATGATCACAATACAAAGCCTATGGCATATCATAATTCGGAACAGGTGTATTGGAACCAGTAACCAATGGTTACTAACGTGCACTACTGCAGCGAATAGAATGTAGTTAACACATTGGTCTATTCTAGATGAAATCCATACACTCCCTGTGAAAGACATGACCGTAATGTCCGACACAGGTGGTGAAATTTCAAATGGAGTCATCCATTTAGGTAAACCAATTTGAAATTTATACTCCGTACGTGAAAAATTAAGGTCATGTTTTTCATGGATGGTGTATGGATTAAATATGGAATAACCCATTCATGAGAAAATGTGTACTTAAAAAACATGTTTTCTGGTATTTTGAAATTCAAATTCTCTGTGCCCAAAATTATCTTGCTTGTATTTAACATCATAAAAGTATCATTATGTAGTGTCTGTGACCTTTGGCTTTCTAAAGTCAATGATTACATTTTGTTTACAAAAAAAAACCCAAGATTATTTTTTAATTATCATGGTAAATTAAAGGTGCCATGTCATAAATATAGGCTATACATCTGCATTGATTTGATGTGACTAAACACATTTTGTAGTTTTTAAGTGATAATGTATCGAAAATAATCAATCTTAAAAGAAGCATATAATTTTCAAATTGATTAACATATATAATATATGAGTATGGGTGCGAGTCACGTATAAATTCAGCTGAAGTTAATTAGCTAATATTTGCAAGATAAATTTTTTATTAGAAGTGTAAGATGTTCCTTAGAACTTGGTGATGGTATTTTCACTGTATGTAAATACTTCAAATACTGTAAAAATTTTATTTCAATAATGTATTAAAAAACTATGTAAATCCAACTTTGTAAATAGCTGTATATCTACTTTTATAAAGTTGTAAAAGACCACCTATGCATCCGCATATAAAAATAGTTCATATATGCAAGATATTTTGAAAAGATTGTCATGTATGTTGAAGCATATAATACCATTCCGTGTACATAAGAGTTCAGTATTTAAAGACAAGAATGAACAAGAAACTATGGTGTAGAAAGTTTCTATTTTAAATCCAGTGAAGATGCACTTTTGTTCACCTTCCATAGATGGATATGTTCAGATGGGAAAAAACATTTTAGGTTTTGAATTCTTAAGGTGGTACTACACCCCTTGATGAATTTGTGACTATTTTTCCATTTTCCTCAAAACTAATGACACACTGGTAACAAAAGTAATGTATATTGTAGGGTCAAGGAATCCAGTTACTACACTGGAATTTCAGAGGCTCAAGACAAGCGGTACGTTATTTATGATAAGAAAAGAGGTACCGCTGGAATGTACCTCATTTCTTAACATATAATGAACCACTTGGACTTGAGTCACTGAGATTCCAGTGTAGTAATTGGATTCCTTGCCCCTATGATATACATAATTTTTGTTACCAGTGTGTAGTTATTTTTTGAGAAAAATGCTAAATTAGTCACAAAATTTTTCAGGGGGTGTAGTACCACCTTAAGGTTTCAAAACTAAGTACCCTACACCCTAAGTTGTGCCTCCTCACTTCATCTTTGCATTGCCCAGAGAGTTTATATGGGAAAAAGACATGTTGATCTGTCAAGACCTTGAATGCAGTGGCGGCACCCCCCCATATTTTTTTCTCTCCCCCCCTCCACTTTCAGCCTTAAAGGGTCAAAATTACACAAATTTGCAATTATATGCAAAATTTGTAGGGCAAAAAAAACCCGCTACTGCTTGATTGGTCGTATGTTTCAATTAGGGATTCAATCATGTTTCACCGTTGTTCATCACCGTTTAACAACGATGCGGTCGCGTCGTCTGCGTGGTTTATTTCGCGAGGGCAGCTTTAGCTGCCCGAGCAAGTAAACCACGCAGACGCTACCGGACGCGAGTTGTTAAACGGTGATGAACAACGGTGAAACATGATTGAATCCTTTCAACAACGAAAAGAAGCTAAATATCGTATAATTCACGATTATTTTACGAGGAATGTCAGTTAATCATTGCCACTCAGCCTTACAAAAACTTCGATGATGTCTCTTTTGATATCAGCAATAAAACTACAGAATAAAACGGCAATGTTTAGCCGCTACCTGAAAAATACTGAATTCAACTTGTAAGCTGGCATACGCACAAAGGTTCCAGGCATGACGAATTTTACGCGCTCTCGCAGAACGCGTAGTCTCGCTCGCTTCAGCGTATACGCTACAGTAAAAGTGTGGGTTCATCACGGTTTAACAACGGTTGGCTCCTGTACAAAGGTATAGGAAGAGTTGTTGAATGTTATGGCAATATGCGTATTTAGGGTTTTTCTACGGGAAAACAATCTATGCCAAAATTCCTCCCTGCAATTCAATAGGCGTATAATCAATCTCCTTTGTTAATAGTCAATAGTGAGTGAGTATGCCTATTGCATTGTACAGAGGAATTTTGGCAAAAATGGACTTCCGGTAAAGAAACACTAAATCTGCGTAAAGTGTTCTGATATCTGCTAAGCCGAAACCTCAAGTGAAATTTTGCATGTGTCTCCACTCCACCAATTTAGGATATCCTTGCTCAAATATGTATCAGAGCATTAAACTCCAAGTGGCATCACATGGCTAGACATGCTGAATCAAATCTTCAAAGTTTCCAAAACCTTAAATTTATGGACATCACTAAAGGTGTGATTAGACGGTAGCCTATTTTTGAATGTAACTTACAAGCGAACCAGCAATTAAATTATGCTACAAGCGAGTATGTGTCCACACGGGACAAGCCAACTCAAAAGTAAGAGTGACCTTCACTGGTAAATTATGCCATGATTATGCACAATCAGAATAGGATTGGGTCATCAAGGTCATGCTTACAAGCGAGATTACATGCAAGTTTTGTTCACACTGGCCTTACATTCGAATGTAGCTGCCTACATGTAAGATATCTTACATGTAAAATCATCACTTGTAACTTGCATGTAGCTACATGCAAGTGCGTTTAGACGGGCACTACATGCAAGTTTACATTCGAATGTAGTTACAAACAACTTTACAAGCAATCGTCTGAACAAGCCTTAAATGATTGACAAACATCAAGGTTTATAGCTGGAGAAATCAGCCTCTGGGCCAATTCAAGTGAATTATACTGCTTGCCACCTCGTGATTCGTAGTTTATTTTAAGGTTATCTCAGCTTATTTTTAAGTTGCGTACTTGTGTGTAAAGTTCTCTCACATCTAGAGGCGCATTGTAACATCGCTACCGATCTCAAGTTGACAAGCATATTAGGTTCATATTGTATGCTATGGTTATTTATGAATATTTTGATCTTTTGTCTAATAATAGTTGGCAGGTGATAAAGATCATTGATTTGGGCTATTACAGTTGATATCCATACACCCCCTATGGAAGATGTGACCATAATCTTCCACACAGGGAGTATGAATTTCAAATGGGATTACCTGAATGGGTGACTCCATTTGAACCATAATTAGGTTATTCCAGATGAAATCCATACACCCCCTATGGAAGATGTGACCATAATCTTCCACACAGGGAGTGTGAATTTCAAATGGGATTACCTGAATGAGCAACTCCATTTGAACTCCACCTGTGTGGGAGATTAAGGTCATGTTTTCCATAGGGGGTGTGTGGATTTTAACTGGAATAGCCACATGCCAAGTTGAGACAGATTAAAGGGACAAAATGTTGCATCATTTTTCATTATAAGCAGTCAAACTAGCTCATTTAGTACAACGTTAGACTCCGGTGCATTGGGCTATTCCATTGAAAATACACACTACCCCTGTGGAAGATTTTGGAAATATCTGCCACAGGGGGAGTATGTATTTCAAATGGAATAAACACATTAGCAGCTCCATTTGAAATTTACTCCATCAGGAGAAGATTCAGGTTGAATCTTTCTCAGAGGGTGTATGAATTAATGGAGCAGCCTAATGTGCTAATTCCATTTGAAATTCATACTCCCCCTGTGGCAGATATTTCCAAAATCTTCCACAGGGGTAGTGTGGATTTTAAATCGAATAGCCCATTGATGTGTGGTGATGTGAGTTCCGGCCACAGCACAGTCTGTAATTTTTCTCATGAAGAAATTGTAGTCTTAAACGCACCAAAAAGACGATGCGCAGGCAATTTTTGCCAATTTTTGAGCTGGCCTGCTTGGCAAAAGCCAAATATGTGATGAATGTTACCAAATTTGTATGGGAAAAATTTGTTTAGAAAAATAATCTCCCACATCGTTTCCACTAGGGTTGGGGATTGCAAATGAAATAGATAAAATTTGGGAAGAAAGGAAGATCTTAGTGTGTGAATTCTTGATAACTCTCACATTGCAGTGTACTTTATACTTGCACAAGTTGTTTGTTACAAGAAATGTGTGGCAAAAATACTTCAGCATTTGTTTTTATGACTTCGATGTCTGGTGCAGGAATGCTTGCTTCTAGAGAACTATACACCAATCCGACTAGGCCATTACTGCGCACGGTGTCCCCGACTTAAAACTGTGGTGTCCCAAGATCGGGGGTTCCATCACTTACTTGTTAGTGTGCTATACAGAATTTTATACAACAGTGAGTTTCAATACACGATCATGAATTGATTGAACAAATTAAATCTCCCGCACTGATACATCTGTGGTTCTGTCAATGAGGGCCAAATATAGTAAATGCTTCTCGGATTGGTGTATGGAACCAAGTATGGGTTATTCCAGTTGAAATCCCAGCCCAATCACAGTGGAGAAAATACATAGTCTATAACATCTAAAATGCTGTGTTCAGGGCCAGGCCAGTATGCCCATAAAAATGCTCATTTTCCAATGTATAAACAGGGTAGAATTGCCCAAAATAAGATGGTCCAAACCATGTTTTGCATGTAAGTGATTTTTTGGGGGAAGGGCCACATTTTGGAAATTCCACACCCCATTGAAAAAAAATCCTGCATACAAGTCTGGCTTTTTTGATCTTATGTGGGACATGGTGAAAAGAACAAGAAAGTATAAATACCATACATGTGTATGTCGTTGTGTGTATCAAGCCTTGCTTTTTATTTTATTTATTAGATGAATGAATTATTAAGTTTTATATTTTGGTAAAGCTCTGGACCGGTAATCCAGCGACTGGGGTTCAATCCCCGCTGAGAACTGATTTTTTCTCTCTCAATATTTTCATATGCCAGTTTGCTTGAGCCCCAATCACGCCATTTAAATTATAATTTCTCGGGCTTGCATCGTTTGTTTTCGATCCTCGCATATATTAATTTGTGTTTCACATTGTCTTACGCCCTGCTATGGTGAAGCATATAGGCCACCTCCTTCTTCATTATTTAATATATAATTGGCCGCTGAGACACAATGAGAGAGTTATCATGGGGACTTAAGTTGAAATTGGCCGAGTACCGACTGTGAACTCAGGTAGTACAGTGGTAAAGCTCTGGACCGGTAATCCAGCGACCGGGGTTCAATCCCCTGATGAGTCCTGATTTTTTCTCTCTCAATATTTTCATATGCCAGTTTGCTCGAGCCCCAGTCACGCCATTTAGATGTGAATGAGAGGGACAGTGGTACCCAGTGTCTTATTAGCTAGGAATTACTTTGGTTCATATTACTTAATTTTACTGCACAAACATTATGCAGGCTTCATCAGCCTGTATTCAAATATGTGGGATCACGCCACAAAATATGTAGTCCAGTAGATTGTGTACAACAAAATGTTGTTTTGCCTTTAGTAGTTCTTCCATTCTTATAGACGGCTATATGGTGGTTGAATTTAGCAACTAAATTACGACTAGGAGGAAACAATAGATTAACTTTCTTCACGCGGGTGTCTGCAGACGACAAGTTTCAATTTTTTTCCCAAAAAATTTCAAAAATTCAAAAATTTCGGAATTGCACATTTTCATAACCATATTTGGAATCAGCATGAAAAATGCATTAAAATGAGTACAAACAAGCCTAGTATTGGTTCAAGAAATTTCAAGAAATAGCTCTAGATATTTTCAGAAAATAATTTCAAAACTTCACGTTGAAAGCTATGGCTAGCACACAGAGCATTAACTGACAGAGCTGCCAACTCTCCCTCTTTTCCCAGGAGACTCCCTACTTTTAACCCTTAAGAACCCTTAATTTTTGGTCATCTCCCTGAAAAGGAAATGGTTTCGTCCATTAAGATGTACACATTTTGACAAATCTCCCTGATTGCAACAGGAAATCTCCCTTTTTTCAATATTCAAATGTTGGCAGCTCTGTTGATACAGCATTTTTTATGGCTGGCCCTCAGTGGTTCACATAAAAGATGGGGGAATTCCCTTGTCTTTTATGACGCAGGTCAACAGCAGATGTTTACATACTGCATTTAACTATATGAGCCAGCATGCTTTTTATAGGCCTGGTGTGTGCATTTAGCCAGAGAAGATGTCTATTCTCATTTTCTGATTGCACACCAGTAAATACAAGTCTCCTACACCTGGGAGAAAAAATCGGTGTTTCAAACGAGGAAACATGCACTACGACTTAATTTAATACATTAGAAAAGGCTTAAAACCCAACTATTATGCCCTGATTCATATTTAATCCTCATTTAGGCCTGAGAAATAGATTGTCTGTGAAATATGAGCAGGATCCGACTTTTTATAACGATTTGGCCAAACTTTCAAAATGTTTTACATTTCAGAAACGCCAAGCTATTCGTGAGGTGATGTAAGCTGTATGGGCTATAGGGCGATCTAGTCGGCATTTTCTGTGAAAAAATGCTGGACTCCGTATATAATTTCGACAATGGATGACTTTATCTGACCTTCGACTTGCAGAAAGAGTAAGTTTTGAAGAACTGAGTCGCTCTGGAGTCCAAGAAAATGCGTTTTCCTGGAACCTGTTTGTACAGAAAGTCAATGGGGGCTATTTACTGGTGTGCACCCTTCTCTGATTTTGCCTAGGTCTCGACCATGGATTTTTCCATGGACCTAAGCATGTGTCCCTTACAAATCAACCTAGATAAATAACAAATGATTAAAAATCACCCAATGTCCCTCTTCTTTGGTGTGCTTGCATGATAAACACTACTATATGACTGATATTAAAATGGAGTATTTTCTTTTTTTTTAAAAACTTGACAGCCCTATATATTTCTTATCAAAAACAACCATATGTCATGTATGTGGCACCATCGGCTTCTATTTTGTAGTGTGGACTTTATGTTTTTGTGGCCTTCATGTATAAATTTGATTCAATCAAACTTTTTACAGCTTCAATTATAATTCAGCACCTGTCGAAGTCATGATTAATTGCCTGTCCCCATATAGAGCAAATGATCTGCCTGTCCATGTGGATGGGTAAATGATATGTGGACAGGTAGGGTGGGCATGAATGAGACACTGGTCTTATCCATTCGCTCATGTCTTGAAGTGATGTTATAATCGGATTAACTACCATAGGCAATAGGTGAAAACAATTTTTGAATAATATCGCGCTACAACTTGCACCACACTACGTCATCATCCCTATATCTTCGTGTCAAAAATTGCCGTGATAGTACCATGAATCCTCTCATTTTTCAAAAGCTACGCATGGCGATTTTGTTCGAGATAGGCCAAGCGACTCAGGCTAAGCATACCATTTAGGCCTACATGATATGAGATACCATAGCCCTGCCATAGAGCCTGCCGCTTAGTTTCTATTCTACGATTTGCGCATGATCAGTACCACATATAGTGTTACTATTAATATTATAGAAAATTCGATTTGTTTTCAGGAAAAATGCAGGTTTTGTTTCCAGTACACTCGAAAAGCAATACACTAATTAGCTGGGCCTTGCTGTTTGCTGTGGATATCTTTAACTGCATTTTATAAGTAAAAATTTTGAAATCCAAAGTAAAAATTGTGATATTTTCAACTGTTTGAGAAATGAATTATACAAAGGAACCTGTGTAAAACCCAGGTGCTGTATCTATAATACAATGTACATTTATCGACTTTCTTTATCTGCGTCAATAATAGAATATCGATTCAATCGAATTGAATACATGTCTCCATTTTGAGTTTGTACTACACCTCTGAGCGACAAAGCGATCGATTTCTAGCCAATCAGATACGGTAGGCCTCCTTTTCTTGCGTTCGGTCCAGGGGCTATTTTAGAAGAAAAAAGTCACTGCACGTTAGCAAACGTAAAATCTATAAAAGAGCAGCTAGCGGAGACAAGCTTGAGAGAAGGGGTTGCTGATGGCAGAGGTATATATGCTCTCGAGTTCTGTAAACTTTTCCAAATTACGCATTAAAATCACACATTTTACTGACTCATTTTTGACGTTAAGGGGGTACGACACCCCTGCCCAATTTTGTGCCTATTTTTTTATTTTTCTCAAAAATTATAGCGCATTGGGGACCAGATATTATAGGGGCAAGGACTACAACTACTGCACTGGAAATTTTATTTCAGCACAGACAACAGCTGTGGAGTAACAGTCGAAAATGAGGGAAAAGCAACATTTGATCAATAAATCAATAACTACTTGCTTTGAGTTGCTGAATTTTCAGACATACCTCAGACATACCAAATTGCATGCATTCTGAGTACGAGGAATAGCCTTAACTGATATCAAATAATTTTGAATTTTTAAAATTTGCGATATAATACACCCGGTACAAATTTTATGACAAATTATTAAAAAATGATATTTTTGACATTTAACATTTCTCGAAGTAAAGTTTATCAATCTAATGATATGCACTTAAAGTTGAAAATTGATAGATGTCTACAGTGCAGAGGTCAATTTCGCGACTCAACTTCCGTTTTCTTCCCTGTATGCACATTCAATCGGAACGGAGTGAGTTTCTATTGGCGTTTGCCGGTAAGCGTCCCCCGCTATTTTCCTTCCTCAAGAAGGAAAACGTTACCGGTAAAAACTCGCCCCTGTTTACCGGTAAATAGCGGGGAAAGTCAGTTTCTATTGAGCAGAAATAATCCCTTTACCGTCTTTTTACGTGTAAACGGTCCCAATAGAAACACGCTATAATTCGTTTAATTGACTAGTCATTACTTTTTAATTACCTACAGCTCCATGAAAGTACACTATAGGATCATTAAGTTTATGGTATTGATGGTATTGATATGCAAAAACGAATACAAACTATGCAAAAATGCATAAAATGCACACAGGTGCCTACAATTGCACGAAATTAATATCTGTAAAATGTAATAATAGTAACAAATTTGATTGAATTGTCATTTTTGATATCATAAAAGTACACAGAACATCTTTATTAAATGTTGAATGCAATGCACACGTGTCCCCCGAGAAAAAAAGATAGAGAAGCGACACTCTGTACAAACTGCCTATACCATGCTATACAGCAGTTGAAGACATGCAATTCGCAAGCGTTGTTGCCGGCCAAGTCTTACTACGATCGTGTAATGAGAAGATACCATAGAGTCCTACATATAGAGATCTGAGGAAGAGACGGTCCGAATTGACCTAGTGACCTATAATTTATCGGAGAATCACATTTTTAGAGTATAAGTCCGCCCACCGCTGTCAATCATTCTAATGAACAAATAAACAAGCTCTGGCAATGACGTAATCCTAATTATAAATGAGAGAATCACATTGTACATGTACTGTCTGCTGTACTAGATGTCTTCCAACAAGTGCCGGAGTGTCGCGGCCCCGGTGTCCCTACCATCATCTCTTAACATGTCGCACAGTAGCGTAAAGTTCTCAAAATGCGATAAGATTTCTGCAACTTTGCATAAAAATTGCATTAAACAAGTTGCATACGAATTTCATTACAAAAGATTAGACACACTTTTCATGATCTAAATGTCTATAGTGCTCAACACTAAGATGTTCAGTCCATGAATAGGGTGTTTATTTTCTAAAAACAATATACAGGGTGAGTCAAAAACGTGCAATAGTGCAAAGAATCTATCTTTATTTTATAACCAGATTGAACTTTTACGATTTAAAACACATGATTATATTCATTAGCGGTACGTGGCCTTGTATATATGAAATAACAAAGTAATTAGCACTTACCGTTCTGTTGTTCTGACACATTTTACAGCGATACTCGATTTTAATGCCTGTCCACGGGACATTTTATAAATTTTGAATGTCAGCACACTCTTTGTCTCTTTGTAAGGTAGAATTGGAACAACTACCATTTTCTTAACCTCATTGGCACTGAAGTAGAATGGAGCCCCAAAGTTTTATTGCCCCTGTTTTGTATATACCCTTACATTAAAGATGTTCATTCTCTATAAAAGAAACATACAAATTTATGGGAGGGTTTTTCAAATGTGGAAAGGAATGCATGCAAATTGAAGTGGTGTGGATTACAAAATATCCAGTATAAGTTGGACACATTGTAGGAAATTGAAAAATTGAAGTTAGAGTTGTGTGAGGTATGAAGGAGTTAAGTAATATTAGAAAGTTAGTTTGAACCGAAAAAAGGAATCAAACACAAAAACCAACCTTGCCAGTTTCAGATCTGGTGTCTTTATATCGCATTGTGTGCACTCATTCAAATTACTTGGTGCCTCGTGGACAAAGAAAAGATGGGTATCGCCGTAAAATGATTCATAAAAGTTAAAGGGTTTACTTTCTTTTTTCACAAAATGTGAATATTGAGTGTGGAATTAATGGGAAAGTTCAACTTGGTTCTTACGTGAATATTGATTCGTTGACCTATTGCACTTTTTTACTCACCCTGTATATACGTTTAATACCCAAATGATTTGATGTGCTCATCATTAAGGTCTATGTGTTTAGTTTAGCGTTGAAAGTGTTCAATTTAGTATTTACCTCTATACCTTTACCATACTTTGCCTTTACCTTGTAAGCACCTAGAAGAGTTTAAACGGGCTGATTTTGTATGCATTTAGCAAATGAAAAAAAACACAACCATAATAATTTAATTATCATGTGGTTAAGCATTGCTTTTTTCACTGATCTGGACTCTACTAATACATCGAAAATATTTGCTTGATTCCCCGTGCCAATTGAATGTTTGACTGATCACAACAAACTATAGGATATAGGATTTCCCGACTAGATTTGTCTTACTTCTTTAATTTAATTTTCGGGCTGAAACTAGTATAGGCATATTTTAAGCACGGATTTTTAATTATCACTGCACAGATTTCTATTCTCACTGCACGAACGTGCCAGGAGGCACGTTAAAATAGCCCCTGGTTCGGTGAAATACCAATCGCCCTTCGCGTCGCTCACCAACGGAGTATTAAGTTTATATTTATAACACTGGCTGTTGACACTGTGCACCATAAAATCTATGGTTGCACTCATCACCTGTGTATGTCTGCAAACATAGATTGAATACAATACCGCGCTTTTTAAAGATACTAATCTTACAGGTGCAAGTGATCAATATTCTATAGAATGCAGGTCCTTATCCCTGCTCTTTGACATCTATGGTTTAATGGAGAGGTACCGTGTGAGCATACTAGTGCAGTGGGATATATTCAAAAATTGTTTTAACCAATTGCTATGGTAGTTAATCCGATATTACATCACTTGGATTAAATCATTAAAGGTGTCATTTTGTCGTTTATCATTTCAACTTTCCTTTTTTCTAACTTGTATCTTTTCGAAAATATTGTGCTAAACTGCTCTACAAAAGTAGACCAATTTTATATTGTTATAAGTTGGGCTGAATGCATAATAATCCATTCATCTCTGTTAAAAAATATGACCCATTATTTCTCAAATTGCAAAAATATTAAGATTTTACTTTATTGCCAGTTAGAAATAGTTAACAAAAGGATTAGGATTTAGCTATGTTTCATTTGGCAAAGCAAGTTCGCTTTTTTTTTTAATTCCAAAACATTAGTGCTGTATTTTTCTGGAATCGGGCGTATAATGCTCCATTTATTTTAATCAGTTGAGCTACTGGCATGCCACTGCCCTGCCACTGTGATATTGCTTTGGTCAATTTGAGTGACATTTTTCAATCTTATCACCTTGATGCAAATTAAGGTATGTTATAAGAGTGAGCAGATAAGCACAAAATTGCCTTTGCTGTCAGGGCTATTCCATTTTAAATCCACACTACCCCTGTGGAAGATTGTAGAAGTATCTTTCACAGGGGGAGTATGCATTTCAAATGGAATATTGCACATTAGCACCTCCATTTGAAACACATCCTCCCACAGTGGAAGATTCAGGTTGAATCTTTCTCATAGGGTGTATGCCTATTATGTTTATTCCATTTGAAATTCATACTCCACCTGTGGAAGATTTCCATTAGTGTGGATTTAAGGGGGTACTACACCCCTGTGGTAAATTTGTGACTATTTTTACATTTTTCTCAAAAAATAATAACACACTGGTAACAAAAGTTATGTATATTATTGGGGCAAGGAATCCAATTACTACACTGGAATTTCAGTGACTCAAGACAAGCGGTTCAGAATATATGAGGACACAGTGGCTCAGTGGTTACGGCCTTGGGCTCATAATCTGAGAGCTTGCTCGACGTCGTGGGTTTGATTCCCGTCCCACCACCGTGTTGCGCCCTTGGGCAAGGCGCTTTGCCTCGTTGCCTCACCCCACCCAGGTGCAATGGGAAGCTGTTAGGGTAGTCACAGTTGTTGTACTGATGGACCCTGCGCCACTTTTAGGCTGCAAACGTGGTTCCGACATATTCTAATGACGCGGAATAAATGTAAAGCGCTTTGAGGCTGTTTATGGCATAAAGCGCTATATAAATATCTACATTTATTTATTTATATGTTAAAAAATGAGGTACATCCTAGCGGTACCTTATTTCTTATCATAAATAACGAACCGCTTGTCTTGGGGCACTGAAATTCCAGTGTAGTAATTGGATTCCTTGCCCCTATAATATACATAACTTTTGTTAACACTGTTATTAGTTTTTGAGAAAAATGCAAAAATAGACACAAATTTACCACAGGGGTGTAGTACCCCCTTAAAATGGAATAGCCCATTATCAGCTCTGTATCCTAAATTCTTATTAGATATGACTAAATGAAACCAATATTGAAGTTAATTTGTGATATGAGTTTTGAGATGCCTTGTGTTTTAATTAGGGAAATGTTATGGAATTAATAAATGGCATTTTAATGTGATTTAGGTAATTAAAAAAATATGGGGTCTTGTGAACTGTATGAAATGCAAATTTTAATATTCAGTGACCTGATGTGCATGTTCATATTTACAACTACTAGTATTTAATTTTATTGCTTTTTTTACGGTTTGTGTCATATCCTATGTATTGCATAATTTCCCCAGGTTTATGATTAAATACAATTGTGCAATCCTGTTATGCAGATTTTTTGGAGAGCAAAATGATTGCATATCTAGAATTTTGTAGGAATCAGTGTACTTTTTACCATGTAATAGTGCAATGCCATTATTTGGTTCAACAGAAACGCACACAAAAATAGCTAAAACACAAAAAACAAGCACTGTTATAACCTCAGCCTTTCTAGGGATACCAAAAAATGTTTGGAACAGATGTATTCACATATGTCATAAAATACCATTGTAATTTGCGCTGTTCAGGCAGCTTTGTTCATTAAAGACAATGATAATGTCCAGGCTTTTCAGAACATGTTTTGTGGAAGTTATATAGAGAGAGTTCATGTGGTTAGACTGATATCTGACGACTAGCCTGTTAGGCCATATGTGACCGTCCACGGCGAAACTCTCGTAAAGTCGGCCCCTGGTCAAACTTGTTTTCTTCCGTGATAGAAAATATATATCATAAGCTTTACAATGATATATCATTTGACTTCAAACGATATCCAGAAGCGGAGTTATGGCTTGTTAAACTTTGCTCCTTCAGTAAAATGGTACAATATTTTGGTGCTACATTATTTCTCTTTTTCTACATTGCTGGTATTAAATATCAAATGGTCATAATTGGCTAAAAAAAGCCTATAAGCATGCTTGCCTGTATGGAAAGAGAAGTGAGAAACAGATTTGAAGACAAAGAACAAGGAAAAGAAGGCCACTCCCAACAATCAAGTTAACAATTTTACTGTCAGTGGAGTGCCAGCCTTTGGGTCAAGAGAAAGGAAGTGCTTAATCCACTGAGGCTTAATGAAAGACTGTGTAGAGATAATTCACTGCTTGCTTGAAAGCTCTTGAACTTGTTTAGTGAGAAATGTTTTAGACACATTAAGTCTCCACATACGAGGGGGTATCAAAAAGTTTTAGAAATCGCCCAGAAGTGAAAGAGCTATATCAATGAAATTTTGTCAGTGCAATCGCGGGTCCTTATGTACACTATGATGCAAAAATGGTCTCATAAGTATGTTTACTTTTTTTACAGGCGCTAGATGTCAGTACCTGCTTATGTAACCGCATAACCAGCAAAATGGAGAAAATTGAGGCATATAGCATGATTAAGTTCCATTTTAAGGGTTACAGTGCCCAAAAAATCTGTGATGAAATAAAAATTCATTTTCCAAAAAGCAACTGTGACAATATCACAATCACCACCGAAGATAACTTTTATTTCATCATCGATTTTCTAGGCACTGCAACCCTTCAAAATGCAGGATCTTAATAACGCTGCTTGCCTCAATTTTCTCAATCTTGCAGTTTATGCGCAGTAACTGGGGCAGCAGGTTATTAGCATCTAGCGTCGCCTGTAAAAAAAGTAAACATACTTATGAGACCATTTTTGCACCATAGTGTACATAAGGACAAGTGATTGCACTGACAAAATTTCATTGATATAGCTCTTTCACTTCTGGGCGATTTCTAAAACTTTTTGATACCCCCTCGTACATAAATGACAGCCAGTGAAAAGCAAAAGGCGATAAAAGCATTGCTATATCGAAATATATAAAAATGGCATATCAACACTGATTGCAAACAAATAAGGCCAAAAAAGGAAATGTTTGGCCTCACTGGTTTGGAAAAAAAGGTCGATCAGTTGATTACCTTTTTTAAACATTTAATGAAGTAAAATCTTTAACTGGTCAAATGTTAAATACCTGTAGTTGCCTTAAAGGTCCATTCAATGATTTGCTCATCCGAACGATCGTAAAAATGATCAAAATTCAGATTTTGGTACCATTGTCATAGATGAACATAGCCTGCTAGTGGTTCAGCCGAAAGCCGTGTATTTAAAACAAAATAAGGCATTTTACAAGAATCTGTAATTTATACTGACAGTGACAGTAGCCTATATAAATTAGCTACATGTATTTGAATGGGGCTTCCATATAATTTCTGTATTTGAATGGGGGCTTCCAACTTCGTCAATACTTCTGTTTTCTTCGTATTTTGCCAAATTTGTTATTCCAAAAATATCAAATGACAATTTGAATGACTTATTCACTTTTAAGCAATTTATAAATAATTTTAATTTTTTTTTACACTTGCGCTGGGATCACTGAATGGGACTTTAATAATCGTGTAACTTGCAATATATAAAATATATATAAAATGAATGTTTGGTTCTCGTCCAGAGGATTTGAGGGAGGGAGGGTTTTTTCCAATGTAACATTATCATGCAGTGCCCCTACGACCCAGGAGGGTTATGGGAGCAGTAAGCAGTAATTGTTACAGGCCTGTATTGATAGTAGTTGGGTTTTTTTTACACGACCAACGACATCGATAAGACATCGACTAAGACATCGACACACCTGTGGTTTGTTTGGGGAAAACCCCGTATTGCTGCTGACAATTCACTGTGGCCTGAATCCCAGTCCTTGTCGCACGATCCAATCAGTATTTTGAAACGGCATTTTAGGCCGTATATTTTTGTTGGTTCTCAATTTCTGGCATGTGCCCTAAGTCAAATTTTTTGTTCAGATTTTTCAAACACTTTTTAAAGCCTTAAAAGGCTTTGGAAATTTGGAATAGGTCAACTTCAGCCTATATAGATACTGAGATAAATCATACTGCAGTTACTGTCCGTTTTCCTATACACAATACACAGTGCTCTTTCCCATTGACGCGTGACCTTTACAAATAGCCCTACGTTAACAGTATGGGGATATGACTAGTTAACGTCGCTGTGTGAAAAATAACCGGCCAATATTAAAAGTACTCTTCTAAAGTTCTAGAAAATATAGTTTTTTAACAGGTCCTAAATTTTTAGCTAATTTAGATGTTTGCAAATATGCGATCATTGGTGTTTTAGTTAATGTTATATGTAATAGTACATTGCCTAGTTAACGTCGCTGTGTGAAAAATAACCGGCCAATATTAAAAGTACTCTTCTAAAATTCTAGACAATATAGTTTTGTAACATGTCCTAAATTTTTAGCTAATTTAGGTGTTTGGAGAGGGTCGTACTTTTGTGTTTTAGGAAGGACATGTAAACGACAGATAACACCAAAAATATGAAGAAATTATTTCCAAACCGTGTTAAGTCAAAAATCATTATGTTGCTCATTTTCAAGAATGCTGGTTTACAAAAAGCACGCCATTGTCTGATTTCGTGAACAAAGCCACACATAACATTGTTTCCTTTCGTTTCCTTTATAATCGGTTACCCAACTGAAGCTATGAATACCAGCTTTATTGCGATATCGCACATGAAAACAGTCACTTGTGCACAACCAGAGAAGATCCGATTTAATCAGTTGAGCTGTTTCAATGAGTGTTATCTTGGTTTAATAGCTTTTAATGGGGTTAAGTCCTGCAAAGGTCGAGATGAATTCTACTGTAGACATGACTGCATCATGTAACTTTATTAGCGAACAAGGATCATGGGTTTATCCTCACATTTGAAAAAAGAGCCTTCCTCGAGCATTTTGGGAAAGACCTAAAGCAAGGCTAATTTTACATTGAAAAAGAAACCACCTCATCCATCATCAATTCATGAAAATCTTCTGACTCCCCAGGATGCCCCAAAAAAAAAAAAACCAAACAAAAAAGCCAAAACAAACCATGGCCTTTAGTTTAAAACACCAAAGCCATAATGTCCCCGCATAATGTGCGATGTTTTAAAATGAGTTTGGTCAATTTTTTCAAATTTTATTGTTACACCCTGTATACCTGCCGAGATACTAGTTTTCTCATTTCTCATCGTTTACTTCATTTTACAAGCTTTTACATTATATTATACATTTTAAAACAAAAATGAGGATAACTTTCCTGACAGTTGCTACTAATAATATTTTATAATGGCACGGATTAACCAAATTTTAAATTGTACAGAAATCTCGAGAAAAAGTAATTACAGATTGTGATGTAATCAGTGACGCAACCAGGAACTAGTAAATAGCTAACCCTCGGGATCAACCCACGCGCATACCGTCACCGTGCCAGTTAGTGCTATAAAATAGTGAATTTCAGGTGAATTTGTGCAGATTTTTGGTCTGCATAAGTATGCAGTTATCTGTCGGGCGGGGATCATGCCAAATATGCTTGCCTCGGTGTGCCACCCCCCATGCCAACCCCCACTCGGCATCATGCTAAAATATCTTTGCCCCCCCCCCCCTTGCAAGGGGCATATAGGCCTATACTGCGAGCAGAGCGAGCAAGAAAGTTTGCATAAGGATGAGAAGTTAAAAAGTACGGTATCCCATGAAATTAATCCCTTGTCCCCCCTTTCTAGCCAAAATCCCCCCCTTTTCGACCCGCTGAAATTCCTTGCCCCTTCCCTACCAAAAATTGCTTGCCCGCCTCCCCCTCTCCCTAAGGACTGTTCACAAACACTTCAGTATAATAGGGGGCCAGATGCAAAAAGAAAAATTCATATATTTTTTCAGGGCCACCCTTTCGGACCTAAAATTAATTTCAGCCCCCCCTTTTTTTTTTTTTTTTTTTTTGCCATGAAAAATGAACGTAAACCCCATAGAAAATAGTGTAAACTCCAGCCCCTTTCTGAGGGATAAAAATTTTCAGCCCCTCCCCTTTTTTTTTTTTTTTCCCCCCCCTCCCAACGGTGTCCCAGTTTAGTTTTTAAATTTCAGAAGTGCAAAAATGTACCCACAAGACCCAGCATGCAGCCGAGACTTGAGAAAGTCTATTAAAACTGACACGTGGGTAAATATGATTGAGCGATCGACAAAACATCAACAACATTCATGTGGTGCAATGCTGCCAAAGAGCTGCGTGATATTTTTTATGCGTGAACTGTGCAAACTATCTGTGTGTCACGTCGCATGACTATAAAGAATTATATTGTTTTATAATTAGTTAGCAAGTTCAGAGCACTGTATAAATTGTATGGAAGCTTATGGTATGGACACCTGACGGATTTTGAACACAAGATATTCGAGCTGCAGGAGCTTGCAGGATTCGAGCTGACGGAATCTCACTTCCCTGACAGTGACATGTCATATCTGCTCTGCATGCAGTAGTCAGTGTGAGCAGGTAAGCTTACTGACTTGTTTTGGAGTATTAAATGCCGCAATGATATTCTTTATAGTTGTTAGTTGTAGCCATGGTTAGGGCAGGGGAATGCCAGGATCTGTGTAAAAATTATGTGGGGTGGGCCGGTGGGGCAGGTGTGTAAATTCTACCAAAATTACTGCCCCCCCCCCATTTGGCACCTTATTTACCCCGGGCTTATTTATAAATCCATGCATGTCATATTCTGGGAAACTATAAACCTTAAATTGTCTGGCCGGCCGTGGTGTAAGTGCAAATTTTGCATATTAACAAAAAATGATTGGCATAATACGGGGGGGGGGGGGTCACAGGGCCGTAGCAAGCGGGGCGGCTGGGGATGCCATGGCCGCCACCATTTTTTGAGAAATTTGTTATGTTTTTTTTATATCTTTATTTCAATTGGGCATGTATATTTGTATTTTGTCCCACTTTTTTCAACCTTAAATGCTATGGCCCTGGGGGGTTATGTTGCACAGGCTCTTAGCATAGGCCCGGAGCATAGAGGGAGGGAGGGAGCAAGACTATAATTAGAGGGCACAATTTGATTTTAAACATCACCATTGCTCTGTAGTTTTGTCATGAGTTTTGTCACATTTAAGAACTTAGGGCCTATAAAAATGGTTCCATTTCTCCATGGAAGAAATTTGATGCATTGCTATCTACTGTAGATAGCATAAACTTTGTCCCTTAAATACACTAATATGACTGGGCTTTTGCCATAAGCAGGGTCAGCTTCAACCTGACAAAATCATTTGAATGAAGACTTGGAAGTCTTCAGTTAAAATATCAGTTAAAACCTTTGATCCAAACAAAAGATGTATTCATACATCAGATTTTTTTTTAACTGTGCACTCGCGTGTCATCAGCAAGAATTAGTGTGTAATCTGTATCATTTGGTAATTGGTATGACAGTATATTATGGTGTGGTGCCCTTGAAGAGGGGTTTGGGGCAGGAGCAGGGAGCAATGATGATGCCGGGTGATGATGTCATGACATACATTAAAGGAGTATTTCGTGATCCTAGCATCCTCTTTTTATGACATTTTTCAGTAGATATCCACGAAAAAATTTCAGTTGATTCCGATTTTATGCTTATGAAGTTATGCATGATTATGTGTATTACACTGCTCCATAGACAATGTGTTGTAATTTCGTTCTGGTGCACCAGAACGAAATTCAAATTTGGCGATATTTTTGCTAAACTAATTAATCTGCAAGAAATATTTGGTACATAAACATTATGTAGCCAGAGGTATCCAGTGGTGTAAAAATCTCAACTTTTTTGGGAAAAGTGGGGGATGAGGCTGTGGATCACAAAATGCCCCTTTAAGTGTGCCAAATCATACATCATTTTTGGGTGCACCTTTTTGAACTTTTTTTTATATCTTCTTTTCTTTAGCATGAGCCAAATATGACACTTTCCAATTATTGCAAACATTTATTTGAATTAATCTACAAAGACTTAAGGGCTGGGGTATGAACGTTTGGACAGTATTTATTTTGGAACATTAGAGCACATCAGACATATCGAATTGCATTCTGAATATGAAGAATGTCATTCGATATCAAATAATTTTGATTTTTGAAATTGCAATTTAATACACATTTTATGGCAAATCATTAAAATTGATATTTTGATATTTAACAGTACTTGAAGTAAACTTTATAAATCTGATGATTTATACTTAAAGTGTATGTAGGTGGGATGAAAAGCCGACGATCAATTGAAAATTTTGACCTTTCAGATTAAAGATATGGATTTTTTTCCCAAAACACCAAAAAAAAATTAGGTCTTTTTGGGAAAAATCCATATCTTCAATATGAAAGGTCAAAATTTTCAATTGACCGTCGGCTTTTCCTCCTGCTACATACACTTTAAGAATATATCATTAGATTTATATAATTTACCGAGGACTGGACTATATCAAAAATTTGAAAATATCAATTTTTATAATTTGTCATAAAATTTGTATTATATTGTGATTTTTAAAAATGAAAATTATTTGATATCAGAAAGACATGCTTCAGATTCAGAATGCAATTCGATAGGTCTGAGGTGCTCTCATGTCCCACAAAAATACTGTCGAAACGTTAATAAACGCTCATTTTGGATCCCTTAACGCATTACGCATATCCCCCAAAATCAACACAAAGTCCAGTTTCAGGGTAACAAATGTACCCAAGAAGGTCCAAAAAAAAAAAAAAAGAAACCCTGAGTGATACGTCCACTTTTTGGATGCAAGTGAATTATTTTGGAAAAATGTCCACATTTAAGTTGCAAATTCCGCACCCATCAAAAATTCTTGGTTACGCATATCCATCTGGGAATGCCAATAATAATCTCTTGGTATAAATATCCCAACCATATATAACAACCACGATAACCACAACAACACACATTACAAATGTACCTGTTCTGCCTATTATTATATGTATTGTAAAAATAAATCATGACATTGCACTTAGGTCTAGTTTTGTGTGACAGTTCAATCTTGTTTTCTTTGTATAATTGATTGTGTTTGGTATAATAGTTGGGGTGAAAGGTCATGCATGCTGGTTAATGAACCTTAACATAAACTATGTAGTATGACTGGTTTCTTTTTCTAACTGAATGAGCTTGAATGTTTGTCGAAGGCTGAGAACCAGAAAGCCGTAACTCACAAGAGAATCCTTTGTGAGTTGAGGCTTTCTGTTTCTCAACCCTCCATGTATGTGAAAGTTGTTCAAGGTTAGGTTCCGTAGGTTCCGTAAGAACCGTAGGTTCTTATGTTCTTGTACTTTTGGTCCAGGTATTTTGAAATAGGGGTGGTGCAATTTTGGGGAATAATGAGCTCCTTTGGTTTTAACTCGTGTAGAATCTTATGTGTATGCCGTGTTAGCATGTACAGCTTTGAAATACGGGTAAACATGTGGTATCTGAAACAGGCTTAAGCAAAGTGTTGGAACATTTTTGGTGCATGAGGGGTCCTTTGGAGTCCTTTGATTTAGGACCTTACATTCGTTTGGCCCAGGTTAGCACCGAGGGGTTAGTGGTGTAGGTGCATAATATTGTCCGTTGATATAGTCCAGCTTAGCATAATACTGATATCATGGGCGTTCTCCAAGTCGGCCATCTGCAACTTCCACTTTCACTTGATGATGGTCTTCAACTTGTTTTTAACTTTTTTTGGAATCATGAGTTCTATCTAGATGCACATTCTCTTGAAGTTGCTTAGAAGTTACATGTGTCAAGAACTTGTTCCAGTTATTATAACCATTTTCAGACCTTCATCTTTGAGGAGCTCAATTGCACCAGAGCTCCTACAGCTCTCCTTAACAGCATTTCAGGAGTATGATTTACTAAGCTCCTCAATACTTGAATCCCTGTTTTAATACAGATAAAATATTGAGCTCCTTGCACCTTCTAACTTAGGAGAGTGATTAACAGAGCTCCTGCAATTTTCAAAAATGAAGGCATGCATTTTCTTTTTCTAAGGTTTCCACTAAACAGAAGGAACTGAAGGACATCTATTTATTGCTTTTTTGTGAAATTGCTTTTCTAAGGCAGAGTGAATTTTAGGAAAATTACAATATATGTATTCATCTTTCCAGGATCAGGTCATCCTCATTTTTTATTCACAAGTGTGACCTGATGGAGATAATAAAGGCAATATCAATATCATCAAAGTTGTTGGAATTGAGATGATCTATCTTTCAAATTCTTATGTTCCTGTATATGTGGCTTTCACATAAAAGAAAAAAGTGCAGTGATTTATTGTGTGCTATGCACAGGAACCTGACTCCTAGACGCTTTACAGGTTGTTGCTGACCACTACGCCCACATACAAAATGAATAAAAATTATAATCTTGATGAAAAAAGCACGGATCACATATTTTATGTTATTGTTATATTGCGGACTTTTCAATTTCAACAAAAGCTTTGGAGTAAATAAAATTGATCTTCATTTCTGCAGCTCTCTTCTATCTTGCCTGCCACATTCTTTCTTCCTTCTATAATGACAACCTCCTCCAATCACCGCCCCCCCCTCACTTTGCCCTATCAAAATACATATTTTGTATTAGATTGGAAGCTAATATTTTTCTCATAATCCCAGTGAAATTCAAGCCCTAAATAGGTTTCATTTTAATGAGCAAACACATGGTAGTTTGAGTAACAGTTTAATTTTACTTCAACATGGTAGTTTGGTTGGTCATGTACAGTGGTGGCATCAGAATATATTTTTTTCGGGGGCATTAGGGGGCAAAGTGAATTTCAGGGGGGGGGCAAAATCAACAAATTTTGCCCAAAATTACCGCAAAAAGCAGAAATTTTCGTAATTTTGGGTTCTTTCTGGGGGGCAACAGGGGGGGCAAGAGTTCTGACTGGGGGCATTTGCCCCCCCCATCCCCCCCATCGCTGAGAAAGCGAGGTTTGCCAAAAATATTTTGAGCAGCCCTCACCTTTCAAAAACCTGAATCCGTACCTGTGCTTTGATCTTGATATAACAACGCTACATGTATATATGTACTTTTGCATGTATAACATGTATTATGTTGACAGATTGTAGCACCCAGGGTTGAATTTCATCATGTGATATTGAACATAAACATTGCATGAAAACAAAAAGTACGGTATATCCAGTTTGACATTTTGGACATGTTAGTTCACATGATGAGGTGTTTCAATGAAAATAAAACACTTTAAAAAATGAACAGATATGAAGCTGTTGGATACATGAAATCAGCTATAAATAAATAGCAAAACAAGGTCTGCAAAAAAAAGCTAGCCAAACTGGCACAAGTAGAATGCACAGTGGCAGCACCATGCATTTTTTTCTGGGGGCATGGGGGACAAAGTGAATTTCAGAGGGGGCAAAATTGCTGCAATAAGTGAACATTTTTATAATTTTTGGTTTTTCTAGCAGGGCAAGAGTTCTTACTGGGGGAATTTGCCCATGCCCACGTGGCACCTACACTGGGAATGCAGTTGTATTAGGGAACACTCCAGGAACTATGTCTTCGAAAAAATCTGCCAGAGCTGGTACATTTTAGGGAAAATGCAATTGTTTTCCCACAAGGTGAATTTTGAGCTCTTATTTGCTCCCATGCGATTAAATAGCACGCTATAATCCAGAAAATAAATGCACATAATGTGTTTGTTTCCCAGTGCAATATGTAAAAATTCTCATCAAAATAACCAACTTTCGGTTAAAACGTATAGGAGAAAAAGTGTTCCTACACCAGTTTTTGAATAAGGTAGCTCCCGCGTACAAAGCGAGATTCATACCACTAGACCATTTATCCCAATGATAGCAGAATTTTAAATCTGTATCATAAAATCTTGTAGCCATGCAAGGAAAAGAGTGAAAAACCATACTTCAGGAAAAGCTATGCAAACGAAGCGAAAATCGATTGCTAACTTCAATGGCTTTGTTAATCCTCAAATCAGAAATTCCGCTATGGAATATCATACACATGGTGGCGATGACGTTTTGATGTAATACACATGGTTTCATTGGTTGCTGGTGTCCGAAAACTAGATTTCCATCCAATCACTTGCCTTTTCAGTCATGTACATTTTGAATTCTCGCTATTCGCAATAAGGGCGCCGACAGCGGTTTGCGATGTAATCGTGATGTATCATGGGAAAATCGTGATGTATCATGGGAAAAGGTCGACATCCAAGTCCGCGCAATACGAATATTACCATGCTATTACATAGGAACATGTGACAATATTTTTAGTTTGTCAATATAAGCGGTATTACACGCAAATCGATAGAGAAAAAATTAATTGTGCACATTTCAAATCACATTATTAAGTATTATTGAGTATCGATTCGCGTGTAACACCTTTATTTTGACAAACTAAAAAATATTGTCACGTGTTCCTATGTAATAGCATGGTAATATTCAGTATTGCGCGGACTTGGATGTCGACCTTTTCCCATGATACATCACGATTATCGCATAAACCGCTGGCGGCGCCCTTATTGCTAATAGCGAGAATTGGAGGTGGATATCCATATGTTGGTGCTCCGGCCAATCATTATGATGGTTATTTATAATGCTGAAAATGTAGAATATAATGCATATCAAATAATATATTTCAATTTGCGAGCAATGTAAATCAAATTTCATGATATAAAACCTGCAAGCAATAAAATTAACATTTTAATTAATCTACAAACCATACTCTCGAACATCACAATTTTAATTTGATATAATTTGATACAACACGGAAAATAACATTTTTTATGACGTGACAAAAATTGTTAAAAGATAAGAGAAATAAATGTTAAAAACAATCTTGAGTTGGGTGTGTCAATTTTTATGATAAAAACACTGTTTAATAATGCCGAAATAAAGGTATATTACCAAGGCATGGACCCCCTATCCATCCAAACATCGTAACAGTCAGCTTTTTTCACGGCAGTGAAATGATGCCACTTTCCCCCACATCTCATATGCACAGTTTATCCCTTACATATCATGTGTCATGAATAGGTATTGTAGCACACCAGCCTTGTGAATAAGAGTCTAGGAAATAATTCCTAATATCTCATACCCTAGTTTGTATGCCTTAATATCTAATCTTGCCACACTGACAACTTACTAATTAGCCCTAACCCAGAAAAGAGTCTGTCCAGGAGTAGGAATTTTTTAGCCTTTTTTAGAAACATGTTTTCAATTGGCTTATAGCCATCACATGCTTACAATACACATAACTGATTGGTTAATCAAAACTAGCAGGATCCTGGCCTGGCCTGATTACAAAGTAAACATCATTCTGTATAGAAAACTGTGTAGCAAGCGATTTACTTCAGAAAATTAATACACTGCTCAAAACTAAGTCCATTATCTATCATAGTTAATTGAAGGTTAGCTAATGTTTATTGACTTCATATTGGTGTTCATACATATCCCTGACCCTGACAAAAGCTAGCAAGAGCAAGCTGTGTAATTATTTTGTTTACTTGTGATAAGATACAATTTTCCAAATTTGTTTCCTACTGAGTAGGTGACTTAGTAAAATTCCTTTAAAAGGAATGGGCGCCCAATGTGAGCTTGGTCGTGATGTGGTAAATTTCATGGTGTTTAGATTTGGCATTATTATCTCTTGCAAACCCGGTGACACCTCATTATAGAAATCAGACCTGTCGATAGGTTGTAAGAGGGATAGCCTTTTCCAGGCTCGAATTGGGCCATTATATAAAGAAAGTTTTGCTACTTTGCAATGCAATAAAATCCTAAATGCAAAACGAGATCCTGTAGGTGGCTCTCGAGGTGGCTTAAAAAACTAAATGCAAAATGAGGTTTTTAAAAAATATTGTTTTCCAGAGTCAAGACGCAGGTATCATTATTAAGCCTCAAATCACTTATTTATTGTCGAATAAGTGCAGAGTAGGTTAGATATAAATATTGAAAGTTAGACCAAAGTAGCTCAAAGTACATGTACTATACACTTGATCCGTGAACTTGTCTTTTTTAAAGACAAATTCTTGTTTATAGTGAGAATATTCCAATCAGTGCATATTGATCGCGATATTGAACACTTTATTGTGACATTAATATCATTCATAATCATTGTTTATACATTTTAAGCTTTATTCATAAAACATGGATTTACAAATTTTACAACACGGATTACAACACGGAAAATGGATTTTAGAAAAAGGTAAACTTTGGACTCTAACTTATCCTTCGCTTTTAAGCAATTTACACCCAATTTTGTTTTAATAACTAAAGCAACTTGTGCATAAATGTGATATGATCAAGGGGAATAATTCACATGTCGGCAATATTAAATTTTGGTTTTTCAATATAAATCATTTGTCCATTTAAAATGCTATATTTTGAATCAATTCCCATCTCAATCGGGCATCTGGCTGCGGAGATATGAGCAATTTGTGGAAGTTCAAAACAACGTAAAACATAAGAATTTGTCACCTCTCTAAGCCTGTAACTCAAAATCAATATTCCCGACATCCATCTTGATTTATTCCCCTTGATCATGTCACAAATACATTTGTGTGCATTGAGTGTTTTTGAGCTCATTTACTTGCAACCAAGCTGCTATCATGTATTATATCACTCATACATAAGTTCTAGACAGTTCATTGGTTGATTACCATTTATCATTTTTACTATCAGCCTCTCCGTGTGATAGTCTTTACCATCATAGTGCCTGCCGTAGTGCGCAGGCGCCAAGCCGTGCGCTAACTCTTTAGACTCGCCGATTTAGTTATGGGGTGGATCCCAAAATGTGAAGTATATCACAGCAAAACATGGTGTTATGTTGACGACAACACGTATTTCCTACCTCCAATAGTATTTTAGTAATAGAATTTATGTATGAGTGATATAAAACAAATATTAACTGTCTTATATTCGTGTAATAGTCAAAATATAATCACTCGGTGAAAGATGTATTGTTCCATTCCACTCGCCGTTCCGACTCGTGGAATGGAACAATCCATCTTTCACCTCGTGATTATATTTCACCATCACACTCATAGACAGTTAATATTTGTATACCATGCCATCAGTTTGTTTGTTTTTTGTCCATTCTGATTTTGGTGTTTTCTCCTACTTATTGTTTTCTCCTACATCATTTGACTAAGAGCGTGTTTCTACAGGCGCACCGCTAAGTTACCGCTATATGGATAACGCTATCTTACCGTTATCTTACCGTTTAACCTGCTGTTTCCACAGACAGGTTTTTGCCGTTGGCGTGTTCATACCGCTTAATGCTTAATACGGTAGTATGGCCAAAATCTTGCATCGTAGGCCTAGAATTAATGCTAGAATGGATTGTTTAATGGTTGATTATTGCTAAATAATCACTTTTTTTTGTTATATTTTGCAAATCAACAGAAAAGTTTTACATTTTACACAGTTTTTCACTATTTTGTAGCATTTACAAATTTCCGTGACCAAACCCCGAATTCTGTGAGTTTTTCTGTTTTTCCGTATCACGGAGAAGTTGTGGCTTTACATAATAGTTTGGACTTGTTATGTTGCCCAGGCTGTTATTAACATTTTTGTCATGTCGTCTGTCCAATTAACATGTTGATTAACAGGCATTTTGTTTGATTTTGCTCAATAATCGGCAAGTTACCGCTAAGGTCTGTTTCCACAGAAAATCTACCCGCTTCGTCAACGGCAAAAACCTACTCCAACGAGGCACACCGTCGACGTCCTATACGATAAATATAAATTTAATACTCCGTTGGTGAGCGACGGGCGAGTGGTAGTGAGCGACAGGCGAGTGGTATTTCACTGAACGCAAGAAAAGGAGTTCTATCTGATTGGCTAGCAATCGATCGCTTAGGTCGCTCAGTAGTCAACTACAAGTTCATGCATTCAATTCGATTGAAATCGATTATTCTATTATTGACGAAGATAAAGAGCGTGATAGTGTGTCAATAATGTACATTGTATTGCACCTGGTTTTACCAGCATTCCTTTATAAAATAATTTTCTCAAAGAGTTGAATATTATCAAAATTTTTACCCAGGATTTCAAATTTTTTACCGCGAAATTGCAGTTAAACATATCCACAGCAAAATACCGGCCCTCACTAATTAGTACATTTAATTTCCAGTTAGTACATTTAAACGAAACCTGTGATTTACGTGACAACAAATAAAATTTTCTTACAATAGAAATATCATATGGGATACTGATATGGTAGGCCGCAACCGCCACAACGTGGAGCTGCTACGCGTAGCTGACTTTTTGTTCCGTGGAGCCAAATTGACCAATCATGTTAGAGTTTTTCATTACTCGGAGGTAAAACTGACCAATCAAGTACGACTTACTCATTACGTGAAGCTTAATTTAGTCATTAAGAATTTGCCAGACGAGCTTCACGTAGTTGCAAGATATCCTCGGTCACGATAGTTATGATTCAAAAAGTAATTTATGAAAAGTACGAACCGACTTATTATTAAGATGGACATGCACTCACAAGAAACTCATACAGTATTGTACACAACTATATAGCTAGGCAGAGTGGTGGTAAACCATGCACACAATTCTGCGATCTGCAGTGTATCGCCGGGAGCTGATTTGTACATCTTATGCTGGCGTGGCCATGGAATTCGACCTTCAGCAAACCAGTTCGGATTTACTTTATATACTAGTAGTAGGCCATACATACTGTAGTTACGGTACTGCCCGCTTTTCCTATACACAATACTCAGTGCGCTCACCATTGACGCGTGACCTAGTGTAAGTTAGAAGTATTATGCCATTGCCTATATGACGTCACTGTGTAAAAAATAACCAGTCAATATTTAAAGTATTCTCTGAAATTCTAGAAAATATAGTTTTGTAACATTTCCTAAATTTTAGCTAATTTAGGTGTTTGGAAATATTGGTACTTTTGTGTTTTAGGAAGGATATGTAAACGACAGATAACACCAAAAAATATGAACAAATTATTTCTAAACCGTGTTAAGTCTGCAAACCATTATGCTTCTCATTTTCAAGAACGCTGGTTAACAATAAGCAGACTATTGTCTCATTTCGTAAACAAAAGCCCAGACAGTATTGTTACCTTGCGTTCGCTTTATACTCATTCACCCAACTGAAACTATAATACCAGCTCATTGTTCATTGAACAGGTAAAACAGACACAAGTGCAGTGTGTATTTAACCAGAGAAGATCTGATGTAACATAGTTGAGCTGTTTTCATTGAGTGTTATCTTGGTTTAATAGCTTTTAATGGGGTTTAAGTCCTTCAAAGGTCGTGGTGAATTCTACTGTAGACATGACTGCATCATGATTATTTTAAAGTCAACAACATTCAACAATATGATCACCGTGATAGTATGACCATGGAGGTATTTATATACC